>NW_028253287.1:0-436341 GCF_964263255.1 Lissotriton vulgaris | reverse complement strand
TTGCTCCTGCCGGGTCAGCTGAGCAGCGAATTTCTATTTAACCACCTGCTTTCATGAGAGACCTCAGGGCTGCATGTTTTGAGCCCAGTACTGATCCTGAAAAGCATTTCCAACCCCACTTACAAGTAAAACTAGCTAAAATGTGCCTGGCTTCTCTTCACTGAAAAGCTAATTCTGAGTACATTTTTGGCATACGTTTGCTCCTGCCGGGTCAGCTGAGCAGCGAATTTCTATTTAACCACCTGCTATCATGAGAGACCTCAGGGCTGCATGTTTTGAGCCCAGTACTGATCCTGAAAAGCGTTTCCAACCCCACTTACAAGTAAAACTAGCTAAAATGTGCCTTGCTGCTATTCACTGAAAAGCTCATTCTGAGTACATTTTTAGCATACGTTTGCTCCTACCGGGTCAGCTGAGCAGCGAATTTCTATTTAACCACCTGCTTTCATGAGAGACCTCAGGGCTGCATGTTTTGAGCCCAGTACTGAGCCTGAAAAGCGTTTCCAACCCCACTTCAAGTAAAACTAGCTAAAATGTGCCTGGCTGCTATTCACTGAAAAGCTCATTCTGAGTACATTTTTAGCATATGTTTGCTCCTGCCGGGTCAGCTGAGCAGCGAATTTCTATTTAACCACCTGCTTTCATGAGAGACCTCAGGGCTGCATGTTTTGAGCCCAGTACTGAGCCTGAAAAGCGTTTCCAACCCCACTTACAAGTAAAACTAGATAAAATGTGCCTGGCTGCTATTCACTGAAAAGCTCATTCTGTGTACATTTTTAGCATACGTTTGCTCCTGCCGGGTCAGCTGAGCAGCGAATTTCTATTTAACCACCTGCTATCATGAGAGACCTCAGGGCTGCATGTTTTGAGCCCAGTATTGATCCTGAAAAGCGTTTCCAACCCCACTTACAAGTAAAACTAGCTAAAATGTGCCTGGCTGCTATTCACTGAAAAGCTCATTCTGTGTACATTTTTGGCATACGTTTGCTCCTACCGGGTCAGCTGAGCAGCGAATTTCTATTTAACCATCTGCTTTCAATGAGAGACCTCAGGGCTGCATGTTTTGAGCCCAGTACTGAGCCTGAAAAGCATTTCCAACCCCACTTACAAGTAAAACTAGCTAAAATGTGCCTGGCTGCTATTCACTGAAAAGCTCATTCTGTGTACATTTTTGGCATACGTTTGCTCCTGCCGGGTCAGCTGAGCAGCGAATTTCTATTTAACCACCTGCTTTCATGAGAGACCTCAGGGCTGCATGTTTTGAGCCCAGTACTGAGGCTGAAAAGCATTTCCAACCCTACTTACAAGTAAAACTAGCTAAAATGTGCCTGGCTTCTCTTCACTGAAAAGCTCATTCTGTGTACATTTTTGGCATACGTTTGCTCCTACCGGGTCAGCTGAGCAGCAAATTTCTATTTAACCACCTGCTATCATGAGAGACCTCAGGGCTGCATGTTTTGAGCCCAGTACTGATCCTGAAAAGCATTTCCAACCCCACTTACAAGTAAAACTAGCTAAAATGTGCCTGGCTGCTATTCACTGAAAAGCTCATTCTGTGTACATTTTTGGCATACGTTTGCTCCTACCGGGTCAGCTGAGCAGCAAATTTCTATTTAACCACCTGCTTTCATGAGAGACCTCAGGGCTGCATGTTTTGAGCCCATTACTGAGCCTAAAAAGCATTTCCAACCCCACTTACAAGTAAAACTAGCTAAAATGTGCCTGGCTTCTCTTCACTGAAAAGCTCATTCTGAGTACATTTTTAGCATACGTTTGCTCCTGCCAGGTCAGCTGAGCAGCGAAATTCTATTTAACCACCTGCTATCATGAGAGACCTCAGGGCTGCATGTTTTGAGCCCAGTACTGATCCTGAAAAGCATTTCCAACCCCACTTACAAGTAAAACTAGCTAAAATGTGCCTGGCTGCTATTCACTGAAAAGCTCATTCTGTGTACATTTTTGGCATACGTTTGCTCCTGCCGGGTCAGCTGAGCAGCGAATTTCTATTTAACCACCTGCTTTCATGAGAGACCTCAGGGCTGCATGTTTTGAGCCCAGTACTGAGGCTGAAAAGCATTTCCAACCCTACTTACAAGTAAAACTAGCTAAAATGTGCCTGGCTTCTCTTCACTGAAAAGCTCATTCTGTGTACATTTTTGGCATACGTTTGCTCCTACCGGGTCAGCTGAGCAGCAAATTTCTATTTAACCACCTGCTATCATGAGAGACCTCAGGGCTGCATGTTTTGAGCCCAGTACTGATCCTGAAAAGCATTTCCAACCCCACTTACAAGTAAAACTAGCTAAAATGTGCCTGGCTGCTATTCACTGAAAAGCTCATTCTGTGTACATTTTTGGCATACGTTTGCTCCTACCGGGTCAGCTGAGCAGCGAATTTCTATTTAACCACCTGCTATCATGAGAGACCTCAGGGCTGCATGTTTTGAGCCCAGTGCTGATCCTGAAAAGCATTTCCAACCCCACTTACAAGTAAAACTAGCTTAAATGTGCCTGGCTGCTATTCACTGAAAAGCTCATTCTGTGTACATTTTTGGCATACGTTTGCTCCTGCCGGTCAGCTGAGCAGCGAATTTCTATTTAACCACCTGCTTTCATGAGAGACCTCAGGGCTGCATGTTTTGAGCCCAGTACTGAGGCTGAAAAGCATTTCCAACCCTACTTACAAGTAAAACTAGCTAAAATGTGCCTGGCTTCTCTTCACTGAAAAGCTCATTCTGTGTACATTTTTGGCATACGTTTGCTCCTACCGGGTCAGCTGAGCAGCAAATTTCTATTTAACCACCTGCTATCATGAGAGACCTCAGGGCTGCATGTTTTGAGCCCAGTACTGATCCTGAAAAGCATTTCCAACCCCACTTACAAGTAAAACTAGCTAAAATGTGCCTGGCTGCTATTCACTGAAAAGCTCATTCTGTGTACATTTTTGGCATACGTTTGCTCCTACCGGGTCAGCTGAGCAGCGAATTTCTATTTAACCACCTGCTATCATGAGAGACCTCAGGGCTGCATGTTTTGAGCCCAGTGCTGATCCTGAAAAGCATTTCCAACCCCACTTACAAGTAAAACTAACTTAAATGTGCCTGGCTGCTATTCACTGAAAAGCTCATTCTGTATACATTTTTGGCATACATTTGCTCCTACCGGGTCAGCTGAGCAGCGAATTTCTATTTAACCACCTGCTTTCATGAGAGACCTCAGGGCTGCATGTTTTGAGCCCAGTACTGAGCCTGAAAAGCATTTCCAACCCCACTTACAAGTAAAACTAGCTAAAATGTGCCTAGCTTCTCTTCACTGAAAAGCTCATTCTGAGTACATTTTTAGCATACGTTTGCTCCTGCCGGGTCAGCTGAGCAGCGAATTTCTATTTAACCACCTGCTATCATGAGAGACCTCAGGGCTGCATGTTTTGAGCCCAGTACTGATCCTGAAAAGCATTTCCAACCCCACTTACAAGTAAAACTAGCTAAAATGTGCCTTGCTGCTATTCACTGAAAAGCTCATTCTGAGTACATTTTTAGCATACGTTTGCTCCTGCCGGGTCAGCTGAGCAGCGAATTTCTATTTAACCACCTGCTATCATGAGAGACCTCAGGGCTGCATGTTTTGAGCCCAGTACTGATCCTGAATAGCATTTCCAACCCCACTTACAAGTAAAACTAGCTAAAATGTGCCTGGCTGCTATTCACTGAAAAGCTCATTCTGTGTACATTTTTGGCATACGTTTGCTCCTACAGGGTCAGCTGAGCAGCGAATTTCTATTTAACCATCTGCTTTCAATGAGAGACCTCAGGGCTGCATGTTTTGAGCCCAGTACTGAGCCTGAAAAGCATTTCCAACCCCACTTACAAGTAAAACTAGCTAAAATGTGCCTGGCTGCTATTCACTGAAAAGCTCATTCTGTGTACATTTTTGGCATACGTTTGCTCCTGCCGGGTCAGCTGAGCAGCGAATTTCTATTTAACCACCTGCTATCATGAGAGACCTCAGGGCTGCATGTTTTGAGCCCAGTACTGATCCTGAAAAGCGTTTCCAACCCCACTTACAAGTAAAACTAGCTAAAATGTGCCTGGCTGCTATTCACTGAAAAGCTCATTCTGTGTACATTTTTGGCATACGTTTGCTCCTGCCGGGTCAGCTGAGCAGCAAATTTCTATTTAACCACCTGCTTTCATGAGAGACCTCAGGGCTGCATGTTTTGAGCCCAGTACTGATCCTGAAAAGCATTTCCAACCCCACTTACAAGTAAAACTAGCTAAAATGTGCCTGGCTTCTCTTCACTGAAAAGCTCATTCTGAGTACATTTTTGGCATACGTTTGCTCCTGCCGGGTCAGCTGAGCAGCGAATTTCTATTTAACCACCTGCTATCATGAGAGACCTCAGGGCTGCATGTTTTGAGCCCAGTACTGATCCTGAAAAGCGTTTCCAACCCCACTTACAAGTAAAACTAGCTAAAATGTGCCTGGCTGCTATTCACTGAAAAGCTCATTCTGAGTACATTTTTAGCATACGTTTGCTCCTACCGGGTCAGCTGAGCAGCGAATTTCTATTTAACCACCTGCTTTCATGAGAGACCTCAGGGCTGCATGTTTTGAGCCCAGTACTGAGCCTGAAAAGCGTTTCCAACCCCACTTCAAGTAAAACTAGCTAAAATGTGCCTGGCTGCTATTCACTGAAAAGCTCATTCTGAGTACATTTTTGGCATACGTTTGCTCCTGCCGGGTCAGCTGAGCAGCGAATTTCTATTTAACCACCTGCTATCATGAGAGACCTCAGGGCTGCATGTTTTGAGCCCAGTACTGATCCTGAAAAGCGTTTCCAACCCCACTTACAAGTAAAACTAGCTAAAATGTGCCTGGCTGCTATTCACTGAAAAGCTCATTCTGAGTACATTTTTAGCATACGTTTGCTCCTACCGGGTCAGCTGAGCAGCGAATTTCTATTTAACCACCTGCTTTCATTAGAGACCTCAGGGCTGCATGTTTTGAGCCCAGTACTGAGCCTGAAAAGCGTTTCCAACCCCACTTCAAGTAAAACTAGCTAAAATGTGCCTGGCTGCTATTCACTGAAAAGCTCATTCTGAGTAAATTTTTAGCATATGTTTGCTCCTGCCGGGTCAGCTGAGCAGCGAATTTCTATTTAACCACCTGCTTTCATGAGAGACCTCAGGGCTGCATGTTTTGAGCCCAGTACTGAGCCTGAAAAGCGTTTCCAACCCCACTTACAAGTAAAACTAGCTAAAATGTGCCTGGCTGCTATTCACTGAAAAGCTCATTCTGTGTACATTTTTAGCATACGTTTGCTCCTGCCGGGTCAGCTGAGCAGCGAATTTCTATTTAACCACCTGCTATCATGAGAGACCTCAGGGCTGCATGTTTTGAGCCCAGTATTGATCCTCAAAAGCGTTTCCAACCCCACTTACAAGTAAAACTAGCTAAAATGTGCCTGGCTGCTATTCACTGAAAAGCTCATTCTGTGTACATTTTTGGCATACGTTTGCTCCTACCGGGTCAGCTGAGCAGCAAATTTCTATTTAACCACCTGCTTTCATGAGAGACCTCAGGGCTGCATGTTTTGAGCCCAGTACTGAGCCTGAAAAGCATTTCCAACCCCACTTACAAGTAAAACTAACTAAAATGTGCCTGGCTTCTCTTCACTGAAAAGCTCATTCTGAGTACATTTTTAGCATACGTTTGCTCCTGCCGGGTCAGCTGAGCAGCGAAATTCTATTTAACCACCTGCTATCATGAGAGTCCTCAGGGCTGCATGTTTTGAGCCCAGTACTGATCCTGAAAAGCGTTTCCAACCCCACTTACAAGTAAAACTAGCTAAAATGTGCCTGGCTGCTATTCACTGAAAAGCTCATTCTGTGTACATTTTTGGCATACGTTTGCTCCTGCCGGGTCAGCTGAGCAGCGAATTTCTATTTAACCACCTGCTTTCATGAGAGACCTCAGGGCTGCATGTTTTGAGCCCAGTACTGATCCTGAAAAGCATTTCCAACCCCACTTACAAGTAAAACTAGCTAAAATGTGCCTGGCTTCTCTTCACTGAAAAGCTAATTCTGAGTACATTTTTGGCATACGTTTGCTCCTGCCGGGTCAGCTGAGCAGCGAATTTCTATTTAACCACCTGCTATCATGAGAGACCTCAGGGCTGCATGTTTTGAGCCCAGTACTGATCCTGAAAAGCGTTTCCAACCCCACTTACAAGTAAAACTAGCTAAAATGTGCCTTGCTGCTATTCACTGAAAAGCTCATTCTGAGTACATTTTTAGCATACGTTTGCTCCTACCGGGTCAGCTGAGCAGCGAATTTCTATTTAACCACCTGCTTTCATGAGAGACCTCAGGGCTGCATGTTTTGAGCCCAGTACTGAGCCTGAAAAGCGTTTCCAACCCCACTTCAAGTAAAACTAGCTAAAATGTGCCTGGCTGCTATTCACTGAAAAGCTCATTCTGAGTACATTTTTAGCATATGTTTGCTCCTGCCGGGTCAGCTGAGCAGCGAATTTCTATTTAACCACCTGCTTTCATGAGAGACCTCAGGGCTGCATGTTTTGAGCCCAGTACTGAGCCTGAAAAGCGTTTCCAACCCCACTTACAAGTAAAACTAGATAAAATGTGCCTGGCTGCTATTCACTGAAAAGCTCATTCTGTGTACATTTTTAGCATACGTTTGCTCCTGCCGGGTCAGCTGAGCAGCGAATTTCTATTTAACCACCTGCTATCATGAGAGACCTCAGGGCTGCATGTTTTGAGCCCAGTATTGATCCTGAAAAGCGTTTCCAACCCCACTTACAAGTAAAACTAGCTAAAATGTGCCTGGCTGCTATTCACTGAAAAGCTCATTCTGTGTACATTTTTGGCATACGTTTGCTCCTACCGGGTCAGCTGAGCAGCGAATTTCTATTTAACCATCTGCTTTCAATGAGAGACCTCAGGGCTGCATGTTTTGAGCCCAGTACTGAGCCTGAAAAGCATTTCCAACCCCACTTACAAGTAAAACTAGCTAAAATGTGCCTGGCTGCTATTCACTGAAAAGCTCATTCTGTGTACATTTTTGGCATACGTTTGCTCCTGCCGGGTCAGCTGAGCAGCGAATTTCTATTTAACCACCTGCTTTCATGAGAGACCTCAGGGCTGCATGTTTTGAGCCCAGTACTGAGGCTGAAAAGCATTTCCAACCCTACTTACAAGTAAAACTAGCTAAAATGTGCCTGGCTTCTCTTCACTGAAAAGCTCATTCTGTGTACATTTTTGGCATACGTTTGCTCCTACCGGGTCAGCTGAGCAGCAAATTTCTATTTAACCACCTGCTATCATGAGAGACCTCAGGGCTGCATGTTTTGAGCCCAGTACTGATCCTGAAAAGCATTTCCAACCCCACTTACAAGTAAAACTAGCTAAAATGTGCCTGGCTGCTATTCACTGAAAAGCTCATTCTGTGTACATTTTTGGCATACGTTTGCTCCTACCGGGTCAGCTGAGCAGCAAATTTCTATTTAACCACCTGCTTTCATGAGAGACCTCAGGGCTGCATGTTTTGAGCCCATTACTGAGCCTAAAAAGCATTTCCAACCCCACTTACAAGTAAAACTAGCTAAAATGTGCCTGGCTTCTCTTCACTGAAAAGCTCATTCTGAGTACATTTTTAGCATACGTTTGCTCCTGCCAGGTCAGCTGAGCAGCGAAATTCTATTTAACCACCTGCTATCATGAGAGACCTCAGGGCTGCATGTTTTGAGCCCAGTACTGATCCTGAAAAGCATTTCCAACCCCACTTACAAGTAAAACTAGCTAAAATGTGCCTGGCTGCTATTCACTGAAAAGCTCATTCTGTGTACATTTTTGGCATACGTTTGCTCCTGCCGGGTCAGCTGAGCAGCGAATTTCTATTTAACCACCTGCTTTCATGAGAGACCTCAGGGCTGCATGTTTTGAGCCCAGTACTGAGGCTGAAAAGCATTTCCAACCCTACTTACAAGTAAAACTAGCTAAAATGTGCCTGGCTTCTCTTCACTGAAAAGCTCATTCTGTGTACATTTTTGGCATACGTTTGCTCCTACCGGGTCAGCTGAGCAGCAAATTTCTATTTAACCACCTGCTATCATGAGAGACCTCAGGGCTGCATGTTTTGAGCCCAGTACTGATCCTGAAAAGCATTTCCAACCCCACTTACAAGTAAAACTAGCTAAAATGTGCCTGGCTGCTATTCACTGAAAAGCTCATTCTGTGTACATTTTTGGCATACGTTTGCTCCTACCGGGTCAGCTGAGCAGCGAATTTCTATTTAACCACCTGCTATCATGAGAGACCTCAGGGCTGCATGTTTTGAGCCCAGTGCTGATCCTGAAAAGCATTTCCAACCCCACTTACAAGTAAAACTAGCTTAAATGTGCCTGGCTGCTATTCACTGAAAAGCTCATTCTGTGTACATTTTTGGCATACGTTTGCTCCTGCCGGTCAGCTGAGCAGCGAATTTCTATTTAACCACCTGCTTTCATGAGAGACCTCAGGGCTGCATGTTTTGAGCCCAGTACTGAGGCTGAAAAGCATTTCCAACCCTACTTACAAGTAAAACTAGCTAAAATGTGCCTGGCTTCTCTTCACTGAAAAGCTCATTCTGTGTACATTTTTGGCATACGTTTGCTCCTACCGGGTCAGCTGAGCAGCAAATTTCTATTTAACCACCTGCTATCATGAGAGACCTCAGGGCTGCATGTTTTGAGCCCAGTACTGATCCTGAAAAGCATTTCCAACCCCACTTACAAGTAAAACTAGCTAAAATGTGCCTGGCTGCTATTCACTGAAAAGCTCATTCTGTGTACATTTTTGGCATACGTTTGCTCCTACCGGGTCAGCTGAGCAGCGAATTTCTATTTAACCACCTGCTATCATGAGAGACCTCAGGGCTGCATGTTTTGAGCCCAGTGCTGATCCTGAAAAGCATTTCCAACCCCACTTACAAGTAAAACTAACTTAAATGTGCCTGGCTGCTATTCACTGAAAAGCTCATTCTGTATACATTTTTGGCATACATTTGCTCCTACCGGGTCAGCTGAGCAGCGAATTTCTATTTAACCACCTGCTTTCATGAGAGACCTCAGGGCTGCATGTTTTGAGCCCAGTACTGAGCCTGAAAAGCATTTCCAACCCCACTTACAAGTAAAACTAGCTAAAATGTGCCTAGCTTCTCTTCACTGAAAAGCTCATTCTGAGTACATTTTTAGCATACGTTTGCTCCTGCCGGGTCAGCTGAGCAGCGAATTTCTATTTAACCACCTGCTATCATGAGAGACCTCAGGGCTGCATGTTTTGAGCCCAGTACTGATCCTGAAAAGCATTTCCAACCCCACTTACAAGTAAAACTAGCTAAAATGTGCCTTGCTGCTATTCACTGAAAAGCTCATTCTGAGTACATTTTTAGCATACGTTTGCTCCTGCCGGGTCAGCTGAGCAGCGAATTTCTATTTAACCACCTGCTATCATGAGAGACCTCAGGGCTGCATGTTTTGAGCCCAGTACTGATCCTGAATAGCATTTCCAACCCCACTTACAAGTAAAACTAGCTAAAATGTGCCTGGCTGCTATTCACTGAAAAGCTCATTCTGTGTACATTTTTGGCATACGTTTGCTCCTACAGGGTCAGCTGAGCAGCGAATTTCTATTTAACCATCTGCTTTCAATGAGAGACCTCAGGGCTGCATGTTTTGAGCCCAGTACTGAGCCTGAAAAGCATTTCCAACCCCACTTACAAGTAAAACTAGCTAAAATGTGCCTGGCTGCTATTCACTGAAAAGCTCATTCTGTGTACATTTTTGGCATACGTTTGCTCCTGCCGGGTCAGCTGAGCAGCGAATTTCTATTTAACCACCTGCTATCATGAGAGACCTCAGGGCTGCATGTTTTGAGCCCAGTACTGATCCTGAAAAGCGTTTCCAACCCCACTTACAAGTAAAACTAGCTAAAATGTGCCTGGCTGCTATTCACTGAAAAGCTCATTCTGTGTACATTTTTGGCATACGTTTGCTCCTGCCGGGTCAGCTGAGCAGCAAATTTCTATTTAACCACCTGCTTTCATGAGAGACCTCAGGGCTGCATGTTTTGAGCCCAGTACTGATCCTGAAAAGCATTTCCAACCCCACTTACAAGTAAAACTAGCTAAAATGTGCCTGGCTTCTCTTCACTGAAAAGCTCATTCTGAGTACATTTTTGGCATACGTTTGCTCCTGCCGGGTCAGCTGAGCAGCGAATTTCTATTTAACCACCTGCTATCATGAGAGACCTCAGGGCTGCATGTTTTGAGCCCAGTACTGATCCTGAAAAGCGTTTCCAACCCCACTTACAAGTAAAACTAGCTAAAATGTGCCTGGCTGCTATTCACTGAAAAGCTCATTCTGAGTACATTTTTAGCATACGTTTGCTCCTACCGGGTCAGCTGAGCAGCGAATTTCTATTTAACCACCTGCTTTCATGAGAGACCTCAGGGCTGCATGTTTTGAGCCCAGTACTGAGCCTGAAAAGCGTTTCCAACCCCACTTCAAGTAAAACTAGCTAAAATGTGCCTGGCTGCTATTCACTGAAAAGCTCATTCTGAGTACATTTTTGGCATACGTTTGCTCCTGCCGGGTCAGCTGAGCAGCGAATTTCTATTTAACCACCTGCTATCATGAGAGACCTCAGGGCTGCATGTTTTGAGCCCAGTACTGATCCTGAAAAGCGTTTCCAACCCCACTTACAAGTAAAACTAGCTAAAATGTGCCTGGCTGCTATTCACTGAAAAGCTCATTCTGAGTACATTTTTAGCATACGTTTGCTCCTACCGGGTCAGCTGAGCAGCGAATTTCTATTTAACCACCTGCTTTCATTAGAGACCTCAGGGCTGCATGTTTTGAGCCCAGTACTGAGCCTGAAAAGCGTTTCCAACCCCACTTCAAGTAAAACTAGCTAAAATGTGCCTGGCTGCTATTCACTGAAAAGCTCATTCTGAGTAAATTTTTAGCATATGTTTGCTCCTGCCGGGTCAGCTGAGCAGCGAATTTCTATTTAACCACCTGCTTTCATGAGAGACCTCAGGGCTGCATGTTTTGAGCCCAGTACTGAGCCTGAAAAGCGTTTCCAACCCCACTTACAAGTAAAACTAGCTAAAATGTGCCTGGCTGCTATTCACTGAAAAGCTCATTCTGTGTACATTTTTAGCATACGTTTGCTCCTGCCGGGTCAGCTGAGCAGCGAATTTCTATTTAACCACCTGCTATCATGAGAGACCTCAGGGCTGCATGTTTTGAGCCCAGTATTGATCCTCAAAAGCGTTTCCAACCCCACTTACAAGTAAAACTAGCTAAAATGTGCCTGGCTGCTATTCACTGAAAAGCTCATTCTGTGTACATTTTTGGCATACGTTTGCTCCTACCGGGTCAGCTGAGCAGCAAATTTCTATTTAACCACCTGCTTTCATGAGAGACCTCAGGGCTGCATGTTTTGAGCCCAGTACTGAGCCTGAAAAGCATTTCCAACCCCACTTACAAGTAAAACTAACTAAAATGTGCCTGGCTTCTCTTCACTGAAAAGCTCATTCTGAGTACATTTTTAGCATACGTTTGCTCCTGCCGGGTCAGCTGAGCAGCGAAATTCTATTTAACCACCTGCTATCATGAGAGTCCTCAGGGCTGCATGTTTTGAGCCCAGTACTGATCCTGAAAAGCGTTTCCAACCCCACTTACAAGTAAAACTAGCTAAAATGTGCCTGGCTGCTATTCACTGAAAAGCTCATTCTGTGTACATTTTTGGCATACGTTTGCTCCTGCCGGGTCAGCTGAGCAGCGAATTTCTATTTAACCACCTGCTTTCATGAGAGACCTCAGGGCTGCATGTTTTGAGCCCAGTACTGATCCTGAAAAGCATTTCCAACCCCACTTACAAGTAAAACTAGCTAAAATGTGCCTGGCTTCTCTTCACTGAAAAGCTAATTCTGAGTACATTTTTGGCATACGTTTGCTCCTGCCGGGTCAGCTGAGCAGCGAATTTCTATTTAACCACCTGCTATCATGAGAGACCTCAGGGCTGCATGTTTTGAGCCCAGTACTGATCCTGAAAAGCGTTTCCAACCCCACTTACAAGTAAAACTAGCTAAAATGTGCCTTGCTGCTATTCACTGAAAAGCTCATTCTGAGTACATTTTTAGCATACGTTTGCTCCTACCGGGTCAGCTGAGCAGCGAATTTCTATTTAACCACCTGCTTTCATGAGAGACCTCAGGGCTGCATGTTTTGAGCCCAGTACTGAGCCTGAAAAGCGTTTCCAACCCCACTTCAAGTAAAACTAGCTAAAATGTGCCTGGCTGCTATTCACTGAAAAGCTCATTCTGAGTACATTTTTAGCATATGTTTGCTCCTGCCGGGTCAGCTGAGCAGCGAATTTCTATTTAACCACCTGCTTTCATGAGAGACCTCAGGGCTGCATGTTTTGAGCCCAGTACTGAGCCTGAAAAGCGTTTCCAACCCCACTTACAAGTAAAACTAGATAAAATGTGCCTGGCTGCTATTCACTGAAAAGCTCATTCTGTGTACATTTTTAGCATACGTTTGCTCCTGCCGGGTCAGCTGAGCAGCGAATTTCTATTTAACCACCTGCTATCATGAGAGACCTCAGGGCTGCATGTTTTGAGCCCAGTATTGATCCTGAAAAGCGTTTCCAACCCCACTTACAAGTAAAACTAGCTAAAATGTGCCTGGCTGCTATTCACTGAAAAGCTCATTCTGTGTACATTTTTGGCATACGTTTGCTCCTACCGGGTCAGCTGAGCAGCGAATTTCTATTTAACCATCTGCTTTCAATGAGAGACCTCAGGGCTGCATGTTTTGAGCCCAGTACTGAGCCTGAAAAGCATTTCCAACCCCACTTACAAGTAAAACTAGCTAAAATGTGCCTGGCTGCTATTCACTGAAAAGCTCATTCTGTGTACATTTTTGGCATACGTTTGCTCCTGCCGGGTCAGCTGAGCAGCGAATTTCTATTTAACCACCTGCTTTCATGAGAGACCTCAGGGCTGCATGTTTTGAGCCCAGTACTGAGGCTGAAAAGCATTTCCAACCCTACTTACAAGTAAAACTAGCTAAAATGTGCCTGGCTTCTCTTCACTGAAAAGCTCATTCTGTGTACATTTTTGGCATACGTTTGCTCCTACCGGGTCAGCTGAGCAGCAAATTTCTATTTAACCACCTGCTATCATGAGAGACCTCAGGGCTGCATGTTTTGAGCCCAGTACTGATCCTGAAAAGCATTTCCAACCCCACTTACAAGTAAAACTAGCTAAAATGTGCCTGGCTGCTATTCACTGAAAAGCTCATTCTGTGTACATTTTTGGCATACGTTTGCTCCTACCGGGTCAGCTGAGCAGCAAATTTCTATTTAACCACCTGCTTTCATGAGAGACCTCAGGGCTGCATGTTTTGAGCCCATTACTGAGCCTAAAAAGCATTTCCAACCCCACTTACAAGTAAAACTAGCTAAAATGTGCCTGGCTTCTCTTCACTGAAAAGCTCATTCTGAGTACATTTTTAGCATACGTTTGCTCCTGCCAGGTCAGCTGAGCAGCGAAATTCTATTTAACCACCTGCTATCATGAGAGACCTCAGGGCTGCATGTTTTGAGCCCAGTACTGATCCTGAAAAGCATTTCCAACCCCACTTACAAGTAAAACTAGCTAAAATGTGCCTGGCTGCTATTCACTGAAAAGCTCATTCTGTGTACATTTTTGGCATACGTTTGCTCCTGCCGGGTCAGCTGAGCAGCGAATTTCTATTTAACCACCTGCTTTCATGAGAGACCTCAGGGCTGCATGTTTTGAGCCCAGTACTGAGGCTGAAAAGCATTTCCAACCCTACTTACAAGTAAAACTAGCTAAAATGTGCCTGGCTTCTCTTCACTGAAAAGCTCATTCTGTGTACATTTTTGGCATACGTTTGCTCCTACCGGGTCAGCTGAGCAGCAAATTTCTATTTAACCACCTGCTATCATGAGAGACCTCAGGGCTGCATGTTTTGAGCCCAGTACTGATCCTGAAAAGCATTTCCAACCCCACTTACAAGTAAAACTAGCTAAAATGTGCCTGGCTGCTATTCACTGAAAAGCTCATTCTGTGTACATTTTTGGCATACGTTTGCTCCTACCGGGTCAGCTGAGCAGCGAATTTCTATTTAACCACCTGCTATCATGAGAGACCTCAGGGCTGCATGTTTTGAGCCCAGTGCTGATCCTGAAAAGCATTTCCAACCCCACTTACAAGTAAAACTAGCTTAAATGTGCCTGGCTGCTATTCACTGAAAAGCTCATTCTGTGTACATTTTTGGCATACGTTTGCTCCTGCCGGTCAGCTGAGCAGCGAATTTCTATTTAACCACCTGCTTTCATGAGAGACCTCAGGGCTGCATGTTTTGAGCCCAGTACTGAGGCTGAAAAGCATTTCCAACCCTACTTACAAGTAAAACTAGCTAAAATGTGCCTGGCTTCTCTTCACTGAAAAGCTCATTCTGTGTACATTTTTGGCATACGTTTGCTCCTACCGGGTCAGCTGAGCAGCAAATTTCTATTTAACCACCTGCTATCATGAGAGACCTCAGGGCTGCATGTTTTGAGCCCAGTACTGATCCTGAAAAGCATTTCCAACCCCACTTACAAGTAAAACTAGCTAAAATGTGCCTGGCTGCTATTCACTGAAAAGCTCATTCTGTGTACATTTTTGGCATACGTTTGCTCCTACCGGGTCAGCTGAGCAGCGAATTTCTATTTAACCACCTGCTATCATGAGAGACCTCAGGGCTGCATGTTTTGAGCCCAGTGCTGATCCTGAAAAGCATTTCCAACCCCACTTACAAGTAAAACTAACTTAAATGTGCCTGGCTGCTATTCACTGAAAAGCTCATTCTGTATACATTTTTGGCATACATTTGCTCCTACCGGGTCAGCTGAGCAGCGAATTTCTATTTAACCACCTGCTTTCATGAGAGACCTCAGGGCTGCATGTTTTGAGCCCAGTACTGAGCCTGAAAAGCATTTCCAACCCCACTTACAAGTAAAACTAGCTAAAATGTGCCTAGCTTCTCTTCACTGAAAAGCTCATTCTGAGTACATTTTTAGCATACGTTTGCTCCTGCCGGGTCAGCTGAGCAGCGAATTTCTATTTAACCACCTGCTATCATGAGAGACCTCAGGGCTGCATGTTTTGAGCCCAGTACTGATCCTGAAAAGCATTTCCAACCCCACTTACAAGTAAAACTAGCTAAAATGTGCCTTGCTGCTATTCACTGAAAAGCTCATTCTGAGTACATTTTTAGCATACGTTTGCTCCTGCCGGGTCAGCTGAGCAGCGAATTTCTATTTAACCACCTGCTATCATGAGAGACCTCAGGGCTGCATGTTTTGAGCCCAGTACTGATCCTGAATAGCATTTCCAACCCCACTTACAAGTAAAACTAGCTAAAATGTGCCTGGCTGCTATTCACTGAAAAGCTCATTCTGTGTACATTTTTGGCATACGTTTGCTCCTACAGGGTCAGCTGAGCAGCGAATTTCTATTTAACCATCTGCTTTCAATGAGAGACCTCAGGGCTGCATGTTTTGAGCCCAGTACTGAGCCTGAAAAGCATTTCCAACCCCACTTACAAGTAAAACTAGCTAAAATGTGCCTGGCTGCTATTCACTGAAAAGCTCATTCTGTGTACATTTTTGGCATACGTTTGCTCCTGCCGGGTCAGCTGAGCAGCGAATTTCTATTTAACCACCTGCTATCATGAGAGACCTCAGGGCTGCATGTTTTGAGCCCAGTACTGATCCTGAAAAGCGTTTCCAACCCCACTTACAAGTAAAACTAGCTAAAATGTGCCTGGCTGCTATTCACTGAAAAGCTCATTCTGTGTACATTTTTGGCATACGTTTGCTCCTGCCGGGTCAGCTGAGCAGCAAATTTCTATTTAACCACCTGCTTTCATGAGAGACCTCAGGGCTGCATGTTTTGAGCCCAGTACTGATCCTGAAAAGCATTTCCAACCCCACTTACAAGTAAAACTAGCTAAAATGTGCCTGGCTTCTCTTCACTGAAAAGCTCATTCTGAGTACATTTTTGGCATACGTTTGCTCCTGCCGGGTCAGCTGAGCAGCGAATTTCTATTTAACCACCTGCTATCATGAGAGACCTCAGGGCTGCATGTTTTGAGCCCAGTACTGATCCTGAAAAGCGTTTCCAACCCCACTTACAAGTAAAACTAGCTAAAATGTGCCTGGCTGCTATTCACTGAAAAGCTCATTCTGAGTACATTTTTAGCATACGTTTGCTCCTACCGGGTCAGCTGAGCAGCGAATTTCTATTTAACCACCTGCTTTCATGAGAGACCTCAGGGCTGCATGTTTTGAGCCCAGTACTGAGCCTGAAAAGCGTTTCCAACCCCACTTCAAGTAAAACTAGCTAAAATGTGCCTGGCTGCTATTCACTGAAAAGCTCATTCTGAGTACATTTTTGGCATACGTTTGCTCCTGCCGGGTCAGCTGAGCAGCGAATTTCTATTTAACCACCTGCTATCATGAGAGACCTCAGGGCTGCATGTTTTGAGCCCAGTACTGATCCTGAAAAGCGTTTCCAACCCCACTTACAAGTAAAACTAGCTAAAATGTGCCTGGCTGCTATTCACTGAAAAGCTCATTCTGAGTACATTTTTAGCATACGTTTGCTCCTACCGGGTCAGCTGAGCAGCGAATTTCTATTTAACCACCTGCTTTCATTAGAGACCTCAGGGCTGCATGTTTTGAGCCCAGTACTGAGCCTGAAAAGCGTTTCCAACCCCACTTCAAGTAAAACTAGCTAAAATGTGCCTGGCTGCTATTCACTGAAAAGCTCATTCTGAGTAAATTTTTAGCATATGTTTGCTCCTGCCGGGTCAGCTGAGCAGCGAATTTCTATTTAACCACCTGCTTTCATGAGAGACCTCAGGGCTGCATGTTTTGAGCCCAGTACTGAGCCTGAAAAGCGTTTCCAACCCCACTTACAAGTAAAACTAGCTAAAATGTGCCTGGCTGCTATTCACTGAAAAGCTCATTCTGTGTACATTTTTAGCATACGTTTGCTCCTGCCGGGTCAGCTGAGCAGCGAATTTCTATTTAACCACCTGCTATCATGAGAGACCTCAGGGCTGCATGTTTTGAGCCCAGTATTGATCCTCAAAAGCGTTTCCAACCCCACTTACAAGTAAAACTAGCTAAAATGTGCCTGGCTGCTATTCACTGAAAAGCTCATTCTGTGTACATTTTTGGCATACGTTTGCTCCTACCGGGTCAGCTGAGCAGCAAATTTCTATTTAACCACCTGCTTTCATGAGAGACCTCAGGGCTGCATGTTTTGAGCCCAGTACTGAGCCTGAAAAGCATTTCCAACCCCACTTACAAGTAAAACTAACTAAAATGTGCCTGGCTTCTCTTCACTGAAAAGCTCATTCTGAGTACATTTTTAGCATACGTTTGCTCCTGCCGGGTCAGCTGAGCAGCGAAATTCTATTTAACCACCTGCTATCATGAGAGTCCTCAGGGCTGCATGTTTTGAGCCCAGTACTGATCCTGAAAAGCGTTTCCAACCCCACTTACAAGTAAAACTAGCTAAAATGTGCCTGGCTGCTATTCACTGAAAAGCTCATTCTGTGTACATTTTTGGCATACGTTTGCTCCTGCCGGGTCAGCTGAGCAGCGAATTTCTATTTAACCACCTGCTTTCATGAGAGACCTCAGGGCTGCATGTTTTGAGCCCAGTACTGATCCTGAAAAGCATTTCCAACCCCACTTACAAGTAAAACTAGCTAAAATGTGCCTGGCTTCTCTTCACTGAAAAGCTAATTCTGAGTACATTTTTGGCATACGTTTGCTCCTGCCGGGTCAGCTGAGCAGCGAATTTCTATTTAACCACCTGCTATCATGAGAGACCTCAGGGCTGCATGTTTTGAGCCCAGTACTGATCCTGAAAAGCGTTTCCAACCCCACTTACAAGTAAAACTAGCTAAAATGTGCCTTGCTGCTATTCACTGAAAAGCTCATTCTGAGTACATTTTTAGCATACGTTTGCTCCTACCGGGTCAGCTGAGCAGCGAATTTCTATTTAACCACCTGCTTTCATGAGAGACCTCAGGGCTGCATGTTTTGAGCCCAGTACTGAGCCTGAAAAGCGTTTCCAACCCCACTTCAAGTAAAACTAGCTAAAATGTGCCTGGCTGCTATTCACTGAAAAGCTCATTCTGAGTACATTTTTAGCATATGTTTGCTCCTGCCGGGTCAGCTGAGCAGCGAATTTCTATTTAACCACCTGCTTTCATGAGAGACCTCAGGGCTGCATGTTTTGAGCCCAGTACTGAGCCTGAAAAGCGTTTCCAACCCCACTTACAAGTAAAACTAGATAAAATGTGCCTGGCTGCTATTCACTGAAAAGCTCATTCTGTGTACATTTTTAGCATACGTTTGCTCCTGCCGGGTCAGCTGAGCAGCGAATTTCTATTTAACCACCTGCTATCATGAGAGACCTCAGGGCTGCATGTTTTGAGCCCAGTATTGATCCTGAAAAGCGTTTCCAACCCCACTTACAAGTAAAACTAGCTAAAATGTGCCTGGCTGCTATTCACTGAAAAGCTCATTCTGTGTACATTTTTGGCATACGTTTGCTCCTACCGGGTCAGCTGAGCAGCAAATTTCTATTTAACCACCTGCTTTCATGAGAGACCTCAGGGCTGCATGTTTTAAGCCCAGTACTGAGCCTAAAAAGCATTTCCAACCCCACTTACAAGTAAAACTAGCTAAAATGTGCCTGGCTTCTCTTCACTGAAAAGCTCATTCTGAGTACATTTTTAGCATACGTTTGCTCCTGCCAGGTCAGCTGAGCAGCGAAATTCTATTTAACCACCTGCTATCATGAGAGACCTCAGGGCTGCATGTTTTGAGCCCAGTACTGATCCTGAAAAGCATTTCCAACCCCACTTACAAGTAAAACTAGCTAAAATGTGCCTGGCTGCTATTCACTGAAAAGCTCATTCTGTGTACATTTTTGGCATACGTTTGCTCCTGCCGGGTCAGCTGAGCAGCGAATTTCTATTTAACCACCTGCTTTCATGAGAGACCTCAGGGCTGCATGTTTTGAGCCCAGTACTGAGGCTGAAAAGCATTTCCAACCCTACTTACAAGTAAAACTAGCTAAAATGTGCCTGGCTTCTCTTCACTGAAAAGCTCATTCTGTGTACATTTTTGGCATACGTTTGCTCCTACCGGGTCAGCTGAGCAGCAAATTTCTATTTAACCACCTGCTATCATGAGAGACCTCAGGGCTGCATGTTTTGAGCCCAGTACCGATCCTGAAAAGCATTTCCAACCCCACTTACAAGTAAAACTAGCTAAAATGTGCCTGGCTGCTATTCACTGAAAAGCTCATTCTGTGTACATTTTTGGCATACGTTTGCTCCTACCGGGTCAGCTGAGCAGCGAATTTCTATTTAACCACCTGCTATCATGAGAGACCTCAGGGCTGCATGTTTTGAGCCCAGTGCTGATCCTGAAAAGCATTTCCAACCCCACTTACAAGTAAAACTAGCTAAAATGTGCCTAGCTTCTCTTCACTGAAAAGCTCATTCTGAGTACATTTTTAGCATACGTTTGCTCCTGCCGGGTCAGCTGAGCAGCGAATTTCTATTTAACCACCTGCTATCATGAGAGACCTCAGGGCTGCATGTTTTGAGCCCAGTACTGATCCTGAAAAGCATTTCCAACCCCACTTACAAGTAAAACTAGCTAAAATGTGCCTTGCTGCTATTCACTGAAAAGCTCATTCTGAGTACATTTTTAGCATACGTTTGCTCCTGCCGGGTCAGCTGAGCAGCGAATTTCTATTTAACCACCTGCTATCATGAGAGACCTCAGGGCTGCATGTTTTGAGCCCAGTACTGATCCTGAATAGCGTTTCCAACCCCACTTACAAGTAAAACTAGCTAAAATGTGCCTGGCTGCTATTCACTGAAAAGCTCATTCTGTGTACATTTTTGGCATACGTTTGCTCCTACCGGGTCAGCTGAGCAGCGAATTTCTATTTAACCATCTGCTTTCAATGAGAGACCTCAGGGCTGCATGTTTTGAGCCCAGTACTGAGCCTGAAAAGCATTTCCAACCCCACTTACAAGTAAAACTAGCTAAAATGTGCCTGGCTGCTATTCACTGAAAAGCTCATTCTGTGTACATTTTTGGCATACGTTTGCTCCTGCCGGGTCAGCTGAGCAGCGAATTTCTATTTAACCACCTGCTTTCATGAGAGACCTCAGGGCTGCATGTTTTGAGCCCAGTACTGAGGCTGAAAAGCATTTCCAACCCTACTTACAAGTAAAACTAGCTAAAATGTGCCTGGCTTCTCTTCACTGAAAAGCTCATTCTGTGTACATTTTTGGCATACGTTTGCTCCTACCGGGTCAGCTGAGCAGCAAATTTCTATTTAACCACCTGCTATCATGAGAGACCTCAGGGCTGCATGTTTTGAGCCCAGTACTGATCCTGAAAAGCGTTTCCAACCCCACTTACAAGTAAAACTAGCTAAAATGTGCCTGGCTGCTATTCACTGAAAAGCTCATTCTGAGTACATTTTTAGCATACGTTTGCTCCTACCGGGTCAGCTGAGCAGCGAATTTCTATTTAACCACCTGCTTTCATGAGAGACCTCAGGGCTGCATGTTTTGAGCCCAGTACTGAGCCTGAAAAGCGTTTCCAACCCCACTTCAAGTAAAACTAGCTAAAATGTGCCTGGCTGCTATTCACTGAAAAGCTCATTCTGAGTACATTTTTGGCATACGTTTGCTCCTGCCGGGTCAGCTGAGCAGCGAATTTCTATTTAACCACCTGCTATCATGAGAGACCTCAGGGCTGCATGTTTTGAGCCCAGTACTGATCCTGAAAAGCGTTTCCAACCCCACTTACAAGTAAAACTAGCTAAAATGTGCCTGGCTGCTATTCACTGAAAAGCTCATTCTGAGTACATTTTTAGCATACGTTTGCTCCTACCGGGTCAGCTGAGCAGCGAATTTCTATTTAACCACCTGCTTTCATTAGAGACCTCAGGGCTGCATGTTTTGAGCCCAGTACTGAGCCTGAAAAGCGTTTCCAACCCCACTTCAAGTAAAACTAGCTAAAATGTGCCTGGCTGCTATTCACTGAAAAGCTCATTCTGAGTAAATTTTTAGCATATGTTTGCTCCTGCCGGGTCAGCTGAGCAGCGAATTTCTATTTAACCACCTGCTTTCATGAGAGACCTCAGGGCTGCATGTTTTGAGCCCAGTACTGAGCCTGAAAAGCGTTTCCAACCCCACTTACAAGTAAAACTAGCTAAAATGTGCCTGGCTGCTATTCACTGAAAAGCTCATTCTGTGTACATTTTTAGCATACGTTTGCTCCTGCCGGGTCAGCTGAGCAGCGAATTTCTATTTAACCACCTGCTATCATGAGAGACCTCAGGGCTGCATGTTTTGAGCCCAGTATTGATCCTCAAAAGCGTTTCCAACCCCACTTACAAGTAAAACTAGCTAAAATGTGCCTGGCTGCTATTCACTGAAAAGCTCATTCTGTGTACATTTTTGGCATACGTTTGCTCCTACCGGGTCAGCTGAGCAGCAAATTTCTATTTAACCACCTGCTTTCATGAGAGACCTCAGGGCTGCATGTTTTGAGCCCAGTACTGAGCCTGAAAAGCATTTCCAACCCCACTTACAAGTAAAACTAACTAAAATGTGCCTGGCTTCTCTTCACTGAAAAGCTCATTCTGAGTACATTTTTAGCATACGTTTGCTCCTGCCGGGTCAGCTGAGCAGCGAAATTCTATTTAACCACCTGCTATCATGAGAGTCCTCAGGGCTGCATGTTTTGAGCCCAGTACTGATCCTGAAAAGCGTTTCCAACCCCACTTACAAGTAAAACTAGCTAAAATGTGCCTGGCTGCTATTCACTGAAAAGCTCATTCTGTGTACATTTTTGGCATACGTTTGCTCCTGCCGGGTCAGCTGAGCAGCGAATTTCTATTTAACCACCTGCTTTCATGAGAGACCTCAGGGCTGCATGTTTTGAGCCCAGTACTGATCCTGAAAAGCATTTCCAACCCCACTTACAAGTAAAACTAGCTAAAATGTGCCTGGCTTCTCTTCACTGAAAAGCTAATTCTGAGTACATTTTTGGCATACGTTTGCTCCTGCCGGGTCAGCTGAGCAGCGAATTTCTATTTAACCACCTGCTATCATGAGAGACCTCAGGGCTGCATGTTTTGAGCCCAGTACTGATCCTGAAAAGCGTTTCCAACCCCACTTACAAGTAAAACTAGCTAAAATGTGCCTTGCTGCTATTCACTGAAAAGCTCATTCTGAGTACATTTTTAGCATACGTTTGCTCCTACCGGGTCAGCTGAGCAGCGAATTTCTATTTAACCACCTGCTTTCATGAGAGACCTCAGGGCTGCATGTTTTGAGCCCAGTACTGAGCCTGAAAAGCGTTTCCAACCCCACTTCAAGTAAAACTAGCTAAAATGTGCCTGGCTGCTATTCACTGAAAAGCTCATTCTGAGTACATTTTTAGCATATGTTTGCTCCTGCCGGGTCAGCTGAGCAGCGAATTTCTATTTAACCACCTGCTTTCATGAGAGACCTCAGGGCTGCATGTTTTGAGCCCAGTACTGAGCCTGAAAAGCGTTTCCAACCCCACTTACAAGTAAAACTAGATAAAATGTGCCTGGCTGCTATTCACTGAAAAGCTCATTCTGTGTACATTTTTAGCATACGTTTGCTCCTGCCGGGTCAGCTGAGCAGCGAATTTCTATTTAACCACCTGCTATCATGAGAGACCTCAGGGCTGCATGTTTTGAGCCCAGTATTGATCCTGAAAAGCGTTTCCAACCCCACTTACAAGTAAAACTAGCTAAAATGTGCCTGGCTGCTATTCACTGAAAAGCTCATTCTGTGTACATTTTTGGCATACGTTTGCTCCTACCGGGTCAGCTGAGCAGCAAATTTCTATTTAACCACCTGCTTTCATGAGAGACCTCAGGGCTGCATGTTTTAAGCCCAGTACTGAGCCTAAAAAGCATTTCCAACCCCACTTACAAGTAAAACTAGCTAAAATGTGCCTGGCTTCTCTTCACTGAAAAGCTCATTCTGAGTACATTTTTAGCATACGTTTGCTCCTGCCAGGTCAGCTGAGCAGCGAAATTCTATTTAACCACCTGCTATCATGAGAGACCTCAGGGCTGCATGTTTTGAGCCCAGTACTGATCCTGAAAAGCATTTCCAACCCCACTTACAAGTAAAACTAGCTAAAATGTGCCTGGCTGCTATTCACTGAAAAGCTCATTCTGTGTACATTTTTGGCATACGTTTGCTCCTGCCGGGTCAGCTGAGCAGCGAATTTCTATTTAACCACCTGCTTTCATGAGAGACCTCAGGGCTGCATGTTTTGAGCCCAGTACTGAGGCTGAAAAGCATTTCCAACCCTACTTACAAGTAAAACTAGCTAAAATGTGCCTGGCTTCTCTTCACTGAAAAGCTCATTCTGTGTACATTTTTGGCATACGTTTGCTCCTACCGGGTCAGCTGAGCAGCAAATTTCTATTTAACCACCTGCTATCATGAGAGACCTCAGGGCTGCATGTTTTGAGCCCAGTACCGATCCTGAAAAGCATTTCCAACCCCACTTACAAGTAAAACTAGCTAAAATGTGCCTGGCTGCTATTCACTGAAAAGCTCATTCTGTGTACATTTTTGGCATACGTTTGCTCCTACCGGGTCAGCTGAGCAGCGAATTTCTATTTAACCACCTGCTATCATGAGAGACCTCAGGGCTGCATGTTTTGAGCCCAGTGCTGATCCTGAAAAGCATTTCCAACCCCACTTACAAGTAAAACTAGCTAAAATGTGCCTAGCTTCTCTTCACTGAAAAGCTCATTCTGAGTACATTTTTAGCATACGTTTGCTCCTGCCGGGTCAGCTGAGCAGCGAATTTCTATTTAACCACCTGCTATCATGAGAGACCTCAGGGCTGCATGTTTTGAGCCCAGTACTGATCCTGAAAAGCATTTCCAACCCCACTTACAAGTAAAACTAGCTAAAATGTGCCTTGCTGCTATTCACTGAAAAGCTCATTCTGAGTACATTTTTAGCATACGTTTGCTCCTGCCGGGTCAGCTGAGCAGCGAATTTCTATTTAACCACCTGCTATCATGAGAGACCTCAGGGCTGCATGTTTTGAGCCCAGTACTGATCCTGAATAGCGTTTCCAACCCCACTTACAAGTAAAACTAGCTAAAATGTGCCTGGCTGCTATTCACTGAAAAGCTCATTCTGTGTACATTTTTGGCATACGTTTGCTCCTACCGGGTCAGCTGAGCAGCGAATTTCTATTTAACCATCTGCTTTCAATGAGAGACCTCAGGGCTGCATGTTTTGAGCCCAGTACTGAGCCTGAAAAGCATTTCCAACCCCACTTACAAGTAAAACTAGCTAAAATGTGCCTGGCTGCTATTCACTGAAAAGCTCATTCTGTGTACATTTTTGGCATACGTTTGCTCCTGCCGGGTCAGCTGAGCAGCGAATTTCTATTTAACCACCTGCTTTCATGAGAGACCTCAGGGCTGCATGTTTTGAGCCCAGTACTGAGGCTGAAAAGCATTTCCAACCCTACTTACAAGTAAAACTAGCTAAAATGTGCCTGGCTTCTCTTCACTGAAAAGCTCATTCTGTGTACATTTTTGGCATACGTTTGCTCCTACCGGGTCAGCTGAGCAGCAAATTTCTATTTAACCACCTGCTATCATGAGAGACCTCAGGGCTGCATGTTTTGAGCCCAGTACTGATCCTGAAAAGCATTTCCAACCCCACTTACAAGTAAAACTAGCTAAAATGTGCCTGGCTGCTATTCACTGAAAAGCTCATTCTGTGTACATTTTTGGCATACGTTTGCTCCTACCGGGTCAGCTGAGCAGCAAATTTCTATTTAACCACCTGCTTTCATGAGAGACCTCAGGGCTGCATGTTTTGAGCCCATTACTGAGCCTAAAAAGCATTTCCAACCCCACTTACAAGTAAAACTAGCTAAAATGTGCCTGGCTTCTCTTCACTGAAAAGCTCATTCTGAGTACATTTTTAGCATACGTTTGCTCCTGCCAGGTCAGCTGAGCAGCGAAATTCTATTTAACCACCTGCTATCATGAGAGACCTCAGGGCTGCATGTTTTGAGCCCAGTACTGATCCTGAAAAGCATTTCCAACCCCACTTACAAGTAAAACTAGCTAAAATGTGCCTGGCTGCTATTCACTGAAAAGCTCATTCTGTGTACATTTTTGGCATACGTTTGCTCCTGCCGGGTCAGCTGAGCAGCGAATTTCTATTTAACCACCTGCTTTCATGAGAGACCTCAGGGCTGCATGTTTTGAGCCCAGTACTGAGGCTGAAAAGCATTTCCAACCCTACTTACAAGTAAAACTAGCTAAAATGTGCCTGGCTTCTCTTCACTGAAAAGCTCATTCTGTGTACATTTTTGGCATACGTTTGCTCCTACCGGGTCAGCTGAGCAGCAAATTTCTATTTAACCACCTGCTATCATGAGAGACCTCAGGGCTGCATGTTTTGAGCCCAGTACTGATCCTGAAAAGCATTTCCAACCCCACTTACAAGTAAAACTAGCTAAAATGTGCCTGGCTGCTATTCACTGAAAAGCTCATTCTGTGTACATTTTTGGCATACGTTTGCTCCTACCGGGTCAGCTGAGCAGCGAATTTCTATTTAACCACCTGCTATCATGAGAGACCTCAGGGCTGCATGTTTTGAGCCCAGTGCTGATCCTGAAAAGCATTTCCAACCCCACTTACAAGTAAAACTAGCTTAAATGTGCCTGGCTGCTATTCACTGAAAAGCTCATTCTGTGTACATTTTTGGCATACGTTTGCTCCTGCCGGTCAGCTGAGCAGCGAATTTCTATTTAACCACCTGCTTTCATGAGAGACCTCAGGGCTGCATGTTTTGAGCCCAGTACTGAGGCTGAAAAGCATTTCCAACCCTACTTACAAGTAAAACTAGCTAAAATGTGCCTGGCTTCTCTTCACTGAAAAGCTCATTCTGTGTACATTTTTGGCATACGTTTGCTCCTACCGGGTCAGCTGAGCAGCAAATTTCTATTTAACCACCTGCTATCATGAGAGACCTCAGGGCTGCATGTTTTGAGCCCAGTACTGATCCTGAAAAGCATTTCCAACCCCACTTACAAGTAAAACTAGCTAAAATGTGCCTGGCTGCTATTCACTGAAAAGCTCATTCTGTGTACATTTTTGGCATACGTTTGCTCCTACCGGGTCAGCTGAGCAGCGAATTTCTATTTAACCACCTGCTATCATGAGAGACCTCAGGGCTGCATGTTTTGAGCCCAGTGCTGATCCTGAAAAGCATTTCCAACCCCACTTACAAGTAAAACTAACTTAAATGTGCCTGGCTGCTATTCACTGAAAAGCTCATTCTGTATACATTTTTGGCATACATTTGCTCCTACCGGGTCAGCTGAGCAGCGAATTTCTATTTAACCACCTGCTTTCATGAGAGACCTCAGGGCTGCATGTTTTGAGCCCAGTACTGAGCCTGAAAAGCATTTCCAACCCCACTTACAAGTAAAACTAGCTAAAATGTGCCTAGCTTCTCTTCACTGAAAAGCTCATTCTGAGTACATTTTTAGCATACGTTTGCTCCTGCCGGGTCAGCTGAGCAGCGAATTTCTATTTAACCACCTGCTATCATGAGAGACCTCAGGGCTGCATGTTTTGAGCCCAGTACTGATCCTGAAAAGCATTTCCAACCCCACTTACAAGTAAAACTAGCTAAAATGTGCCTTGCTGCTATTCACTGAAAAGCTCATTCTGAGTACATTTTTAGCATACGTTTGCTCCTGCCGGGTCAGCTGAGCAGCGAATTTCTATTTAACCACCTGCTATCATGAGAGACCTCAGGGCTGCATATTTTGAGCCCAGTACTGATCCTGAATAGCATTTCCAACCCCACTTACAAGTAAAACTAGCTAAAATGTGCCTGGCTGCTATTCACTGAAAAGCTCATTCTGTGTACATTTTTGGCATACGTTTGCTCCTACAGGGTCAGCTGAGCAGCGAATTTCTATTTAACCATCTGCTTTCAATGAGAGACCTCAGGGCTGCATGTTTTGAGCCCAGTACTGAGCCTGAAAAGCATTTCCAACCCCACTTACAAGTAAAACTAGCTAAAATGTGCCTGGCTGCTATTCACTGAAAAGCTCATTCTGTGTACATTTTTGGCATACGTTTGCTCCTGCCGGGTCAGCTGAGCAGCGAATTTCTATTTAACCACCTGCTTTCATGAGAGACCTCAGGGCTGCATGTTTTGAGCCCAGTACTGAGGCTGAAAAGCATTTCCAACCCTACTTACAAGTAAAACTAGCTAAAATGTGCCTGGCTTCTCTTCACTGAAAAGCTCATTCTGTGTACATTTTTGGCATACGTTTGCTCCTACCGGGTCAGCTGAGCAGCAAATTTCTATTTAACCACCTGCTATCATGAGAGACCTCAGGGCTGCATGTTTTGAGCCCAGTACTGATCCTGAAAAGCATTTCCAACCCCACTTACAAGTAAAACTAGCTAAAATGTGCCTGGCTGCTATTCACTGAAAAGCTCATTCTGTGTACATTTTTGGCATACGTTTGCTCCTACCGGGTCAGCTGAGCAGCAAATTTCTATTTAACCACCTGCTTTCATGAGAGACCTCAGGGCTGCATGTTTTGAGCCCAGTACTGAGCCTAAAAAGCATTTCCAACCCCACTTACAAGTAAAACTAGCTAAAATGTGCCTGGCTTCTCTTCACTGAAAAGCTCATTCTGAGTACATTTTTAGCATACGTTTGCTCCTGCCAGGTCAGCTGAGCAGCGAAATTCTATTTAACCACCTGCTATCATGAGAGACCTCAGGGCTGCATGTTTTGAGCCCAGTACTGATCCTGAAAAGCATTTCCAACCCCACTTACAAGTAAAACTAGCTAAAATGTGCCTGGCTGCTATTCACTGAAAAGCTCATTCTGTGTACATTTTTGGCATACGTTTGCTCCTGCCGGGTCAGCTGAGCAGCGAATTTCTATTTAACCACCTGCTTTCATGAGAGACCTCAGGGCTGCATGTTTTGAGCCCAGTACTGAGGCTGAAAAGCATTTCCAACCCTACTTACAAGTAAAACTAGCTAAAATGTGCCTGGCTTCTCTTCACTGAAAAGCTCATTCTGTGTACATTTTTGGCATACGTTTGCTCCTACCGGGTCAGCTGAGCAGCAAATTTCTATTTAACCACCTGCTATCATGAGAGACCTCAGGGCTGCATGTTTTGAGCCCAGTACTGATCCTGAAAAGCATTTCCAACCCCACTTACAAGTAAAACTAGCTAAAATGTGCCTGGCTGCTATTCACTGAAAAGCTCATTCTGTGTACATTTTTGGCATACGTTTGCTCCTACCGGGTCAGCTGAGCAGCGAATTTCTATTTAACCACCTGCTATCATGAGAGACCTCAGGGCTGCATGTTTTGAGCCCAGTGCTGATCCTGAAAAGCATTTCCAACCCCACTTACAAGTAAAACTAGCTTAAATGTGCCTGGCTGCTATTCACTGAAAAGCTCATTCTGTATACATTTTTGGCATACATTTGCTCCTACCGGGTCAGCTGAGCAGCGAATTTCTATTTAACCACCTGCTTTCATGAGAGACCTCAGGGCTGCATGTTTTGAGCCCAGTACTGAGCCTGAAAAGCATTTCCAACCCCACTTACAAGTAAAACTAGCTAAAATGTGCCTAGCTTCTCTTCACTGAAAAGCTCATTCTGAGTACATTTTTAGCATACGTTTGCTCCTGCCGGGTCAGCTGAGCAGCGAATTTCTATTTAACCACCTGCTATCATGAGAGACCTCAGGGCTGCATGTTTTGAGCCCAGTACTGATCCTGAAAAGCATTTCCAACCCCACTTACAAGTAAAACTAGCTAAAATGTGCCTTGCTGCTATTCACTGAAAAGCTCATTCTGAGTACATTTTTAGCATACGTTTGCTCCTGCCGGGTCAGCTGAGCAGCGAATTTCTATTTAACCACCTGCTATCATGAGAGACCTCAGGGCTGCATGTTTTGAGCCCAGTACTGATCCTGAATAGCGTTTCCAACCCCACTTACAAGTAAAACTAGCTAAAATGTGCCTGGCTGCTATTCACTGAAAAGCTCATTCTGTGTACATTTTTGGCATACGTTTGCTCCTACCGGGTCAGCTGAGCAGCGAATTTCTATTTAACCATCAGCTTTCAATGAGAGACCTCAGGGCTGCATGTTTTGAGCCCAGTACTGAGCCTGAAAAGCATTTCCAACCCCACTTACAAGTAAAACTAGCTAAAATGTGCCTGGCTGCTATTCACTGAAAAGCTCATTCTGTGTACATTTTTGGCATACGTTTGCTCCTGCCGGGTCAGCTGAGCAGCGAATTTCTATTTAACCACCTGCTTTCATGAGAGACCTCAGGGCTGCATGTTTTGAGCCCAGTACTGAGGCTGAAAAGCATTTCCAACCCTACTTACAAGTAAAACTAGCTAAAATGTGCCAGGCTTCTCTTCACTGAAAAGCTCATTCTGTGTACATTTTTGGCATACGTTTGCTCCTACCGGGTCAGCTGAGCAGCAAATTTCTATTTAACCACCTGCTATCATGAGAGACCTCAGGGCTGCATGTTTTGAGCCCAGTACTGATCCTGAAAAGCATTTCCAACCCCACTTACAAGTAAAACTAGCTAAAATGTGCCTGGCTGCTATTCACTGAAAAGCTCATTCTGTGTACATTTTTGGCATACGTTTGCTCCTACCGGGTCAGCTGAGCAGCGAATTTCTATTTAACCACCTGCTATCATGAGAGACCTCAGGGCTGCATGTTTTGAGCCCAGTGCTGATCCTGAAAAGCATTTCCAACCCCACTTACAAGTAAAACTAGCTTAAATGTGCCTGGCTGCTATTCACTGAAAAGCTCATTCTGTGTACATTTTTGGCATACATTTGCTCCTACCGGGTCAGCTGAGCAGCGAATTTCTATTTAACCACCTGCTTTCATGAGAGACCTCAGGGCTGCATGTTTTGAGCCCAGTACTGAGCCTGAAAAGCATTTCCAACCCCACTTACAAGTAAAACTAGCTAAAATGTGCCTAGCTTCTCTTCACTGAAAAGCTCATTCTGAGTACATTTCTAGCATACGTTTGCTCCTGCCGGGTCAGCTGAGCAGCGAATTTCTATTTAACCACCTGCTATCATGAGAGACCTCAGGGCTGCATGTTTTGAGCCCAGTACTGATCCTGAAAAGCATTTCCAACCCCACTTACAAGTAAAACTAGCTAAAATGTGCCTTGCTGCTATTCACTGAAAAGCTCATTCTGAGTACATTTTTAGCATACGTTTGCTCCTGCCGGGTCAGCTGAGCAGCGAATTTCTATTTAACCACCTGCTATCATGAGAGACCTCAGGGCTGCATGTTTTGAGCCCAGTACTGATCCTGAATAGCGTTTCCAACCCCACTTACAAATAAAACTAGCTAAAATGTGCCTGGCTGCTATTCACTGAAAAGCTCATTCTGTGTACATTTTTGGCATACGTTTGCTCCTACCGGGTCAGCTGAGCAGCGAATTTCTATTTAACCATCTGCTTTCAATGAGAGACCTCAGGGCTGCATGTTTTGAGCCCAGTACTGAGCCTGAAAAGCATTTCCAACCCCACTTACAAGTAAAACTAGCTAAAATGTGCCTGGCTTCTCTTCACTGAAAAGCTCATTCTGAGTACATTTTTAGCATACGTTTGCTCCTGCCGGGTCAGCCGAGCAGCGAATTTCTATTTAACCACCTGCTATCATGAGAGACCTCAGGGCTGCATGTTTTGAGCCCAGTACTGATCCTGAAAAGCGTTTCCAACCCCACTTACAAGTAAAACTAGCTAAAATGTGCCTGGCTGCTATTCACTGAAAAGCTCATTCTGTGTACATTTTTGGCATACGTTTGCTCCTGCCGGGTCAGCTGAGCAGCGAATTTCTATTTAACCACCTGCTTTCATGAGAGACCTCAGGGCTGCATGTTTTGAGCCCAGTACTGATCCTGAAAAGCGTTTCCAACCCCACTTACAAGTAAAACTAGCTAAAATGTGCCTGGCTGCTATTCACTGAAAAGCTCATTCTGTGTACATTTTTGGCATACGTTTGCTCCTGCCGGGTCAGCTGAGCAGCGAATTTCTATTTAACCACCTGCTTTCATGAGAGACCTCAGGGCTGCATGTTTTGAGCCCAGTACTGATCCTGAAAAGCGTTTCCAACCCCACTTACAAGTAAAACTAGCTAAAATGTGCCTGGCTGCTATTCACTGAAAAGCTCATTCTGTGTACATTTTTGGCATACGTTTGCTCCTGCCGGTTCAGCTGAGCAGCGAATTTCTATTTAACCACCTGCTTTCATGAGAGACCTCAGGACTGCATGTTTTGAGCCCAGTACTGAGCCTGAAAAGCGTTTCCAACCCCACTTACAAGTAAAACTAGCTAAAATGTGCCTGGCTGCTATTCACTGAAAAGCTCATTCTGTGTACATTTTTAGCATACGTTTGCTCCTGCCGGGTCAGCTGAGCAGCGAATTTCTATTTAACCACCTGCTATCATGAGAGACCTCAGGGCTGCATGTTTTGAGCCCAGTATTGATCCTGAAAAGCGTTTCCAACCCCACTTACAAGTAAAACTAGCTAAAATGTGCCTGGCTGCTATTCACTGAAAAACTCATTCTGTGTACATTTTTGGCATACGTTTGCTCCTACCGGGTCAGCTGAGCAGCAAATTTCTATTTAACCACCTGCTTTCATGAGAGACCTCAGGGCTGCATGTTTTGAGCCCAGTACTGAGCCTAAAAAGCATTTCCAACCCCACTTACAAGTAAAACTAGCTAAAATGTGCCTGGCTTCTCTTCACTGAAAAGCTCATTCTGAGTACATTTTTAGCATACGTTTGCTCCTGCCGGGTCAGCTGAGCAGCGAATTTCTATTTAACCACCTGCTATCATGAGAGACCTCAGGGCTGCATGTTTTGAGCCCAGTACTGATCCTGAAAAGCGTTTCCAACCCCACTTACAAGTAAAACTAGCTAAAATGTGCCTGGCTGCTATTCACTGAAAAGCTCATTCTGTGTACATTTTTGGCATTCGTTTGCTCCTGCCGGGTCAGCTGAGCAGCGAATTTCTATTTAACCACCTGCTTTCATGAGAGACCTCAGGGCTGCATGTTTTGAGCCCAGTACTGATCCTGAAAAGCGTTTCCAACCCCACTTACAAGTAAAACTAGCTAAAATGTGCCTGGCTTCTCTTCACTGAAAAGCTCATTCTGTGTACATTTTTGGCATACGTTTGCTCCTGCCGGGTCAGCTGAGCAGCAAATTTCTATTTAACCACCTGCTATCATGAGAGACCTCAGGGCTGCATGTTTTGAGCCCAGTACTGATCCTGAAAAGCATTTCCAACCCCACTTACAAGTAAAACTAGCTAAAATGTGCCTGGCTGCTATTCACTGAAAAGCTCATTCTGTGTACATTTTTGGCATACGTTTGCTCCTGCCGGGTCAGCTGAGCAGCGAATTTCTATTTAACCACCTGCTTTCACGAGAGACCTCAGGGCTGCATGTTTTGAGCCCAGTACTGAGGCTGAAAAGCATTTCCAACCCTACTTACAAGTAAAACTAGCTAAAATGTGCCTGGCTTCTCTTCACTGAAAAGCTCATTCTGTGTACATTTTTGGCATACGTTTGCTCCTACCGGGTCAGCTGAGCAGCAAATTTCTATTTAACCACTTGCTATCATGAGAGACCTCAGGGCTGCATGTTTTGAGCCCAGTACTGATCCTGAAAAGCATTTCCAACCCCACTTACAAGTAAAACTAGCTAAAATGTGCCTGGCTGCTATTCACTGAAAAGCTCATTCTGTGTACATTTTTGGCATACATTTGCTTGAACCGGGTCAGCTGAGCAGCAAATTTCTATTTAACCACCTGCTTTCATGAGAGACCTCAGGGCTGCATGTTTTGAGCCCAGTACTGAGCCTGAAAAGCATTTCCAACCCCACTTACAAGTAAAACTAGCTAAAATGTGCCGAGCTTCTCTTCACTGAAAAGCTCATTCTGAGTACATTTTTAGCATACGTTTGCTCCTGCCGGGTCAGCTGAGCAGCGAATTTCTATTTAACCAACTGCTATCATGAGAGACCTCAGGGCTGCATGTTTTGAGCCCAGTACTGATCCTGAAAAGCGTTTCCAACCCCACTTACAAGTAAAACTAGCTAAAATGTGCCTGGCTGCTATTCACTGAAAAGCTCATTCTGTGTACATTTTTGGCATACGTTTGCTCCTACCGGGTCAGCTGAGCAGCAAATTTCTATTTAACCATCTGCTTTCATGAGAGACCTCAGGGCTGCATGTTTTGAGTCCAGTACTGAGCCTGAAAAGCATTTCCAACCCCACTTACAAGTAAAACTAGCTAAAATGTGCCTGGCTGCTATTCACTGAAAAGCTCATTCTGTGTACATTTTTGGCATACGTTTGCTCCTACCGGGTCAGCTGAGCAGCAAATTTCTAATTAACCACCTGCTTTCATGAGAGACCTCAGGGCTGCATGTTTTGAGCCCAGTACTGAGCCTAAAAAGCATTTCCAACCCCACTTACAAGTAAAACTAGCTAAAATGTGCCTGGCTTCTCTTCACTGAAAAGCTCATTCTGAGTACATTTTTAGCATACGTTTGCTCCTGCCGGGTCAGCTGAGCAGCGAATTTCTATTTAACCACCTGCTATCATGAGAGACCTCAGGGCTGCATGTTTTGAGCCCAGTACTGATCCTGAAAAGCGTTTCCAACCCCACTTACAAGTAAAACTAGCTAAAATGTGCCTGGCTGCTATTCACTGAAAAGCTCATTCTGTGTACATTTTTGGCATTCGTTTGCTCCTGCCGGGTCAGCTGAGCAGCGAATTTCTATTTAACCACCTGCTTTCATGAGAGACCTCAGGGCTGCATGTTTTGAGCCCAGTACTGATCCTGAAAAGCGTTTCCAACCCCACTTACAAGTAAAACTAGCTAAAATGTGCCTGGCTTCTCTTCACTGAAAAGCTCATTCTGTGTACATTTTTGGCATACGTTTGCTCCTGCCGGGTCAGCTGAGCAGCAAATTTCTATTTAACCACCTGCTATCATGAGAGACCTCAGGGCTGCATGTTTTGAGCCCAGTACTGATCCTGAAAAGCATTTCCAACCCCACTTACAAGTAAAACTAGCTAAAATGTGCCTGGCTGCTATTCACTGAAAAGCTCATTCTGTGTACATTTTTGGCATACGTTTGCTCCTGCCGGGTCAGCTGAGCAGCGAATTTCTATTTAACCACCTGCTTTCACGAGAGACCTCAGGGCTGCATGTTTTGAGCCCAGTACTGAGGCTGAAAAGCATTTCCAACCCTACTTACAAGTAAAACTAGCTAAAATGTGCCTGGCTTCTCTTCACTGAAAAGCTCATTCTGTGTACATTTTTGGCATACGTTTGCTCCTACCGGGTCAGCTGAGCAGCAAATTTCTATTTAACCACTTGCTATCATGAGAGACCTCAGGGCTGCATGTTTTGAGCCCAGTACTGATCCTGAAAAGCATTTCCAACCCCACTTACAAGTAAAACTAGCTAAAATGTGCCTGGCTGCTATTCACTGAAAAGCTCATTCTGTGTACATTTTTGGCATACATTTGCTTGAACCGGGTCAGCTGAGCAGCAAATTTCTATTTAACCACCTGCTTTCATGAGAGACCTCAGGGCTGCATGTTTTGAGCCCAGTACTGAGCCTGAAAAGCATTTCCAACCCCACTTACAAGTAAAACTAGCTAAAATGTGCCGAGCTTCTCTTCACTGAAAAGCTCATTCTGAGTACATTTTTAGCATACGTTTGCTCCTGCCGGGTCAGCTGAGCAGCGAATTTCTATTTAACCAACTGCTATCATGAGAGACCTCAGGGCTGCATGTTTTGAGCCCAGTACTGATCCTGAAAAGCGTTTCCAACCCCACTTACAAGTAAAACTAGCTAAAATGTGCCTGGCTGCTATTCACTGAAAAGCTCATTCTGTGTACATTTTTGGCATACGTTTGCTCCTACCGGGTCAGCTGAGCAGCAAATTTCTATTTAACCATCTGCTTTCATGAGAGACCTCAGGGCTGCATGTTTTGAGTCCAGTACTGAGCCTGAAAAGCATTTCCAACCCCACTTACAAGTAAAACTAGCTAAAATGTGCCTGGCTGCTATTCACTGAAAAGCTCATTCTGTGTACATTTTTGGCATACGTTTGCTCCTACCGGGTCAGCTGAGCAGCAAATTTCTAATTAACCACCTGCTTTCATGAGAGACCTCAGGGCTGCATGTTTTGAGCCCAGTACTGAGCCTAAAAAGCATTTCCAACCCCACTTACAAGTAAAACTAGCTAAAATGTGCCTGGCTTCTCTTCACTGAAAAGCTCATTCTGAGTACATTTTTAGCATACGTTTGCTCCTGCCAGGTCAGCTGAGCAGCGAAATTCTATTTAACCACCTGCTATCATGAGAGACCTCAGGGCTGCATGTTTTGAGCCCAGTACTGATCCTGAAAAGCGTTTCCAACCCCACTTACAAGTAAAACTAGCTAAATTGTGCCTGGATGCTATTCACTGAAAAGCTCATTCTGTGTACATTTTTGGCATACGTTTGCTCCTGCCGGGTCAGCTGAGCAGCGAATTTCTATTTAACCACCTGCTTTCATGAGAGACCTCAGGGCTGCATGTTTTGAGCCCAGTACTGAGGCTGAAAAGCATTTCCAACCCTACTTACAAGTAAAACTAGCTAAAATGTGCCTGGCTTCTCTTCACTGAAAAGCTCATTCTTTGTACATTTTTGGCATACGTTTGCTCCTACCGGGTCAGCTGAGCAGCGAATTTCTATTTAACCACCTGCTATCATGAGAGACCTCAGGGCTGCATGTTTTGAGCCCAGTGCTGATCCTGAAAAGCATTTCCAACCCCACTTACAAGTAAAACTAGCTTAAATGTGCCTGGCTGCTATTCACTGAAAAGCTCATTCTGTGTACATTTTTGGCATACATTTGCTCCTACCGGGTCAGCTGAGCAGCGAATTTCTATTTAACCACCTGCTTTCATGAGAGACCTCAGGGCTGCATGTTTTGAGCCCAGTACTGAGCCTGAAAAGCATTTCCAACCCCACTTACAAGTAAAACTAGCTAAAATGTGCCTAGCTTCTCTTCACTGAAAAGCTCATTCTGAGTACATTTTTAGCATACGTTTGCTCCTGCCGGGTCAGCTGAGCAGCGAATTTCTATTTAACCACCTGCTATCATGAGAGACCTCAGGGCTGCATGTTTTGAGCCCAGTACTGATCCTGAAAAGCATTTCCAACCCCACTTACAAGTAAAACTAGCTAAAATGTGCCTTGCTGCTATTCACTGAAAAGCTCATTCTGAGTACATTTTTAGCATACGTTTGCTCCTGCCGGGTCAGCTGAGCAGCGAATTTCTATTTAACCACCTGCTATCATGAGAGACCTCAGGGCTGCATGTTTTGAGCCCAGTACTGATCCTGAATAGCGTTTCCAACCCCACTTACAAATAAAACTAGCTAAAATGTGCCTGGCTGCTATTCACTGAAAAGCTCATTCTGTGTACATTTTTGGCATACGTTTGCTCCTACCGGGTCAGCTGAGCAGCGAATTTCTATTTAACCATCTGCTTTCAATGAGAGACCTCAGGGCTGCATGTTTTGAGCCCAGTACTGAGCCTGAAAAGCATTTCCAACCCCACTTACAAGTAAAACTAGCTAAAATGTGCCTGGCTTCTCTTCACTGAAAAGCTCATTCTGAGTACATTTTTAGCATACGTTTGCTCCTGCCGGGTCAGCCGAGCAGCGAATTTCTATTTAACCACCTGCTATCATGAGAGACCTCAGGGCTGCATGTTTTGAGCCCAGTACTGATCCTGAAATGCGTTTCCAACCCCACTTACAAGTAAAACTAGCTAAAATGTGCCTGGCTGCTATTCACTGAAAAGCTCATTCTGTGTACATTTTTGGCATACGTTTGCTCCTGCCGGGTCAGCTGAGCAGCGAATTTCTATTTAACCACCTGCTTTCATGAGAGACCTCAGGGCTGCATGTTTTGAGCCCAGTACTGATCCTGAAAAGCGTTTCCAACCCCACTTACAAGTAAAACTAGCTAAAATGTGCCTGGCTGCTATTCACTGAAAAGCTCATTCTGTGTACATTTTTGGCATACGTTTGCTCCTGCCGGGTCAGCTGAGCAGCGAATTTCTATTTAACCACCTGCTTTCATGAGAGACCTCAGGGCTGCATGTTTTGAGCCCAGTACTGATCCTGAAAAGCGTTTCCAACCCCACTTACAAGTAAAACTAGCTAAAATGTGCCTGGCTGCTATTCACTGAAAAGCTAATTCTGTGTACATTTTGGCATACGTTTGCTCCTGCCGGTTCAGCTGAGCAGCGAATTTCTATTTAACCACCTGCTTTCATGAGAGACCTCAGGACTGCATGTTTTGAGCCCAGTACTGAGCCTGAAAAGCGTTTCCAACCCCACTTACAAGTAAAACTAGCTAAAATGTGCCTGGCTGCTATTCACTGAAAAGCTCATTCTGAGTACATTTTTAGCATACGTTTGCTCCTGCCGGGTCAGCTGAGCAGCGAATTTCTATTTAACCACCTGCTATCATGAGAGACCTCAGGGCTGCATGTTTTGAGCCCAGTACTGATCCTGAAAAGCGTTTCCAACCCCACTTACAAGTAAAACTAGCTAAAATGTGCCTGGCTGCTATTCACTGAAAAGCTCATTCTGTGTACATTTTTGGCATTCGTTTGCTCCTGCCGGGTCAGCTGAGCAGCGAATTTCTATTTAACCACCTGCTTTCATGAGAGACCTCAGGGCTGCATGTTTTGAGCCCAGTACTGATCCTGAAAAGCGTTTCCAACCCCACTTACAAGTAAAACTAGCTAAAATGTGCCTGGCTTCTCTTCACTGAAAAGCTCATTCTGTGTACATTTTTGGCATACGTTTGCTCCTGCCGGGTCAGCTGAGCAGCAAATTTCTATTTAACCACCTGCTATCATGAGAGACCTCAGGGCTGCATGTTTTGAGCCCAGTACTGATCCTGAAAAGCATTTCCAACCCCACTTACAAGTAAAACTAGCTAAAATGTGCCTGGCTGCTATTCACTGAAAAGCTCATTCTGTGTACATTTTTGGCATACGTTTGCTCCTGCCGGGTCAGCTGAGCAGCGAATTTCTATTTAACCACCTGCTTTCACGAGAGACCTCAGGGCTGCATGTTTTGAGCCCAGTACTGAGGCTGAAAAGCATTTCCAACCCTACTTACAAGTAAAACTAGCTAAAATGTGCCTGGCTTCTCTTCACTGAAAAGCTCATTCTGTGTACATTTTTGGCATACGTTTGCTCCTACCGGGTCAGCTGAGCAGCAAATTTCTATTTAACCACTTGCTATCATGAGAGACCTCAGGGCTGCATGTTTTGAGCCCAGTACTGATCCTGAAAAGCATTTCCAACCCCACTTACAAGTAAAACTAGCTAAAATGTGCCTGGCTGCTATTCACTGAAAAGCTCATTCTGTGTACATTTTTGGCATACATTTGCTTGAACCGGGTCAGCTGAGCAGCAAATTTCTATTTAACCACCTGCTTTCATGAGAGACCTCAGGGCTGCATGTTTTGAGCCCAGTACTGAGCCTGAAAAGCATTTCCAACCCCACTTACAAGTAAAACTAGCTAAAATGTGCCTGGCTGCTATTCACTGAAAAGCTCATTCTGTGTACATTTTTGGCATACGTTTGCTCCTACCGGGTCAGCTGAGCAGCAAATTTCTAATTAACCACCTGCTTTCATGAGAGACCTCAGGGCTGCATGTTTTGAGCCCAAAAAGCATTTCCAACCCCACTTACAAGTAAAACTAGCTAAAATGTGCCTGGCTTCTCTTCACTGAAAAGCTCATTCTGAGTACATTTTTAGCATACGTTTGCTCCTGCCAGGTCAGCTGAGCAGCGAAATTCTATTTAACCACCTGCTATCATGAGAGACCTCAGGGCTGCATGTTTTGAGCCCAGTACTGATCCTGAAAAGCGTTTCCAACCCCACTTACAAGTAAAACTAGCTAAATTGTGCCTGGATGCTATTCACTGAAAAGCTCATTCTGTGTACATTTTTGGCATACGTTTGCTCCTGCCGGGTCAGCTGAGCAGCGAATTTCTATTTAACCACCTGCTTTCATGAGAGACCTCAGGGCTGCATGTTTTGAGCCCAGTACTGAGGCTGAAAAGCATTTCCAACCCTACTTACAAGTAAAACTAGCTAAAATGTGCCTGGCTTCTCTTCACTGAAAAGCTCATTCTTTGTACATTTTTGGCATACGTTTGCTCCTACCGGGTCAGCTGAGCAGCGAATTTCTATTTAACCACCTGCTATCATGAGAGACCTCAGGGCTGCATGTTTTGAGCCCAGTGCTGATCCTGAAAAGCATTTCCAACCCCACTTACAAGTAAAACTAGCTTAAATGTGCCTGGCTGCTATTCACTGAAAAGCTCATTCTGTGTACATTTTTGGCATACATTTGCTCCTACCGGGTCAGCTGAGCAGCGAATTTCTATTTAACCACCTGCTTTCATGAGAGACCTCAGGGCTGCATGTTTTGAGCCCAGTACTGAGCCTGAAAAGCATTTCCAACCCCACTTACAAGTAAAACTAGCTAAAATGTGCCTAGCTTCTCTTCACTGAAAAGCTCATTCTGAGTACATTTTTAGCATACGTTTGCTCCTGCCGGGTCAGCTGAGCAGCGAATTTCTATTTAACCACCTGCTATCATGAGAGACCTCAGGGCTGCATGTTTTGAGCCCAGTACTGATCCTGAAAAGCATTTCCAACCCCACTTACAAGTAAAACTAGCTAAAATGTGCCTTGCTGCTATTCACTGAAAAGCTCATTCTGAGTACATTTTTAGCATACGTTTGCTCCTGCCGGGTCAGCTGAGCAGCGAATTTCTATTTAACCACCTGCTATCATGAGAGACCTCAGGGCTGCATGTTTTGAGCCCAGTACTGATCCTGAATAGCGTTTCCAACCCCACTTACAAATAAAACTAGCTAAAATGTGCCTGGCTGCTATTCACTGAAAAGCTCATTCTGTGTACATTTTTGGCATACGTTTGCTCCTACCGGGTCAGCTGAGCAGCGAATTTCTATTTAACCATCTGCTTTCAATGAGAGACCTCAGGGCTGCATGTTTTGAGCCCAGTACTGAGCCTGAAAAGCATTTCCAACCCCACTTACAAGTAAAACTAGCTAAAATGTGCCTGGCTTCTCTTCACTGAAAAGCTCATTCTGAGTACATTTTTAGCATACGTTTGCTCCTGCCGGGTCAGCCGAGCAGCGAATTTCTATTTAACCACCTGCTATCATGAGAGACCTCAGGGCTGCATGTTTTGAGCCCAGTACTGATCCTGAAATGCGTTTCCAACCCCACTTACAAGTAAAACTAGCTAAAATGTGCCTGGCTGCTATTCACTGAAAAGCTCATTCTGTGTACATTTTTGGCATACGTTTGCTCCTGCCGGGTCAGCTGAGCAGCGAATTTCTATTTAACCACCTGCTTTCATGAGAGACCTCAGGGCTGCATGTTTTGAGCCCAGTACTGATCCTGAAAAGCGTTTCCAACCCCACTTACAAGTAAAACTAGCTAAAATGTGCCTGGCTGCTATTCACTGAAAAGCTCATTCTGTGTACATTTTTGGCATACGTTTGCTCCTGCCGGGTCAGCTGAGCAGCGAATTTCTATTTAACCACCTGCTTTCATGAGAGACCTCAGGGCTGCATGTTTTGAGCCCAGTACTGATCCTGAAAAGCGTTTCCAACCCCACTTACAAGTAAAACTAGCTAAAATGTGCCTGGCTGCTATTCACTGAAAAGCTAATTCTGTGTACATTTTGGCATACGTTTGCTCCTGCCGGTTCAGCTGAGCAGCGAATTTCTATTTAACCACCTGCTTTCATGAGAGACCTCAGGACTGCATGTTTTGAGCCCAGTACTGAGCCTGAAAAGCGTTTCCAACCCCACTTACAAGTAAAACTAGCTAAAATGTGCCTGGCTGCTATTCACTGAAAAGCTCATTCTGTGTACATTTTTAGCATACGTTTGCTCCTGCCGGGTCAGCTGAGCAGCGAATTTCTATTTAACCACCTGCTATCATGAGAGACCTCAGGGCTGCATGTTTTGAGCCCAGTATTGATCCTGAAAAGCGTTTCCAACCCCACTTACAAGTAAAACTAGCTAAAATGTGCCTGGCTGCTATTCACTGAAAAGCTCATTCTGTGTACATTTTTGGCATACGTTTGCTCCTACCGGGTCAGCTGAGCAGCAAATTTCTATTTAACCACCTGCTTTCATGGGAGACCTCAGGGCTGCATGTTTTGAGCCCAGTACTGAGCCTAAAAAGCATTTCCAACCCCACTTACAAGTAAAACTAGCTAAAATGTGCCTGGCTTCTCTTCACTGAAAAGCTCATTCTGAGTACATTTTTAGCATACGTTTGCTCCTGCCGGGTCAGCTGAGCAGCGAATTTCTATTTAACCACCTGCTATCATGAGAGTCCTCAGGGCTGCATGTTTTGAGCCCAGTACTGATCCTGAAAAGCGTTTCCAACCCCACTTACAAGTAAAACTAGCTAAAATGTGCCTGGCTGCTATTCACTGAAAAGCTCATTCTGTGTACATTTTTAGCATACGTTTGCTCCTGCCGGGTCAGCTGAGCAGCGAATTTCTATTTAACCACCTGCTATCATGAGAGACCTCAGGGCTGCATGTTTTGAGCCCAGTATTGATCCTGAAAAGCGTTTCCAACCCCACTTACAAGTAAAACTAGCTAAAATGTGCCTGGCTGCTATTCACTGAAAAGCTCATTCTGTGTACATTTGTGGCATACGTTTGCTCCTACCGGGTCAGCTGAGCAGCAAATTTCTAATTAACCACCTGCTTTCATGAGAGACCTCAGGGCTGCATGTTTTGAGCCCAGTACTGAGCCTAAAAAGCATTTCCAACCCCACTTACAAGTAAAACTAGCTAAAATGTGCCTGGCTTCTCTTCACTGAAAAGCTCATTCTGAGTACATTTTTAGCATACGTTTGCTCCTGCCAGGTCAGCTGAGCAGCGAAATTCTATTTAACCACCTGCTATCATGAGACACCTCAGGGCTGCATGTTTTGAGCCCAGTACTGATCCTGAAAAGCGTTTCCAACCCCACTTACAAGTAAAACTAGCTAAATTGTGCCTGGCTGCTATTCACTGAAAAGCTCATTCTGTGTACATTTTTGGCATACGTTTGCTCCTGCCGGGTCAGCTGAGCAGCGAATTTCTATTTAACCACCTGCTTTCATGAGAGACCTCAGGGCTGCATGTTTTGAGCCCAGTACTGAGGCTGAAAAGCATTTCCAACCCTACTTACAAGTAAAACTAGCTAAAATGTGCCTGGCTTCTCTTCACTGAAAAGCTCATTCTTTGTACATTTTTGGCATACGTTTGCTCCTACCGGGTCAGCTGAGCAGCGAATTTCTATTTAACCACCTGCTATCATGAGAGACCTCAGGGCTGCATGTTTTGAGCCCAGTGCTGATCCTGAAAAGCATTTCCAACCCCACTTACAAGTAAAACTAGCTTAAATGTGCCTGGCTGCTATTCACTGAAAAGCTCATTCTGTGTACATTTTTGGCATACATTTGCTCCTACCGGGTCAGCTGAGCAGCGAATTTCTATTTAACCACCTGCTTTCATGAGAGACCTCAGGGCTGCATGTTTTGAGCCCAGTACTGAGCCTGAAAAGCATTTCCAACCCCACTTACAAGTAAAACTAGCTAAAATGTGCCTAGCTTCTCTTCACTGAAAAGCTCATTCTGAGTACATTTTTAGCATACGTTTGCTCCTGCCGGGTCAGCTGAGCAGCGAATTTCTATTTAACCACCTGCTATCATGAGAGACCTCAGGGCTGCATGTTTTGAGCCCAGTACTGATCCTGAAAAGCATTTCCAACCCCACTTACAAGTAAAACTAGCTAAAATGTGCCTTGCTGCTATTCACTGAAAAGCTCATTCTGAGTACATTTTTAGCATACGTTTGCTCCTGCCGGGTCAGCTGAGCAGCGAATTTCTATTTAACCACCTGCTATCATGAGAGACCTCAGGGCTGCATGTTTTGAGCCCAGTACTGATCCTGAATAGCGTTTCCAACCCCACTTACAAGTAAAACTAGCTAAAATGTGCCTGGCTGCTATTCACTGAAAAGCTCATTCTGTGTACATTTTTGGCATACGTTTGCTCCTACCGGGTCAGCTGAGCAGCGAATTTCTATTTAACCATCTGCTTTCAATGAGAGACCTCAGGGCTGCATGTTTTGAGCCCAGTACTGAGCCTGAAAAGCATTTCCAACCCCACTTACAAGTAAAACTAGCTAAAATGTGCCTGGCTTCTCTTCACTGAAAAGCTCATTCTGAGTACATTTTTAGCATACGTTTGCTCCTGCCGGGTCAGCCGAGCAGCGAATTTCTATTTAACCACCTGCTATCATGAGAGACCTCAGGGCTGCATGTTTTGAGCCCAGTACTGATCCTGAAAAGCGTTTCCAACCCCACTTACAAGTAAAACTAGCTAAAATGTGCCTGGCTGCTATTCACTGAAAAGCTCATTCTGTGTACATTTTTGGCATACGTTTGCTCCTGCCGGGTCAGCTGAGCAGCGAATTTCTATTTAACCACCTGCTTTCATGAGAGACCTCAGGGCTGCATGTTTTGAGCCCAGTACTGATCCTGAAAAGCGTTTCCAACCCCACTTACAAGTAAAACTAGCTAAAATGTGCCTGGCTGCTATTCACTGAAAAGCTCATTCTGTGTACATTTTTGGCATACGTTTGCTCCTGCCGGGTCAGCTGAGCAGCGAATTTCTATTTAACCACCTGCTTTCATGAGAGACCTCAGGGCTGCATGTTTTGAGCCCAGTACTGATCCTGAAAAGCGTTTCCAACCCCACTTACAAGTAAAACTAGCTAAAATGTGCCTGGCTGCTATTCACTGAAAAGCTCATTCTGTGTACATTTTTGGCATACGTTTGCTCCTGCCGGTTCAGCTGAGCAGCGAATTTCTATTTAACCACCTGCTTTCATGAGAGACCTCAGGACTACATGTTTTGAGCCCAGTACTGAGCCTGAAAAGCGTTTCCAACCCCACTTACAAGTAAAACTAGCTAAAATGTGCCTGGCTGCTATTCACTGAAAAGCTCATTCTGTGTACATTTTTAGCATACGTTTGCTCCTGCCGGGTCAGCTGAGCAGCTAATTTCTATTTAACCACCTGCTATCATGAGAGACCTCAGGGCTGCATGTTTTGAGCCCAGTATTGATCCTGAAAAGCGTTTCCAACCCCACTTACAAGTAAAACTAGCTAAAATGTGCCTGGCTGCTATTCACTGAAAAGCTCATTCTGCGTACATTTTTGGCATACGTTTGCTCCTACCGGGTCAGCTGAGCAGCAAATTTCTATTTAACCACCTGCTTTCATGAGAGACCTCAGGGCTGCATGTTTTGAGCCCAGTACTGAGCCTAAAAAGCATTTCCAACCCCACTTACAAGTAAAACTAGCTAAAATGTGCCTGGCTTCTCTTCACTGAAAAGCTCATTCTGAGTACATTTTTAGCATACGTTTGCTCCTGCCGGGTCAGCTGAGCAGCGAATTTCTATTTAACCACCTGCTATCATGAGAGACCTCAGGGCTGCATGTTTTGAGCCCAGTACTGATCCTGAAAAGCGTTTCCAACCCCACTTACAAGTAAAACTAGCTAAAATGTGCCTGGCTGCTATTCACTGAAAAGCTCATTCTGTGTACATTTTTGGCATACGTTTGCTCCTGCCGGGTCAGCTGAGCAGCGAATTTCTATTTAACCACCTGCTTTCATGAGAGACCTCAGGGCTGTATGTTTTGAGCCAGGTACTGATCCTGAAAAGCGTTTCCAACCCCACTTACAAGTAAAACTAGCTAAAATGTGCCTGGCTTCTCTTCACTGAAAAGCTCATTCTGTGTACATTTTTGGCATACGTTTGCTCCTGCCGGGTCAGCTGAGCAGCAAATTTCTATTTAACCACCTGCTATCATGAGAGACCTCAGGGCTGCATGTTTTGAGCCCAGTACTGATCCTGAAAAGCATTTCCAACCCCACTTACAAGTAAAACTAGCTAAAATGTGCCTGGCTGCTATTCACTGAAAAGCTCATTCTGTGTACATTTTTGGCATACGTTTGCTCCTGCCGGGTCAGCTGAGCAGCGAATTTCTATTTAACCACCTGCTTTCATGAGAGACCTCAGGGCTGCATGTTTTGAGCCCAGTACTGAGGCTGAAAAGCATTTCCAACCCTACTTACAAGTAAAACTAGCTAAAATGTGCCTGGCTTCTCTTCACTGAAAAGCTCATTCTGTGTACATTTTTGGCATACGTTTGCTCCTACCGGGTCAGCTGAGCAGCAAATTTCTATTTAACCACCTGCTATCATGAGAGACCTCAGGGCTGCATGTTTTGAGCCCAGTACTGATCCTGAAAAGCATTTCCAACCCCACTTACAAGTAAAACTAGCTAAAATGTGCCTGGCTGCTATTCACTGAAAAACTCATTCTGTGTACATTTTTGGCATACATTTGCTTGAACCGGGTCAGCTGAGCAGCAAATTTCTATTTAACCACCTGCTTTCATGAGAGACCTCAGGGCTGCATGTTTTGAGCCCAGTACTGAGCCTGAAAAGCATTTCCAACCCCACTTACAAGTAAAACTAGCTAAAATGTGCCTAGCTTCTCTTCACTGAAAAGCTCATTCTGAGTACATTTTTAGCATACGTTTGCTCCTGCCGGGTCAGCTGAGCAGCGAATTTCTATTTAACCAACTGCTATCATGAGAGACCTCAGGGCTGCATGTTTTGAGCCCAGTACTGATCCTGAAAAGCGTTTCCAACCCCACTTACAAGTAAAACTAGCTAAAATGTGCCTGGCTGCTATTCACTGAAAAGCTCATTCTGTGTACATTTTTGGCATACGTTTGCTCCTACCGGGTCAGCTGAGCAGCAAATTTCTATTTAACCATCTGCTTTCATGAGAGACCTCAGGGCTGCCTGTTTTGAGTCCAGTACTGAGCCTGAAAAGCATTTCCAACCCCACTTACAAGTAAAACTAGCTAAAATGTGCCTGGCTGCTATTCACTGAAAAGCTCATTCTGAGTACATTTTTAGCATATGTTTGCTCCTGCCGGGTCAGCTGAGCAGCGAATTTCTATTTAACCACCTGCTTTCATGAGAGACCTCAGGGCTGCATGTTTTGAGCCCAGTACTGAGCCTGAAAAGCGTTTCCAACCCCACTTACAAGTAAAACTAGCTAAAATGTGCCTGCCTGCTATTCACTGAAAAGCTCATTCTGTGTACATTTTTAGCATACGTTTGCTCCTGCCGGGTCAGCTGAGCAGCGAATTTCTATTTAACCACCTGCTATCATGAGAGACCTCAGGGCTGCATGTTTTGAGCCCAGTATTGATCCTTAAAAGCGTTTCCAACCCCACTTACAAGTAAAACTAGCTAAAATGTGCCTGGCTGCTATTCACTGAAAAGCTCATTCTGTGTACATTTTTGGCATACGTTTGCTCCTACCGGGTCAGCTGAGCAGCACATTTCTAATTAACCACCTGCTTTCATGAGAGACCTCAGGGCTGCATGTTTTGAGCCCAGTACTGAGCCTAAAAAGCATTTCCAACCCCACTTACAAGTAAAACTAGCTAAAATGTGCCTGGCTTCTCTTCACTGAAAAGCTCATTCTGAGTACATTTTTAGCATACGTTTGCTCCTGCCAGGTCAGCTGAGCAGCGAAATTCTATTTAACCACCTGCTATCATGAGAGACCTCAGGGCTGCATGTTTTGAGCCCAGTACTGATCCTGAAAAGCGTTTCCAACCCCACTTACAAGTAAAACTAGCTAAATTGTGCCTGGATGCTATTCACTGAAAAGCTCATTCTGTGTACATTTTTGGCATACGTTTGCTCCTGCCGGGTCAGCTGAGCAGCGAATTTCTATTTAACCACCTGCTTTCATGAGAGACCTCAGGGCTGCATGTTTTGAGCCCAGTACTGAGGCTGAAAAGCATTTCCAACCCTACTTACAAGTAAAACTAGCTAAAATGTGCCTGGCTTCTCTTCACTGAAAAGCTCATTCTTTGTACATTTTTGGCATACGTTTGCTCCTACCGGGTCAGCTGAGCAGCGAATTTCTATTTAACCACCTGCTATCATGAGAGACCTCAGGGCTGCATGTTTTGAGCCCAGTGCTGATCCTGAAAAGCATTTCCAACCCCACTTACAAGTAAAACTAGCTTAAATGTGCCTGGCTGCTATTCACTGAAAAGCTCATTCTGTGTACATTTTTGGCATACATTTGCTCCTACCGGGTCAGCTGAGCAGCGAATTTCTATTTAACCACCTGCTTTCATGAGAGACCTCAGGGCTGCATGTTTTGAGCCCAGTACTGAGCCTGAAAAGCATTTCCAACCCCACTTACAAGTAAAACTAGCTAAAATGTGCCTAGCTTCTCTTCACTGAAAAGCTCATTCTGAGTACATTTTTAGCATACGTTTGCTCCTGCCGGGTCAGCTGAGCAGCGAATTTCTATTTAACCACCTGCTATCATGAGAGACCTCAGGGCTGCATGTTTTGAGCCCAGTACTGAGCCTGAAAAGCATTTCCAACCCCACTTACAAGTAAAACTAGCTAAAATGTGCCTTGCTGCTATTCACTGAAAAGCTCATTCTGAGTACATTTTTAGCATACGTTTGCTCCTGCCGGGTCAGCTGAGCAGCGAATTTCTATTTAACCACCTGCTATCATGAGAGACCTCAGGGCTGCATGTTTTGAGCCCAGTACTGATCCTGAATAGCGTTTCCAACCCCACTTACAAGTAAAACTAGCTAAAATGTGCCTGGCTGCTATTCACTGAAAAGCTCATTCTGTGTACATTTTTGGCATACGTTTGCTCCTACCGGGTCAGCTGAGCAGCGAATTTCTATTTAACCATCTGCTTTCAATGAGAGACCTCAGGGCTGCATGTTTTGAGCCCAGTACTGAGCCTGAAAAGCATTTCCAACCCCACTTACAAGTAAAACTAGCTAAAATGTGCCTGGCTTCTCTTCACTGAAAAGCTCATTCTGAGTACATTTTTAGCATACGTTTGCTCCTGCCGGGTCAGCCGAGCAGCGAATTTCTATTTAACCACCTGCTATCATGAGAGACCTCAGGGCTGCATGTTTTGAGCCCAGTACTGATCCTGAAAAGCGTTTCCAACCCCTCTTACAAGTAAAACTAGCTAAAATGTGCCTGGCTGCTATTCACTGAAAAGCTCATTCTGTGTACATTTTTGGCATACGTTTGCTCCTGCCGGGTCAGCTGAGCAGCAAATTTCTATTTAACCACCTGCTTTCATGAGAGACCTCAGGGCTGCATGTTTTGAGCCCAGTACTGATCCTGAAAAGCGTTTCCAACCCCACTTACAAGTAAAACTAGCTAAAATGTGCCTGGCTGCTATTCACTGAAAAGCTCATTCTGTGTACATTTTTGGCATACGTTTGCTCCTGCCGGGTCAGCTGAGCAGCGAATTTCTATTTAACCACCTGCTTTCATGAGAGACCTCAGGGCTGCATGTTTTGAGCCCAGTACTGATCCTGAAAAGCGTTTCCAACCCCACTTACAAGTAAAACTAGCTAAAATGTGCCTGGCTGCTATTCACTGAAAAGCTCATTCTGTGTACATTTTTGGCATACGTTTGCTCCTGCCGGTTCAGCTGAGCAGCGAATTTCTATTTAACCACCTGCTTTCATGAGAGACCTCAGGACTGCATGTTTTGAGCCCAGTACTGAGCCTGAAAAGCGTTTCCAACCCCACTTACAAGTAAAACTAGCTAAAATGTGCCTGGCTGCTATTCACTGAAAAGCTCATTCTGTGTACATTTTTAGCATACGTTTGCTCCTGCCGGGTCAGCTGAGCAGCAAATTTCTATTTAACCACCTGCTATCATGAGAGACCTCAGGGCTGCATGTTTTGAGCCCAGTATTGATCCTGAAAAGCGTTTCCAACCCCACTTACAAGTAAAACTAGCTAAAATGTGCCTGGCTGCTATTCACTGAAAAGCTCATTCTGTGTACATTTTTGGCATACGTTTGCTCCTACCGGGTCAGCTGAGCAGCAAATTTCTATTTAACCACCTGCTTTCATGAGAGACCTCAGGGCTGCATGTTTTGAGCCCAGTACTGAGCCTAAAAAGCATTTCCAACCCCACTTACAAGTAAAACTAGCTAAAATGTGCCTGGCTTCTCTTCACTGAAAAGCTCATTCTGAGTACATTTTTAGCATACGTTTGCTCCTGCCGGGTCAGCTGAGCAGCGAATTTCTATTTAACCACCTGCTATCATGAGAGACCTCAGGGCTGCATGTTTTGAGCCCAGTACTGATCCTGAAAAGCGTTTCCAACCCCACTTACAAGTAAAACTAGCTAAAATGTGCCTGGCTGCTATTCACTGAAAAGCTCATTCTGTGTACATTTTTGGCATACGTTTGCTCCTGCCGGGTCAGCTGAGCAGCGAATTTCTATTTAACCACCTGCTTTCATGAGAGACCTCAGGGCTGCATGTTTTGAGCCCAGTACTGATCCTGAAAAGCGTTTCCAACCCCACTTACAAGTAAAACTAGCTAAAATGTGCCTGGCTTCTCTTCACTGAAAAGCTCATTCTGTGTACATTTTTGGCATACGTTTGCTCCTGCCGGGTCAGCTGAGCAGCAAATTTCTATTTAACCACCTGCTATCATGAGAGACCTCAGGGCTGCATGTTTTGAGCCCAGTACTGATCCTGAAAAGCATTTCCAACCCCACTTACAAGTAAAACTAGCTAAAATGTGCCTGGCTGCTATTCACTGAAAAGCTCATTCTGTGTACATTTTTGGCATACGTTTGCTCCTGCCGGGTCAGCTGAGCAGCGAATTTCTATTTAACCACCTGCTTTCATGAGAGACCTCAGGGCTGCATGTTTTGAGCCCAGTACTGAGGCTGAAAAGCATTTCCAACCCTACTTACAAGTAAAACTAGCTAAAATGTGCCTGGCTTCTCTTCACTGAAAAGCTCATTCTGTGTACATTTTTGGCATACGTTTGCTCCTACCGGGTCAGCTGAGCAGCAAATTTCTATTTAACCACCTGCTATCATGAGAGACCTCAGGGCTGCATGTTTTGAGCCCAGTACTGATCCTGAAAAGCATTTCCAACCCCACTTACAAGTAAAACTAGCTAAAATGTGCCTGGCTGCTATTCACTGAAAAGCTCATTCTGTGTACATTTTTGGCATACATTTGCTTGAACCGGGTCAGCTGAGCAGCAAATTTCTATTTAACCACCTGCTTTCATGAGAGACCTCAGGGCTGCATGTTTTGAGCCCAGTACTGAGCCTGAAAAGCATTTCCAACCCCACTTACAAGTAAAACTAGCTAAAATGTGCCTAGCTTCTCTTCACTGAAAAGCTCATTCTGAGTACATTTTTAGCATACGTTTGCTCCTGCCGGGTCAGCTGAGCAGCGAATTTCTATTTAACCAACTGCTATCATGAGAGACCTCAGGGCTGCATGTTTTGAGCCCAGTACTGATCCTGAAAAGCGTTTCCAACCCCACTTACAAGTAAAACTAGCTAAAATGTGCCTGGCTGCTATTCACTGAAAAGCTCATTCTGTGTACATTTTTGGCATACGTTTGCTCCTACCGGGTCAGCTGAGCAGCAAATTTCTATTTAACCATCTGCTTTCATGAGAGACCTCAGGGCTGCATGTTTTGAGTCCAGTACTGAGCCTGAAAAGCATTTCCAACCCCACTTACAAGTAAAACTAGCTAAAATGTGCCTGGCTGCTATTCACTGAAAAGCTCATTCTGAGTACATTTTTAGCATATGTTTGCTCCTGCCGGGTCAGCTGAGCAGCGAATTTCTATTTAACCACCTGCTTTCATGAGAGACCTCAGGGCTGCATGTTTTGAGCCCAGTACTGAGCCTGAAAAGCGTTTCCAACCCCACTTACAAGTAAAACTAGCTAAAATGTGCCTGGCTGCTATTCACTGAAAAGCTCATTCTGTGTACATTTTTAGCATACGTTTGCTCCTGCCGGGTCAGCTGAGCAGCGAATTTCTATTTAACCACCTGCTATCATGAGAGACCTCAGGGCTGCATGTTTTGAGCCCAGTATTGATCCTGAAAAGCGTTTCCAACCCCACTTACAAGTAAAACTAGCTAAAATGTGCCTGGCTGCTATTCACTGAAAAGCTCATTCTGTGTACATTTTTGGCATACGTTTGCTCCTACCGGGTCAGCTGAGCAGCAAATTTCTAATTAACCACCTGCTTTCATGAGAGACCTCAGGGCTGCATGTTTTGAGCCCAGTACTGAGCCTAAAAAGCATTTCCAACCCCACTTACAAGTAAAACTAGCTAAAATGTGCCTGGCTTCTCTTCACTGAAAAGCTCATTCTGAGTACATTTTTAGCATACGTTTGCTCCTGCCAGGTCAGCTGAGCAGCGAAATTCTATTTAACCACCTGCTATCATGAGAGACCTCAGGGCTGCATGTTTTGAGCCCAGTACTGATCCTGAAAAGCGTTTCCAACCCCACTTACAAGTAAAACTAGCTAAATTGTGCCTGGATGCTATTCACTGAAAAGCTCATTCTGTGTACATTTTTGGCATACGTTTGCTCCTGCCGGGTCAGCTGAGCAGCGAATTTCTATTTAACCACCTGCTTTCATGAGAGACCTCAGGGCTGCATGTTTTGAGCCCAGTACTGAGGCTGAAAAGCATTTCCAACCCTACTTACAAGTAAAACTAGCTAAAATGTGCCTGGCTTCTCTTCACTGAAAAGCTCATTCTTTGTACATTTTTGGCATACGTTTGCTCCTACCGGGTCAGCTGAGCAGCGAATTTCTATTTAACCACCTGCTATCATGAGAGACCTCAGGGCTGCATGTTTTGAGCCCAGTGCTGATCCTGAAAAGCATTTCCAACCCCACTTACAAGTAAAACTAGCTTAAATGTGCCTGGCTGCTATTCACTGAAAAGCTCATTCTGTGTACATTTTTGGCATACATTTGCTCCTACCGGGTCAGCTGAGCAGCGAATTTCTATTTAACCACCTGCTTTCATGAGAGACCTCAGGGCTGCATGTTTTGAGCCCAGTACTGAGCCTGAAAAGCATTTCCAACCCCACTTACAAGTAAAACTAGCTAAAATGTGCCTAGCTTCTCTTCACTGAAAAGCTCATTCTGAGTACATTTTTAGCATACGTTTGCTCCTGCCGGGTCAGCTGAGCAGCGAATTTCTATTTAACCACCTGCTATCATGAGAGACCTCAGGGCTGCATGTTTTGAGCCCAGTACTGATCCTGAAAAGCATTTCCAACCCCACTTACAAGTAAAACTAGCTAAAATGTGCCTTGCTGCTATTCACTGAAAAGCTCATTCTGAGTACATTTTTAGCATACGTTTGCTCCTGCTGGGTCAGCTGAGCAGCGAATTTCTATTTAACCACCTGCTATCATGAGAGACCTCAGGGCTGCATGTTTTGAGCCCAGTACTGATCCTGAATAGCGTTTCCAACCCCACTTACAAGTAAAACTAGCTAAAATGTGCCTGGCTGCTATTCACTGAAAAGCTCATTCTGTGTACATTTTTGGCATACGTTTGCTCCTACCGGGTCAGCTGAGCAGCGAATTTCTATTTAACCATCTGCTTTCAATGAGAGACCTCAGGGCTGCATGTTTTGAGCCCAGTACTGAGCCTGAAAAGCATTTCCAACCCCACTTACAAGTAAAACTAGCTAAAATGTGCCTGGCTTCTCTTCACTGAAAAGCTCATTCTGAGTACATTTTTAGCATACGTTTGCTCCTGCCGGGTCAGCCGAGCAGCGAATTTCTATTTAACCACCTGCTATCATGAGAGACCTCAGGGCTGCATGTTTTGAGCCCAGTACTGATCCTGAAAAGCGTTTCCAACCCCACTTACAAGTAAAACTAGCTAAAATGTGCCTGGCTGCTATTCACTGAAAAGCTCATTCTGTGTACATTTTTGGCATACGTTTGCTCCTGCCGGGTCAGCTGAGCAGCGAATTTCTATTTAACCACCTGCTTTCATGAGAGACCTCAGGGCTGCATGTTTTGAGCCCAGTACTGATCCTGAAAAGCGTTTCCAACCCCACTTACAAGTAAAACTAGCTAAAATGTGCCTGGCTGCTATTCACTGAAAAGCTCATTCTGTGTACATTTTTGGCATACGTTTGCTCCTGCCGGGTCAGCTGAGCAGCGAATTTCTATTTAACCACCTGCTTTCATGAGAGACCTCAGGGCTGCATGTTTTGAGCCCAGTACTGATCCTGAAAAGCGTTTCCAACCCCACTTACAAGTAAAACTAGCTAAAATGTGCCTGGCTGCTATTCACTGAAAAGCTCATTCTGTGTACATTTTGGCATACGTTTGCTCCTGCCGGTTCAGCTGAGCAGCGAATTTCTATTTAACCACCTGCTTTCATGAGAGACCTCAGGACTGCATGTTTTGAGCCCAGTACTGAGCCTGAAAAGCGTTTCCAACCCCACTTACAAGTAAAACTAGCTAAAATGTGCCTGGCTGCTATTCACTGAAAAGCTCATTCTGTGTACATTTTTAGCATACGTTTGCTCCTGCCGGGTCAGCTGAGCAGCGAATTTCTATTTAACCACCTGCTATCATGAGAGACCTCAGGGCTGCATGTTTTGAGCCCAGTATTGATCCTGAAAAGCGTTTCCAACCCCACTTACAAGTAAAACTAGCTAAAATGTGCCTGGCTGCTATTCACTGAAAAGCTCATTCTGTGTACATTTTTGGCATACGTTTGCTCCTACCGGGTCAGCTGAGCAGCAAATTTCTATTTAACCACCTGCTTTCATGAGAGACCTCAGGGCTGCATGTTTTGAGCCCAGTACTGAGCCTAAAAAGCATTTCCAACCCCACTTACAAGTAAAACTAGCTAAAATGTGCCTGGCTTCTCTTCACTGAAAAGCTCATTCTGAGTACATTTTTAGCATACGTTTGCTCCTGCCGGGTCAGCTGAGCAGCGAATTTCTATTTAACCACCTGCTATCATGAGAGACCTCAGGGCTGCATGTTTTGAGCCCAGTACTGATCCTGAAAAGCGTTTCCAACCCCACTTACAAGTAAAACTAGCTAAAATGTGCCTGGCTGCTATTCACTGAAAAGCTCATTCTGTGTACATTTTTAGCATACGTTTGCTCCTGCCGGGTCAGCTGAGCAGCGAATTTCTATTTAACCACCTGCTATCATGAGAGACCTAGGGCTGCATGTTTTGAGCCCAGTATTGATCCTGAAAAGCGTTTCCAACCCCACTTACAAGTAAAACTAGATAAAATGTGCCTGGCTGCTATTCACTGAAAAGCTCATTCTGTGTACATTTTTGGCATACGTTTGCTCCTACCGGGTCAGCTGAGCAGCAAATTTCTAATTAACCACCTGCTTTCATGAGAGACCTCAGGGCTGCATGTTTTGAGCCCAGTACTGAGCCTAAAAAGCATTTCCAACCCCACTTACAAGTAAAACTAGCTAAAATGTGCCTGGCTTCTCTTCACTGAAAAGCTCATTCTGAGTACATTTTTAGCATACGTTTGCTCCTGCCAGGTCAGCTGAGCAGCGAAATTCTATTTAACCACCTGCTATCATGAGACACCTCAGGGCTGCATGTTTTGAGCCCAGTACTGAGGCTGAAAAGCATTTCCAACCCTACTTACAAGTAAAACTAGCTAAAATGTGCCTGGCTTCTCTTCACTGAAAAGCTCATTCTTTGTACATTTTTGGCATACATTTGCTCCTACCGGGTCAGCTGAGCAGCGAATTTCTATTTAACCACCTGCTATCATGAGAGACCTCAGGGCTGCATGTTTTGAGCCCAGTGCTGATCCTGAAAAGCATTTCCAACCCCACTTACAAGTAAAACTAGCTTAAATGTGCCTGGCTGCTATTCACTGAAAAGCTCATTCTGTGTACATTTTTGGCATACATTTGCTCCTACCGGGTCAGCTGAGCAGCGAATTTCTATTTAACCACCTGCTTTCATGAGAGACCTCAGGGCTGCATATTTTGAGCCCAGTACTGAGCCTGAAAAGCATTTCCAACCCCACTTACAAGTAAAACTAGCTAAAATGTGCCTAGCTTCTCTTCACTGAAAAGCTCATTCTGAGTACATTTTTAGCATACGTTTGCTCCTGCCGGGTCAGCTGAGCAGCGAATTTCTATTTAACCACCTGCTATCATGAGAGACCTCAGGGCTGCATGTTTTGAGCCCAGTACTGATCCTGAAAAGCATTTCCAACCCCACTTACAAGTAAAACTAGCTAAAATGTGCCTTGCTGCTATTCACTGAAAAGCTCATTCTGAGTACATTTTTAGCATACGTTTGCTCCTGCCGGGTCAGCTGAGCAGCGAATTTCTATTTAACCACCTGCTATCATGAGAGACCTCAGGGCTGCATGTTTTGAGCCCAGTACTGATCCTGAATAGCGTTTCCAACCCCACTTACAAGTAAAACTAGCTAAAATGTGCCTGGCTGCTATTCACTGAAAAGCTCATTCTGTGTACATTTTTGGCATACGTTTGCTCCTACCGGGTCAGCTGAGCAGCGAATTTCTATTTAACCATCTGCTTTCAATGAGAGACCTCAGGGCTGCATGTTTTGAGCCCAGTACTGAGCCTGAAAAGCATTTCCAACCCCACTTACAAGTAAAACTAGCTAAAATGTGCCTGGCTTCTCTTCACTGAAAAGCTCATTCTGAGTACATTTTTAGCATACGTTTGCTCCTGCCGGGTCAGCCGAGCAGCGAATTTCTATTTAACCACCTGCTATCATGAGAGACCTCAGGGCTGCATGTTTTGAGCCCAGTACTGATCCTGAAAAGCGTTTCCAACCCCACTTACAAGTAAAACTAGCTAAAATGTGCCTGGCTGCTATTCACTGAAAAGCTCATTCTGTGTACATTTTTGGCATACGTTTGCTCCTGCCGGGTCAGCTGAGCAGCGAATTTCTATTTAACCACCTGCTTTCATGAGAGACCTCAGGGCTGCATGTTTTGAGCCCAGTACTGATCCTGAAAAGCGTTTCCAACCCCACTTACAAGTAAAACTAGCTAAAATGTGCCTGGCTGCTATTCACTGAAAAGCTCATTCTGTGTACATTTTGGCATACGTTTGCTCCTGCCGGTTCAGCTGAGCAGCGAATTTCTATTTAACCACCTGCTTTCATGAGAGACCTCAGGACTGCATGTTTTGAGCCCAGTACTGAGCCTGAAAAGCGTTTCCAACCCCACTTACAAGTAAAACTAGCTAAAATGTGCCTAGCTGCTATTCACTGAAAAGCTCATTCTGTGTACATTTTTAGCATACGTTTGCTCCTGCCGGGTCAGCTGAGCAGCAAATTTCTATTTAACCACCTGCTATCATGAGAGACCTCAGGGCTGCATGTTTTGAGCCCAGTATTGATCCTGAAAAGCGTTTCCAACCCCACTTACAAGTAAAACTAGCTAAAATGTGCCTGGCTGCTATTCACTGAAAAGCTCATTCTGTGTACATTTTTGGCATACGTTTGCTCCTACCGGGTCAGCTGAGCAGCAAATTTCTATTTAACCACCTGCTTTCATGAGAGACCTCAGGGCTGCATGTTTTGAGCCCAGTACTGAGCCTAAAAAGCATTTCCAACCCCACTTACAAGTAAAACTAGCTAAAATGTGCCTGGCTTCTCTTCACTGAAAAGCTCATTCTGAGTACATTTTTAGCATACGTTTGCTCCTGCCGGGTCAGCTGAGCAGCGAATTTCTATTTAACCACCTGCTATCATGAGAGACCTCAGGGCTGCATGTTTTGAGCCCAGTACTGATCCTGAAAAGCGTTTCCAACCCCACTTACAAGTAAAACTAGCTAAAATGTGCCTGGCTGCTATTCACTGAAAAGCTCATTCTGTGTACATTTTTGGCATACGTTTGCTCCTGCCGGGTCAGCTGAGCAGCGAATTTCTATTTAACCACCTGCTTTCATGAGAGACCTCAGGGCTGCATGTTTTGAGCCCAGTACTGATCCTGAAAAGCATTTCCAACCCCACTTACAAGTAAAACTAGCTAAAATGTGCCTGGCTGCTATTCACTGAAAAGCTCATTCTGTGTACATTTTTAGCATACGTTTGCTCCTGCCGGGTCAGCTGAGCAGCGAATTTCTATTTAACCACCTGCTTTCATGAGAGACCTCAGGGCTGCATGTTTTGAGCCCAGTACTGAGCCTGAAAAGCGTTTCCAACCCCACTTACAAGTAAAACTAGCTAAAATGTGCCTGGCTTCTCTTCACTGAAAAGCTCATTCTGAGTACATTTTTAGCATACGTTTGCTCCTGTCGGGTCAGCTGAGCAGCGAATTTCTATTTAACCACCTGCTATCATGAGAGACCTCAGTGCTGCATGTTTTGAGCCCAGTACTGATCCTGAAAAGCGTTTCCAACCCCACTTACAAGTAAAACTAGCTAAAATGTGCCTGGCTTCTCTTCACTGAAAAGCTCATTCTGAGTACATTTTTGGCATACGTTTGCTCCTGCGGGGTCAGCTGAGCAGCGAATTTCTATTTGACCACCTGCTTTCATGAGAGACCTCAGGGCTGCATGTTTTGAGCCCAGTACTGATCCTGAAAAGCGTTTTCAACCCCACTTACAAGTAAAACTAGCTAAAATGTGCCTGGCTGCTATTCACTGAAAAGCTCATTCTGAGTACATTTTTAGCATACGTTTGCTCCTACCGGGTCAGCTGAGCAGCGAATTTCTATTTAACCACCTGCTTTCATGAGAGACCTCAGGGCTGCATGTTTTGAGCCCAGTACTGAGCCTGAAAAGCGTTTCCAACCCCACTTCAAGTAAAACAAGCTAAAATGTGCCTGGCTGCTATTCACTGAAAAGCTCATTCTGAGTACATTTTTAGCATATGTTTGCTCCTGCCGGGTCAGCTGAGCAGCGAATTTCTATTTAACCACCTGCTTTCATGAGAGACCTCAGGGCTGCATGTTTTGAGCCCAGTACTGAGCCTGAAAAGCGTTTCCAACCCCACTTACAAGTAAAACTAGCTAAAATGTGCCTGGCTGCTATTCACTGAAAAGCTCATTCTGTGTACATTTTTAGCATACGTTTGCTCCTACCGGGTCAGCTGAGCAGCGAATTTCTATTTAACCACCTGCTTTCATGAGAGACCTCAGGGCTGCATGTTTTGAGCCCAGTACTGAGCCTGAAAAGCGTTTCCAACCCCACTTCAAGTAAAACTAGCTAAAATGTGCCTGGCTGCTATTCACTGAAAAGCTCATTCTGTGTACATTTTTGGCATACGTTTGCTCCTGCCGGGTCAGCTGAGCAGCGAATTTCTATTTAACCACCTGCTTTCATGAGAGACCTCAGGGCTGCATGTTTTGAGCCCAGTACTTATCCTGAAAAGCGTTTCCAACCCCACTTACAAGTAAAACTAGCTAAAATGTGCCTGGCTTCTCTTCACTGAAAAGCTCATTCTGTGTACATTTTTGGCATACGTTTGCTCCTGCCGGGTCAGCTGAGCAGCAAATTTCTATTTAACCACCTGCTATCATGAGAGACCTCAGGGCTGCATGTTTTGAGCCCAGTACTGATCCTGAAAAGCATTTCCAACCCCACTTACAAGTAAAACTAGCTAAAATGTGCCTGGCTGCTATTCACTGAAAAGCTCATTCTGTGTACATTTTTGGCATACGTTTGCTCCTGCCGGGTCAGCTGAGCAGCGAATTTCTATTTAACCACCTGCTTTCATGAGAGACCTCAGGGCAGCATGTTTTGAGCCCAGTACTGAGCCTGAAAAGCATTTCCAACCCCACTTACAAGTAAAACTAGCTAAAATGTGCCTGGCTTCTCTTCACTGAAAAGCTCATTCTGAGTACATTTTTAGCATACGTTTGCTCCTGCCGGGTCAGCTGAGCAGCGAATTTCTATTTAACCACCTGCTATCATGAGAGACCTCAGTGCTGCATGTTTTGAGCCCAGTACTGATCCTGAAAAGCGTTTCCAACCCCACTTACAAGTAAAACTAGCTAAAATGTGCCTGGCTGCTATTCACTGAAAAGCTCATTCTGTGTACATTTTTGGCATACGTTTGCTCCTGCCGGGTCAGCTGAGCAGCGAATTTCTATTTAACCACCTGCTATCATGAGAGACCTCAGGGCTGCATGTTTTGAGCCCAGTACTGATCCTGAAAAGCGTTTCCAACCCCACTTACAAGTAAAACTAGCTAAAATGTGCCTGGCTGCTTTTCACTGAAAAGCTCATTCTGTGTACATTTTTGGCATACGTTTGCTCCTACCGGGTCAGCTGAGCAGCAAATTTCTAATTAACCACCTGCTTTCATGAGAGACCTCAGGGCTGCATGTTTTGAGCCCAGTACTGAGCCTAAAAAGCATTTCCAACCCCACTTACAAGTAAAACTAGCTAAAATGTGCCTGGCTTCTCTTCACTGAAAAGCTCATTCTGAGTACATTTTTAGCATACGTTTGCTCCTGCCAGGTCAGCTGAGCAGCGAAATTCTATTTAACCACCTGCTATCATGAGACACCTCAGGGCTGCATGTTTTAAGCCCAGTACTGAGGCTGAAAAGCATTTCCAACCCTACTTACAAGTAAAACTAGCTAAAATGTGCCTGGCTTCTCTTCACTGAAAAGCTCATTCTTTGTACATTTTTGGCATACGTTTGCTCCTACCGGGTCAGCTGAGCAGCGAATTTCTATTTAACCACCTGCTATCATGAGAGACCTCAGGGCTGCATGTTTTGAGCCCAGTGCTGATCCTGAAAAGCATTTCCAACCCCACTTACAAGTAAAACTAGCTTAAATGTGCCTGGCTGCTATTCACTGAAAAGCTCATTCTGTGTACATTTTTGGCATACATTTGCTCCTACCGGGTCAGCTGAGCAGCGAATTTCTATTTAACCACCTGCTTTCATGAGAGACCTCAGGGCTGCATATTTTGAGCCCAGTACTGAGCCTGAAAAGCATTTCCAACCCCACTTACAAGTAAAACTAGCTAAAATGTGCCTAGCTTCTCTTCACTGAAAAGCTCATTCTGAGTACATTTTTAGCATACGTTTGCTCCTGCCGGGTCAGCTGAGCAGCGAATTTCTATTTAACCACCTGCTATCATGAGAGACCTCAGATCTGCATGTTTTGAGCCCAGTACTGATCCTGAAAAGCATTTCCAACCCCACTTACAAGTAAAACTAGCTAAAATGTGCCTTGCTGCTATTCACTGAAAAGCTCATTCTGAGTACATTTTTAGCATACGTTTGCTCCTGCCGGGTCAGCTGAGCAGCGAATTTCTATTTAACCACCTGCTATCATGAGAGACCTCAGGGCTGCATGTTTTGAGCCCAGTACTGATCCTGAATAGCGTTTCCAACCCCACTTACAAGTAAAACTAGCTAAAATGTGCCTGGCTGCTATTCACTGAAAAGCTCATTCTGTGTACATTTTTGGCATACGTTTGCTCCTACCGGGTCAGCTGAGCAGCGAATTTCTATTTAACCATCTGCTTTCAATGAGAGACCTCAGGGCTGCATGTTTTGAGCCCAGTACTGAGCCTGAAAAGCATTTCCAACCCCACTTACAAGTAAAACTAGCTAAAATGTGCCTGGCTTCTCTTCACTGAAAAGCTCATTCTGAGTACATTTTTAGCATACGTTTGCTCCTGCCGGGTCAGCCGAGCAGCGAATTTCTATTTAACCACCTGCTATCATGAGAGACCTCAGGGCTGCATGTTTTGAGCCCAGTACTGATCCTGAAAAGCGTTTCCAACCCCACTTACAAGTAAAACTAGCTAAAATGTGCCTGGCTGCTATTCACTGAAAAACTCATTCTGTGTACATTTTTGGCATACGTTTGCTCCTGCCGGGTCAGCTGAGCAGCGAATTTCTATTTAACCACCTGCTTTCATGAGAGACCTCAGGGCTGCATGTTTTGAGCCCAGTACTGATCCTGAAAAGCGTTTCCAACCCCACTTACAAGTAAAACTAGCTAAAATGTGCCTGGCTGCTATTCACTGAAAAGCTCATTCTGTGTACATTTTGGCATACGTTTGCTCCTGCCGGTTCAGCTGAGCAGCGAATTTCTATTTAACCACCTGCTTTCATGAGAGACCTCAGGACTGCATGTTTTGAGCCCAGTACTGAGCCTGAAAAGCGTTTCCAACCCCACTTACAAGTAAAACTAGCTAAAATGTGCCTAGCTGCTATTCACTGAAAAGCTCATTCTGTGTACATTTTTAGCATACGTTTGCTCCTGCCGGGTCAGCTGAGCAGCAAATTTCTATTTAACCACCTGCTATCATGAGAGACCTCAGGGCTGCATGTTTTGAGCCCAGTATTGATCCTGAAAAGCGTTTCCAACCCCACTTACAAGTAAAACTAGCTAAAATGTGCCTGGCTGCTATTCACTGAAAAGCTCATTCTGTGTACATTTTTGGCATACGTTTGCTCCTACCGGGTCAGCTGAGCAGCAAATTTCTATTTAACCACCTGCTTTCATGAGAGACCTCAGGGCTGCATGTTTTGAGCCCAGTACTGAGCCTAAAAAGCATTTCCAACCCCACTTACAAGTAAAACTAGCTAAAATGTGCCTGGCTTCTCTTCACTGAAAAGCTCATTCTGAGTACATTTTTAGCATACGTTTGCTCCTGCCGGGTCAGCTGAGCAGCGAATTTCTATTTAACCACCTGCTATCATGAGAGACCTCAGGGCTGCATGTTTTGAGCCCAGTACTGATCCTGAAAAGCGTTTCCAACCCCACTTACAAGTAAAACTAGCTAAAATGTGCCTGGCTGCTATTCACTGAAAAGCTCATTCTGTGTACATTTTTGGCATACGTTTGCTCCTGCCGGGTCAGCTGAGCAGCGAATTTCTATTTAACCACCTGCTTTCATGAGAGACCTCAGGGCTGCATGTTTTGAGCCCAGTACTGATCCTGAAAAGCATTTCCAACCCCACTTACAAGTAAAACTAGCTAAAATGTGCCTGGCTGCTATTCACTGAAAAGCTCATTCTGTGTACATTTTTAGCATACGTTTGCTCCTGCCGGGTCAGCTGAGCAGCGAATTTCTATTTAACCACCTGCTTTCATGAGAGACCTCAGGGCAGCATGTTTTGAGCCCAGTACTGATCCTGAAAAGCATTTCCAACCCCACTTACAAGTAAAACTAGCTAAAATGTGCCTGGCTGCTATTCACTGAAAAGCTCATTCTGTGTACATTTTTGGCATACGTTTGCTCCTGCCGGGTCAGCTGAGCAGCGAATTTCTATTTAACCACCTGCTTTCATGAGAGACCTCAGGGCAGCATGTTTTGAGCCCAGTACTGAGCCTGAAAAGCATTTCCAACCCCACTTACAAGTAAAACTAGCTAAAATGTGCCTGGCTTCTCTTCACTGAAAAGCTCATTCTGAGTACATTTTTAGCATACGTTTGCTCCTGCCAGGTCAGCTGAGCAGCGAATTTCTATTTAACCACCTGCTATCATGAGAGACCTCAGTGCTGCATGTTTTGAGCCCAGTACTGATCCTGAAAAGCGTTTCCAACCCCACTTACAAGTAAAACTAGCTAAAATGTGCCTGGCTGCTATTCACTGAAAAGCTCATTCTGTGTACATTTTTGGCATACGTTTGCTCCTGCCGGGTCAGCTGAGCAGCGAATTTCTATTTAACCACCTGCTATCATGAGAGACCTCAGGGCTGCATGTTTTGAGCCCAGTACTGATCCTGAAAAGCGTTTCCAACCCCACTTACAAGTAAAACTAGCTAAAATGTGCCTGGCTGCTTTTCACTGAAAAGCTCATTCTGTGTACATTTTTGGCATACGTTTGCTCCTACCGGGTCAGCTGAGCAGCGAATTTCTATTTAACCACCTGCTTTCATGAGAGACCTCAGGGCTGCATGTTTTGAGCCCAGTACTGAGCCTGAAAAGCGTTTCCAACCCCACTTACAAGTAAAACTAGCTAAAATGTGCCTGGCTTCTCTTCACTGAAAAGCTCATTCTGAGTACATTTTTAGCATACGTTTGCTCCTGCCGGGTCAGCTGAGCAGCGAATTTCTATTTAACCACCTGCTATCATGAGAGACCTCAGTGCTGCATGTTTTGAGCCCAGTACTGATCCTGAAAAGCGTTTCCAACCCCACTTACAAGTAAAACTAGCTAAAATGTGCCTGGCTTCTCTTCACTGAAAAGCTCATTCTGAGTACATTTTTGGCATACGTTTGCTCCTGCCGGGTCAGCTGAGCAGCGAATTTCTATTTGACCACCTGCTTTCATGAGAGACCTCAGGGCTGCATGTTTTGAGCCCAGTACTGAGCCTGAAAAGCATTTCCAACCCCACTTACAAGTAAAACTAGCTAAAATGTGCCTGGCTTCTCTTCACTGAAAAGCTCATTCTGAGTACATTTTTGGCATACGTTTGCTCCTGCCGGGTCAGCTGAGCAGCGAATTTCTATTTAACCACCTGCTATCATGAGAGACCTCAGGGCTGCATGTTTTGAGCCCAGTACTGATCCTGAAAAGCGTTTCCAACCCCACTTACAAGTAAAACTAGCTAAAATGTGCCTGGCTGCTATTCACTGAAAAGCTCATTCTGAGTACATTTTTAGCATACGTTTGCTCCTACCGGGTCAGCTGAGCAGCGAATTTCTATTTAACCACCTGCTTTCATGAGAGACCTCAGGGCTGCATGTTTTGAGCCCAGTACTGAGCCTGAAAAGCGTTTCCAACCCCACTTCAAGTAAAACTAGCTAAAATGTGCCTGGCTGCTATTCACTGAAAAGCTCATTCTGAGTACATTTTTAGCATATGTTTGCTCCTGCCGGGTCAGCTGAGCAGCGAATTTCTATTTAACCACCTGCTTTCATGAGAGACCTCAGGGCTGCATGTTTTGAGCCCAGTACTGAGCCTAAAAAGCATTTCCAACCCCACTTACAAGTAAAACTAGCTAAAATGTGCCTGGCTGCTATTCACTGAAAAGCTCATTCTGTGTACATTTTTGGCATACGTTTGCTCCTGCCGGGTCAGCTGAGCAGCGAATTTCTATTTAACCACCTGCTTTCATGAGAGACCTCAGGGCTGCATGTTTTGAGCCCAGTACTGATCCTGAAAAGCGTTTCCAACCCCACTTACAAGTAAAACTAGCTAAAATGTGCCTGGCTTCTCTTCACTGAAAAGCTCATTCTGTGTACATTTTTGGCATACGTTTGCTCCTGCCGGGTCAGCTGAGCAGCAAATTTCTATTTAACCACCTGCTATCATGAGAGACCTCAGGGCTGCATGTTTTGAGCCCAGTACTGATCCTGAAAAGCATTTCCAACCCCACTTACAAGTAAAACTAGCTAAAATGTGCCTGGCTGCTATTCACTGAAAAGCTCATTCTGTGTACATTTTTGGCATACGTTTGCTCCTGCCGGGTCAGCTGAGCAGCAAATTTCTATTTAACCACCTGCTTTCATGAGAGACCTCAGGGCAGCATGTTTTGAGCCCAGTACTGAGCCTGAAAAGCATTTCCAACCCCACTTACAAGTAAAACTAGCTAAAATGTGCCTGGCTTCTCTTCACTGAAAAGCTCATTCTGAGTACATTTTTAGCATACGTTTGCTCCTGCCGGGTCAGCTGAGCAGCGAATTTCTATTTAACCACCTGCTATCATGAGAGACCTCAGTGCTGCATGTTTTGAGCCCAGTACTGATCCTGAAAAGCGTTTCCAACCCCACTTACAAGTAAAACTAGCTAAAATGTGCCTGGCTGCTATTCACTGAAAAGCTCATTCTGTGTACATTTTTGGCATACGTTTGCTCCTGCCGGGTCAGCTGAGCAGCGAATTTCTATTTAACCACCTGCTATCATGAGAGACCTCAGGGCTGCATGTTTTGAGCCCAGTACTGATCCTGAAAAGCGTTTCCAACCCCACTTACAAGTAAAACTAGCTAAAATGTGCCTGGCTGCTTTTCACTGAAAAGCTCATTCTGTGTACATTTTTGGCATACGTTTGCTCCTACCGGGTCAGCTGAGCAGCGAATTTCTATTTAACCACCTGCTTTCATGAGAGACCTCAGGGCTGCATGTTTTGAGCCCAGTACTGAGCCTGAAAAGCGTTTCCAACCCCACTTACAAGTAAAACTAGCTAAAATGTGCCTGGCTTCTCTTCACTGAAAAGCTCATTCTGAGTACATTTTTAGCATACGTTTGCTCCTGTCGGGTCAGCTGAGCAGCGAATTTCTATTTAACCACCTGCTATCATGAGAGACCTCAGTGCTGCATGTTTTGAGCCCAGTACTGATCCTGAAAAGCGTTTCCAACCCCACTTACAAGTAAAACTAGCTAAAATGTGCCTGGCTTCTCTTCACTGAAAAGCTCATTCTGAGTACATTTTTGGCATACGTTTGCTCCTGCGGGGTCAGCTGAGCAGCGAATTTCTATTTGACCACCTGCTTTCATGAGAGACCTCAGGGCTGCATGTTTTGAGCCCAGTACTGATCCTGAAAAGCGTTTTCAACCCCACTTACAAGTAAAACTAGCTAAAATGTGCCTGGCTGCTATTCACTGAAAAGCTCATTCTGAGTACATTTTTAGCATACGTTTGCTCCTACCGGGTCAGCTGAGCAGCGAATTTCTATTTAACCACCTGCTTTCATGAGAGACCTCAGGGCTGCATGTTTTGAGCCCAGTACTGAGCCTGAAAAGCGTTTCCAACCCCACTTCAAGTAAAACAAGCTAAAATGTGCCTGGCTGCTATTCACTGAAAAGCTCATTCTGAGTACATTTTTAGCATATGTTTGCTCCTGCCGGGTCAGCTGAGCAGCGAATTTCTATTTAACCACCTGCTTTCATGAGAGACCTCAGGGCTGCATGTTTTGAGCCCAGTACTGAGCCTGAAAAGCGTTTCCAACCCCACTTACAAGTAAAACTAGCTAAAATGTGCCTGGCTGCTATTCACTGAAAAGCTCATTCTGTGTACATTTTTAGCATACTTTTGCTCCTACCGGGTCAGCTGAGCAGCGAATTTCTATTTAACCACCTGCTTTCATGAGAGACCTCAGGGCTGCATGTTTTGAGCCCAGTACTGAGCCTGAAAAGCGTTTCCAACCCCACTTCAAGTAAAACTAGCTAAAATGTGCCTGGCTGCTATTCACTGAAAAGCTCATTCTGTGTACATTTTTGGCATACGTTTGCTCCTGCCGGGTCAGCTGAGCAGCGAATTTCTATTTAACCACCTGCTTTCATGAGAGACCTCAGGGCTGCATGTTTTGAGCCCAGTACTTATCCTGAAAAGCGTTTCCAACCCCACTTACAAGTAAAACTAGCTAAAATGTGCCTGGCTTCTCTTCACTGAAAAGCTCATTCTGTGTACATTTTTGGCATACGTTTGCTCCTGCCGGGTCAGCTGAGCAGCAAATTTCTATTTAACCACCTGCTATCATGAGAGACCTCAGGGCTGCATGTTTTGAGCCCAGTACTGATCCTGAAAAGCATTTCCAACCCCACTTACAAGTAAAACTAGCTAAAATGTGCCTGGCTGCTATTCACTGAAAAGCTCATTCTGTGTACATTTTTGGCATACGTTTGCTCCTGCCGGGTCAGCTGAGCAGCGAATTTCTATTTAACCACCTGCTTTCATGAGAGACCTCAGGGCAGCATGTTTTGAGCCCAGTACTGAGCCTGAAAAGCATTTCCAACCCCACTTACAAGTAAAACTAGCTAAAATGTGCCTGGCTTCTCTTCACTGAAAAGCTCATTCTGAGTACATTTTTAGCATACGTTTGCTCCTGCCGGGTCAGCTGAGCAGCGAATTTCTATTTAACCACCTGCTATCATGAGAGACCTCAGTGCTGCATGTTTTGAGCCCAGTACTGATCCTGAAAAGCGTTTCCAACCCCACTTACAAGTAAAACTAGCTAAAATGTGCCTGGCTGCTATTCACTGAAAAGCTCATTCTGTGTACATTTTTGGCATACGTTTGCTCCTGCCGGGTCAGCTGAGCAGCGAATTTCTATTTAACCACCTGCTATCATGAGAGACCTCAGGGCTGCATGTTTTGAGCCCAGTACTGATCCTGAAAAGCGTTTCCAACCCCACTTACAAGTAAAACTAGCTAAAATGTGCCTGGCTGCTTTTCACTGAAAAGCTCATTCTGTGTACATTTTTGGCATACGTTTGCTCCTACCGGGTCAGCTGAGCAGCGAATTTCTATTTAACCACCTGCTTTCATGAGAGACCTCAGGGCTGCATGTTTTGAGCCCAGTACTGAGCCTGAAAAGCGTTTCCAACCCCACTTACAAGTAAAACTAGCTAAAATGTGCCTGGCTTCTCTTCACTGAAAAGCTCATTCTGAGTACATTTTTAGCATACGTTTGCTCCTGTCGGGTCAGCTGAGCAGCGAATTTCTATTTAACCACCTGCTATCATGAGAGACCTCAGTGCTGCATGTTTTGAGCCCAGTACTGATCCTGAAAAGCGTTTCCAACCCCACTTACAAGTAAAACTAGCTAAAATGTGCCTGGCTTCTCTTCACTGAAAAGCTCATTCTGAGTACATTTTTGGCATACGTTTGCTCCTGCCGGGTCAGCTGAGCAGCGAATTTCTATTTGACCACCTGCTTTCATGAGAGACCTCAGGGCTGCATGTTTTGAGCCCAGTACTGATCCTGAAAAGCGTTTCCAACCCCACTTACAAGTAAAACTAGCTAAAATGTGCCTGGCTGCTATTCACTGAAAAGCTCATTCTGAGTACATTTTTAGCATACGTTTGCTCCTACCGGGTCAGCTGAGCAGCGAATTTCTATTTAACCACCTGCTTTCATGAGAGACCTCAGGGCTGCATGTTTTGAGCCCAGTACTGAGCCTGAAAAGCGTTTCCAACCCCACTTCAAGTAAAACAAGCTAAAATGTGCCTGGCTGCTATTCACTGAAAAGCTCATTCTGAGTACATTTTTAGCATATGTTTGCTCCTGCCGGGTCAGCTGAGCAGCGAATTTCTATTTAACCACCTGCTTTCATGAGAGACCTCAGGGCTGCATGTTTTGAGCCCAGTACTGAGCCTGAAAAGCGTTTCCAACCCCACTTACAAGTAAAACTAGCTAAAATGTGCCTGGCTGCTATTCACTGAAAAGCTCATTCTGTGTACATTTTTAGCATACGTTTGCTCCTGCCGGGTCAGCTGAGCAGCGAATTTCTATTTAACCACCTGCTATCATGAGAGACCTCAGGGCTGCATGTTTTGAGCCCAGTATTGATCCTGAAAAGCGTTTCCAACCCCACTTACAAGTAAAACTAGCTAAAATGTGCCTGGCTGCTATTCACTGAAAAGCTCATTCTGTGTACATTTTTGGCATACGTTTGCTCCTACCGGGTCAGCTGAGCAGCAAATTTCTATTTAACCACCTGCTTTCATGAGAGACCTCAGGGCTGCATGTTTTGAGCCCAGTACTGAGCCTGAAAAGCATTTCCAACCCCACTTACAAGTAAAACTAGCTAAAATGTGCCTGGCTTCTCTTCACTGAAAAGCTCATTCTGAGTACATTTTTAGCATACGTTTGCTCCTGCCGGGTCAGCTGAGCAGCGAAATTCTATTTAACCACCTGCTATCATGAGAGACCTCAGGGCTGCATGTTTTGAGCCCAGTACTGATCCTGAAAAGCGTTTCCAACCCCACTTACAAGTAAAACTAGCTAAAATGTGCCTGGCTGCTATTCACTGAAAAGCTCATTCTGTGTACATTTTTGGCATACGTTTGCTCCTGCTGGGTCAGCTGAGCAGCGAATTTCTATTTAACCACCTGCTTTCATGAGAGACCTCAGGGCTGCATGTTTTGAGCCCAGTACTGATCCTGAAACGCATTTCCAACCCCACTTACAAGTAAAACTAGCTAAAATGTGCCTGGCTTCTCTTCACTGAAAAGCTCATTCTGAGTACATTTTTGGCATACGTTTGCTCCTGCCGGGTCAGCTGAGCAGCGAATTTCTATTTAACCACCTGCTATCATGAGAGACCTCAGGGCTGCATGTTTTGAGCCCAGTACTGATCCTGAAAAGCGTTTCCAACCCCACTTACAAGTAAAACTAGCTAAAATGTGCCTGGCTGCTATTCACTGAAAAGCTCATTCTGAGTACATTTTTAGCATACGTTTGCTCCTACCGGGTCAGCTGAGCAGCGAATTTCTATTTAACCACCTGCTTTCATGAGAGACCTCAGGGATGCATGTTTTGAGCCCAGTACTGAGCCTGAAAAGCCTTTCCAACCCCACTTCAAGTAAAACTAGCTAAAATGTGCCTGGCTGCTATTCACTGAAAAGCTCATTCTGAGTACATTTTTAGCATATGTTTGCTCCTGCCGGGTCAGCTGAGCAGCGAATTTCTATTTAACCACCTGCTTTCATGAGAGACCTCAGGGCTGCATGTTTTGAGCCCAGTACTGAGCCTGAAAAGCGTTTCCAACCCCACTTACAAGTAAAACTAGCTAAAATGTGCCTGGCTGCTATTCACTGAAAAGCTCATTCTGTGTACATTTTTAGCATACGTTTGCTCCTGCCGGGTCAGCTGAGCAGCAAATTTCTATTTAACCACCTGCTATCATGAGAGACCTCAGGGCTGCATGTTTTGAGCCCAGTATTGATCCTGAAAAGCGTTTCCAACCCCACTTACAAGTAAAACTAGCTAAAATGTGCCTGGCTGCTATTCACTGAAAAGCTCATTCTGTGTACATTTTTGGCATACGTTTGCTCCTACCGGGTCAGCTGAGCAGCAAATTTCTATTTAACCACCTGCTTTCATGAGAGACCTCAGGGCTGCATGTTTTGAGCCCAGTACTGAGCCTAAAAAGCATTTCCAACCCCACTTACAAGTAAAACGAGCTAAAATGTGCCTGGCTTCTCTTCACTGAAAAGCTCATTCTGAGTACATTTTTAGCATACGTTTGCTCCTGCCAGGTCAGCTGAGCAGCGAAATTCTATTTAACCACCTGCTATCATGAGAGACCTCAGGGCTGCATGTTTTGAGCCCAGTACTGATCCTGAAAAGCGTTTCCAACCCCACTTACAAGTAAAACTAGCTAAAATGTGCCTGGCTGCTATTCACTGAAAAGCTCATTCTGTGTACATTTTTGGCATACGTTTGCTCCTGCCGGGTCAGCTGAGCAGCGAATTTCTATTTAACCACCTGCTTTCATGAGAGACCTCAGGGCTGCATGTTTTGAGCCCAGTACTGAGGCTGAAAAGCATTTCCAACCCTACTTACAAGTAAAACTAGCTAAAATGTGCCTGGCTTCTCTTCACTGAAAAGCTCATTCTGTGTACATTTTTGGCATACGTTTGCTCCTACCGGGTCAGCTGAGCAGCGAATTTCTAATTTAACCACCTGCTATCATGAGAGACCTCAGGGCTGCATGTTTTGAGCCCAGTACTGATCCTGAAAAGCATTTCCAACCCCACTTACAAGTACAACTAGCTAAAATGTGCCTGGCTGCTATTCACTGAAAAGCTCATTCTGTGTACATTTTTGGCATACATTTGCTCCTACCGGGTCAGCTGAGCAGCGAATTTCTATTTAACCACCTGCTTTCATGAGAGACCTCAGGGCTGCATGTTTTGAGCCCAGTACTGAGCCTGAAAAGCATTTCCAACCCCACTTACAAGTAAAACTAGCTAAAATGTGCCTAGCTTCTCTTCACTGAAAAGCTCATTCTGAGTACATTTTTAGCATACGTTTGCTCCTGCCGGGTCAGCTGAGCAGCGAATTTCTATTTAACCACCTGCTATCATGAGAGACCTCAGGGCTGCATGTTTTGAGCCCAGTACTGATCCTGAAAAGCGTTTCCAACCCCACTTACAAGTAAAACTAGCTAAAATGTGCCTGGCTGCTATTCACTGAAAAGCTCATTCTGTGTACATTTTTGGCATACATTTGCTCCTACCGGGTCAGCTGAGCAGCAAATTTCTATTTAACCATCTGCTTTCATGAGAGACCTCAGGGCTGCATGTTTTGAGTCCAGTACTGAGCCTGAAATGCATTTCCAACCCCACTTACAAGTAAAACTAGCTAAAATGTGCCTGGCTGCTCTTCACTGAAAAGCTCATTCTGAGTACATTTTTGGCATACGTTTGCTCCTGCCGGGTCAGCTGAGCAGCGAATTTCTATTTAACCACCTGCTATCATGAGAGAATTCAGGGCTGCATGTTTTGAGCCCAGTACTGATCCTGAAAAGCATTTCCAACCCCACTTACAAGTAAAACTAGCTAAAATGTGCCTGGCTGCTATTCACTGAAAAGCTCATTCTGAGTACATTTTTAGCATACGTTTGCTCCTGCCGGGTCAGCTGAGCAGCGAATTTCTATTTAACCACCTGCTATCATGAGAGACCTCAGGGCTGCATGTTTTGAGCCCAGTACTGATCCTGAAAAGCGTTTCCAACCCCACTTACAAGTAAAACTAGCTAAAATGTGCCTGGCTGCTATTCACTGAAAAGCTCATTCTGTGTACATTTTTGGCATACGTTTGCTCCTACCGGGTCAGCTGAGCAGCAAATTTCTATTTAACCATCTGCTTTCATGAGAGACCTCAGGGCTGCATGTTTTGAGTCCAGTACTGAGCCTGAAAAGCATTTCCAACCCCACTTACAAGTAAAACTAGCTAAAATGTGCCTGGCTGCTCTTCACTGAAAAGCTCATTCTGAGTACATTTTTGGCATACGTTTGCTCCTGCCGGGTCAGCTGAGCAGCGAATTTCTATTTAACCACCTGCTATCATGAGAGACCTCAGGGCTGCATGTTTTGAGCCCAGTACTGATCCTGAAAAGCGTTTCCAACCCCACTTACAAGTAAAACTAGCTAAAATGTGCCTGGCTGCTATTCACTGAAAAGCTCATTCTGTGTACATTTTTGGCATACGTTTGCTCCTGCCGCGTCAGCTGAGCAGCGAATTTCTATTTAACCACCTGCTTTCATGAGAGACCTCAGGGCTGCATGTTTTGAGCCCAGTACTGATCCTGAAAAGCGTTTCCGACCCCACTTACAAGTAAAACTAGCTAAAATGTGCCTGGCTGCTATTCACTGAAAAGCTCATTCTGTGTACATTTTTGGCATACGTTTGCTCCTGCCGGTTCAGCTGAGCAGCGAATTTCTATTTAACCACCTGCTTTCATGAGAGACCTCAGGGCTGCATGTTTTGAGCCCAGTACTGAGCCTGAAAAGCGTTTCCAACCCCACTTACAAGTAAAACTAGCTAAAATGTGCCTGGCTGCTATTCACTGAAAAGCTCATTCTGTGTACATTTTTAGCATACGTTTGCTCCTACCGGGTCAGCTGAGCAGCAAATTTCTATTTAACCACCTGCTATCATGAGAGACCTCAGGGCTGCATGTTTTGAGCCCAGTATTGATCCTGAAAAGCGTTTCCAACCCCACTTACAAGTAAAACTAGCTAAAATGTGCCTGGCTGCTATTCACTGAAAAGCTCATTCTGTGTACATTTTTGGCATACGTTTGCTCCTACCGGGTCAGCTGAGCAGCAAATTTCTATTTAACCACCTGCTTTCATGAGAGACCTCAGGGCTGCATGTTTTGAGCCCAGTACTGAGCCTAAAAAGCATTTCCAACCCCACTCACAAGTAAAACTAGCTAAAATGTGCCTGGCTTCTCTTCACTGAAAAGCTCATTCTGAGTACATTTTTAGCATACGTTTGCTCCTGCCGGGTCAGCTGAGCAGCAAATTTCTATTTAACCACCTGCTTTCATGAGAGACCTCAGGGCTGCATGTTTTGAGCCCAGTACTGAGGCTGAAAAGCATTTCCAACCCTACTTACAAGTAAAACTAGCTAAAATGTGCCTGGCTTCTCTTCACTGAAAAGCTCATTCTGTGTACATTTTTGGCATACGTTTGCTCCTACCGGGTCAGCTGAGCAGCGAATTTCTATTTAACCACCTGCTATCATGAGAGACCTCAGGGCTGCATGTTTTGAGCCCAGTACTGATCCTGAAAAGCATTTCCAACCCCACTTACAAGTAAAACTAGCTAAAATGTGCCTGGCTGCTATTCACTGAAAAGCTCATTCTGTGTACATTTTTGGCATACATTTGCTCCTACCGGGTCAGCTGAGCAGCGAATTTCTATTTAACCACCTGCTTTCATGAGAGACCTCAGGGCTGCATGTTTTGAGCCCAGTACTGAGCCTGAAAAGCATTTCCAACCCCACTTAAAAGTAAAACTAGCTAAAATGTGCCTAGCTTCTCTTCACTAAAAAGCTCATTCTGAGTACATTTTTAGCATACGTTTGCTCCTGCCGGGTCAGCTGAGCAGCGAATTTCTATTTGACCACCTGCTATCATGAGAGACCTCAGGGCTGCATGTTTTGAGCCCAGTACTGATCCTGAAAAGCGTTTCCAACCCCACTTACAAGTAAAACTAGCTAAAATGTGCCTGGCTGCTATTCACTGAAAAGCTCATTCTGTGTACCTTTTTGGCATACGTTTGCTCCTACCGGGTCAGCTGAGCAGCGAATTTCTATTTAACCACCTGCTATCATGAGAGACCTCAGGGCTGCATGTTTTGAGCCCAGTACTGATCCTGAAAAGCATTTCCAACCCCACTTACAAGTAAAACTAGCTAAAATGTGCCTGGCTGCTATTCACTGAAAAGCTCATTCTGAGTACATTTTTAGCATACGTTTGCTCCTGCCGGGTCAGCTGAGCAGCGAATTTCTATTTAACTACCTGCTATCATGAGAGACCTCAGGGCTGCATGTTTTGAGCCCAGTACTGATCCTGAATAGCGTTTCCAACCCCACTTACAAGTAAAACTAGCTAAAATGTGCCTGGCTGCTATTCACTGAAAAGCTCATTCTGTGTACATTTTTGGCATACGTTTGCTCCTACCGGGTCAGCTGAGCAGCGAATTTCTATTTAACCATCTGCTTTCAATGAGAGACCTCAGGGCTGCATGTTTTGAGCCCAGTACTGAGCCTGAAAAGCGTTTCCAACCCCACTTACAAGTAAAACTAGCTAAAATGTGCCTGGCTGCTATTCACTGAAAAGCTCATTCTGAGTACATTTTTAACATACGTTTGCTTCTGCCGGGTCAGCTGAGCAGCGAATTTCTATTTAACCACCTGCTATCATGAGAGACCTCAGGGCTGCATGTTTTGAGCCCAGTACTGATCCTGAAAAGCGTTTCCAACCCCACTTACAAGTAAAACTAGCTAAAATGTGCCTGGCTGCTATTCACTGAAAAGCTCATTCTGTGTACATTTTTGGCATACGTTTGCTCCTGCCGGGTCAGCTGAGCAGCGAATTTCTATTTAACCACCTGCTTTCATGAGAGACCTCAGGGCTGCATGTTTTGAGCCCAGTACTGATCCTGAAACGCATTTCCAACCCCACTTACAAGTAAAACTAGCTAAAATGTGCCTGGCTTCTCTTCACTGAAAAGCTCATTCTGAGTACATTTTTGGCATACGTTTGCTCCTGCCGGGTCAGCTGAGCAGCGAATTTCTATTTGACCACCTGCTTTCATGAGAGACCTCAGGGCTGCATGTTTTGAGCCCAGTACTGATCCTGAAAAGCGTTTCCAACCCCACTTACAAGTAAAACTAGCTAAAATGTGCCTGGCTGCTATTCACTGAAAAGCTCATTCTGAGTACATTTTTAGCATACGTTTGCTCCTACCGGGTCAGCTGAGCAGCGAATTTCTATTTAACCACCTGCTTTCATGAGAGACCTCAGGGCTGCATGTTTTGAGCCCAGTACTGAGCCTGAAAAGCGTTTCCAACCCCACTTCAAGTAAAACAAGCTAAAATGTGCCTGGCTGCTATTCACTGAAAAGCTCATTCTGAGTACATTTTTAGCATATGTTTGCTCCTGCCGGGTCAGCTGAGCAGCGAATTTCTATTTAACCACCTGCTTTCATGAGAGACCTCAGGGCTGCATGTTTTGAGCCCAGTACTGAGCCTGAAAAGCGTTTCCAACCCCACTTACAAGTAAAACTAGCTAAAATGTGCCTGGCTGCTATTCACTGAAAAGCTCATTCTGTGTACATTTTTAGCATACGTTTGCTCCTGCCGGGTCAGCTGAGCAGCGAATTTCTATTTAACCACCTGCTATCATGAGAGACCTCAGGGCTGCATGTTTTGAGCCCAGTATTGATCCTGAAAAGCGTTTCCAACCCCACTTACAAGTAAAACTAGCTAAAATGTGCCTGGCTGCTATTCACTGAAAAGCTCATTCTGTGTACATTTTTGGCATACGTTTGCTCCTACCGGGTCAGCTGAGCAGCAAATTTCTATTTAACCACCTGCTTTCATGAGAGACCTCAGGGCTGCATGTTTTGAGCCCAGTACTGAGCCTGAAAAGCATTTCCAACCCCACTTACAAGTAAAACTAGCTAAAATGTGCCTGGCTTCTCTTCACTGAAAAGCTCATTCTGAGTACATTTTTAGCATACGTTTGCTCCTGCCGGGTCAGCTGAGCAGCGAAATTCTATTTAACCACCTGCTATCATGAGAGACCTCAGGGCTGCATGTTTTGAGCCCAGTACTGATCCTGAAAAGCGTTTCCAACCCCACTTACAAGTAAAACTAGCTAAAATGTGCCTGGCTGCTATTCACTGAAAAGCTCATTCTGTGTACATTTTTGGCATACGTTTGCTCCTGCTGGGTCAGCTGAGCAGCGAATTTCTATTTAACCACCTGCTTTCATGAGAGACCTCAGGGCTGCATGTTTTGAGCCCAGTACTGATCCTGAAACGCATTTCCAACCCCACTTACAAGTAAAACTAGCTAAAATGTGCCTGGCTTCTCTTCACTGAAAAGCTCATTCTGAGTACATTTTTGGCATACGTTTGCTCCTGCCGGGTCAGCTGAGCAGCGAATTTCTATTTAACCACCTGCTATCATGAGAGACCTCAGGGCTGCATGTTTTGAGCCCAGTACTGATCCTGAAAAGCGTTTCCAACCCCACTTACAAGTAAAACTAGCTAAAATGTGCCTGGCTGCTATTCACTGAAAAGCTCATTCTGAGTACATTTTTAGCATACGTTTGCTCCTACCGGGTCAGCTGAGCAGCGAATTTCTATTTAACCACCTGCTTTCATGAGAGACCTCAGGGATGCATGTTTTGAGCCCAGTACTGAGCCTGAAAAGCCTTTCCAACCCCACTTCAAGTAAAACTAGCTAAAATGTGCCTGGGTGCTATTCACTGAAAAGCTCATTCTGAGTACATTTTTAGCATATGTTTGCTCCTGCCGGGTCAGCTGAGCAGCGAATTTCTATTTAACCACCTGCTTTCATGAGAGACCTCAGGGCTGCATGTTTTGAGCCCAGTACTGAGCCTGAAAAGCGTTTCCAACCCCACTTACAAGTAAAACTAGCTAAAATGTGCCTGGCTGCTATTCACTGAAAAGCTCATTCTGTGTACATTTTTAGCATACGTTTGCTCCTGCCGGGTCAGCTGAGCAGCAAATTTCTATTTAACCACCTGCTATCATGAGAGACCTCAGGGCTGCATGTTTTGAGCCCAGTATTGATCCTGAAAAGCGTTTCCAACCCCACTTACAAGTAAAACTAGCTAAAATGTGCCTGGCTGCTATTCACTGAAAAGCTCATTCTGTGTACATTTTTGGCATACGTTTGCTCCTACCGGGTCAGCTGAGCAGCAAATTTCTATTTAACCACCTGCTTTCATGAGAGACCTCAGGGCTGCATGTTTTGAGCCCAGTACTGAGCCTAAAAAGCATTTCCAACCCCACTTACAAGTAAAACGAGCTAAAATGTGCCTGGCGTCTCTTCACTGAAAAGCTCATTCTGAGTACATTTTTAGCATACGTTTGCTCCTGCCAGGTCAGCTGAGCAGCGAAATTCTATTTAACCACCTGCTATCATGAGAGACCTCAGGGCTGCATGTTTTGAGCCCAGTACTGATCCTGAAAAGCGTTTCCAACCCCACTTACAAGTAAAACTAGCTAAAATGTGCCTGGCTGCTATTCACTGAAAAGCTCATTCTGTGTACATTTTTGGCATACGTTTGCTCCTGCCGGGTCAGCTGAGCAGCGAATTTCTATTTAACCACCTGCTTTCATGAGAGACCTCAGGGCTGCATGTTTTGAGCCCAGTACTGAGGCTGAAAAGCATTTCCAACCCTACTTACAAGTAAAACTAGCTAAAATGTGCCTGGCTTCTCTTCACTGAAAAGCTCATTCTGTGTACATTTTTGGCATACGTTTGCTCCTGCCGGGTCAGCTGAGCAGCGAATTTCTATTTAACCACCTGCTATCATGAGAGACCTCAGGGCTGCATGTTTTGAGCCCAGTACTGATCCTGAAAAGCGTTTCCAACCCCACTTACAAGTAAAACTAGCTAAAATGTGCCTGGCTGCTATTCACTGAAAAGCTCATTCTGTGTACATTTTTGGCATACATTTGCTCCTACCGGGTCAGCTGAGCAGCAAATTTCTATTTAACCATCTGCTTTCATGAGAGACCTCAGGGCTGCATGTTTTGAGTCCAGTACTGAGCCTGAAACGCATTTCCAACCCCACTTACAAGTAAAACTAGCTAAAATGTGCCTGGCTGCTCTTCACTGAAAAGCTCATTCTGAGTACATTTTTGGCATACGTTTGCTCCTGCCGGGTCAGCTGAGCAGCGAATTTCTATTTAACCACCTGCTATCATGAGAGAATTCAGGGCTGCATGTTTTGAGCCCAGTACTGATCCTGAAAAGCATTTCCAACCCCACTTACAAGTAAAACTAGCTAAAATGTGCCTGGCTGCTATTCACTGAAAAGCTCATTCTGAGTACATTTTTAGCATACGTTTGCTCCTGCCGGGTCAGCTGAGCAGCGAATTTCTATTTAACCACCTGCTATCATGAGAGACCTCAGGGCTGCATGTTTTGAGCCCAGTACTGATCCTGAAAAGCGTTTCCAACCCCACTTACAAGTAAAACTAGCTAAAATGTGCCTGGCTGCTATTCACTGAAAAGCTCATTCTGTGTACATTTTTGGCATACGTTTGCTCCTACCGGGTCAGCTGAGCAGCAAATTTCTATTTAACCATCTGCTTTCATGAGAGACCTCAGGGCTGCATGTTTTGAGTCCAGTACTGAGCCTGAAAAGCATTTCCAACCCCACTTACAAGTAAAACTAGCTAAAATGTGCCTGGCTGCTCTTCACTGAAAAGCTCATTCTGAGTACATTTTTGGCATACGTTTGCTCCTGCCGGGTCAGCTGAGCAGCGAATTTCTATTTAACCACCTGCTATCATGAGAGACCTCAGGGCTGCATGTTTTGAGCCCAGTACTGATCCTGAAAAGCGTTTCCAACCCCACTTACAAGTAAAACTAGCTAAAATGTGCCTGGCTGCTATTCACTGAAAAGCTCATTCTGTGTACATTTTTGGCATACGTTTGCTCCTGCCGCGTCAGCTGAGCAGCGAATTTCTATTTAACCACCTGCTTTCATGAGAGACCTCAGGGCTGCATGTTTTGAGCCCAGTACTGATCCTGAAAAGCGTTTCCGACCCCACTTACAAGTAAAACTAGCTAAAATGTGCCTGGCTGCTATTCACTGAAAAGCTCATTCTGTGTACATTTTTGGCATACGTTTGCTCCTGCCGGTTCAGCTGAGCAGCGAATTTCTATTAAACCACCTGCTTTCATGAGAGACCTCAGGGCTGCATGTTTTGAGCCCAGTACTGAGCCTGAAAAGCGTTTCCAACCCCACTTACAAGTAAAACTAGCTAAAATGTGCCTGGCTGCTATTCACTGAAAAGCTCATTCTGTGTACATTTTTAGCATACGTTTGCTCCTACCGGGTCAGCTGAGCAGCAAATTTCTATTTAACCACCTGCTATCATGAGAGACCTCAGGGCTGCATGTTTTGAGCCCAGTATTGATCCTGAAAAGCGTTTCCAACCCCACTTACAAGTAAAACTAGCTAAAATGTGCCTGGCTGCTATTCACTGAAAAGCTCATTCTGTGTACATTTTTGGCATACGTTTGCTCCTACCGGGTCAGCTGAGCAGCAAATTTCTATTTAACCACCTGCTTTCATGAGAGACCTCAGGGCTGCATGTTTTGAGCCCAGTACTGAGCCTGAAAAGCATTTCCAACCCCACTTACAAGTAAAACTAGCTAAAATGTGCCTGGCTTCTCTTCACTGAAAAGCTCATTCTGAGTACATTTTTAGCATACGTTTGCTCCTGCCGGGTCAGCTGAGCAGCGAAATTCTATTTAACCACCTGCTATCATGAGAGACCTCAGGGCTGCATGTTTTGAGCCCAGTACTGATCCTGAAAAGCGTTTCCAACCCCACTTACAAGTAAAACTAGCTAAAATGTGCCTGGCTGCTATTCACTGAAAAGCTCATTCTGTGTACATTTTTGGCATACGTTTGCTCCTGCTGGGTCAGCTGAGCAGCGAATTTCTATTTAACCACCTGCTTTCATGAGAGACCTCAGGGCTGCATGTTTTGAGCCCAGTACTGATCCTGAAACGCATTTCCAACCCCACTTACAAGTAAAACTAGCTAAAATGTGCCTGGCTTCTCTTCACTGAAAAGCTCATTCTGAGTACATTTTTGGCATACGTTTGCTCCTGCCGGGTCAGCTGAGCAGCGAATTTCTATTTAACCACCTGCTATCATGAGAGACCTCAGGGCTGCATGTTTTGAGCCCAGTACTGATCCTGAAAAGCGTTTCCAACCCCACTTACAAGTAAAACTAGCTAAAATGTGCCTGGCTGCTATTCACTGAAAAGCTCATTCTGAGTACATTTTTAGCATACGTTTGCTCCTACCGGGTCAGCTGAGCAGCGAATTTCTATTTAACCACCTGCTTTCATGAGAGACCTCAGGGATGCATGTTTTGAGCCCAGTACTGAGCCTGAAAAGCCTTTCCAACCCCACTTCAAGTAAAACTAGCTAAAATGTGCCTGGCTGCTATTCACTGAAAAGCTCATTCTGAGTACATTTTTAGCATATGTTTGCTCCTGCCGGGTCAGCTGAGCAGCGAATTTCTATTTAACCACCTGCTTTCATGAGAGACCTCAGGGCTGCATGTTTTGAGCCCAGTACTGAGCCTGAAAAGCGTTTCCAACCCCACTTACAAGTAAAACTAGCTAAAATGTGCCTGGCTGCTATTCACTGAAAAGCTCATTCTGTGTACATTTTTAGCATACGTTTGCTCCTGCCGGGTCAGCTGAGCAGCAAATTTCTATTTAACCACCTGCTATCATGAGAGACCTCAGGGCTGCATGTTTTGAGCCCAGTATTGATCCTGAAAAGCGTTTCCAACCCCACTTACAAGTAAAACTAGCTAAAATGTGCCTGGCTGCTATTCACTGAAAAGCTCATTCTGTGTACATTTTTGGCATACGTTTGCTCCTACCGGGTCAGCTGAGCAGCAAATTTCTATTTAACCACCTGCTTTCATGAGAGACCTCAGGGCTGCATGTTTTGAGCCCAGTACTGAGCCTAAAAAGCATTTCCAACCCCACTTACAAGTAAAACGAGCTAAAATGTGCCTGGCGTCTCTTCACTGAAAAGCTCATTCTGAGTACATTTTTAGCATACGTTTGCTCCTGCCAGGTCAGCTGAGCAGCGAAATTCTATTTAACCACCTGCTATCATGAGAGACCTCAGGGCTGCATGTTTTGAGTCCAGTACTGATCCTGAAAAGCGTTTCCAACCCCACTTACAAGTAAAACTAGCTAAAATGTGCCTGGCTGCTATTCACTGAAAAGCTCATTCTGTGTACATTTTTGGCATACGTTTGCTCCTGCCGGGTCAGCTGAGCAGCGAATTTCTATTTAACCACCTGCTTTCATGAGAGACCTCAGGGCTGCATGTTTTGAGCCCAGTACTGAGGCTGAAAAGCATTTCCAACCCTACTTACAAGTAAAACTAGCTAAAATGTGCCTGGCTTCTCTTCACTGAAAAGCTCATTCTGTGTACATTTTTGGCATACGTTTGCTCCTGCCGGGTCAGCTGAGCAGCGAATTTCTATTTAACCACCTGCTATCATGAGAGACCTCAGGGCTGCATGTTTTGAGCCCAGTACTGATCCTGAAAAGCGTTTCCAACCCCACTTACAAGTAAAACTAGCTAAAATGTGCCTGGCTGCTATTCACTGAAAAGCTCATTCTGTGTACATTTTTGGCATACATTTGCTCCTACCGGGTCAGCTGAGCAGCAAATTTCTATTTAACCATCTGCTTTCATGAGAGACCTCAGGGCTGCATGTTTTGAGTCCAGTACTGAGCCTGAAACGCATTTCCAACCCCACTTACAAGTAAAACTAGCTAAAATGTGCCTGGCTGCTCTTCACTGAAAAGCTCATTCTGAGTACATTTTTGGCATACGTTTGCTCCTGCCGGGTCAGCTGAGCAGCGAATTTCTATTTAACCACCTGCTATCATGAGAGAATTCAGGGCTGCATGTTTTGAGCCCAGTACTGATCCTGAAAAGCATTTCCAACCCCACTTACAAGTAAAACTAGCTAAAATGTGCCTGGCTGCTATTCACTGAAAAGCTCATTCTGAGTACATTTTTAGCATACGTTTGCTCCTGCCGGGTCAGCTGAGCAGCGAATTTCTATTTAACCACCTGCTATCATGAGAGACCTCAGGGCTGCATGTTTTGAGCCCAGTACTGATCCTGAAAAGCGTTTCCAACCCCACTTACAAGTAAAACTAGCTAAAATGTGCCTGGCTGCTATTCACTGAAAAGCTCATTCTGTGTACATTTTTGGCATACGTTTGCTCCTACCGGGTCAGCTGAGCAGCAAATTTCTATTTAACCATCTGCTTTCATGAGAGACCTCAGGGCTGCATGTTTTGAGTCCAGTACTGAGCCTGAAAAGCATTTCCAACCCCACTTACAAGTAAAACTAGCTAAAATGTGCCTGGCTGCTCTTCACTGAAAAGCTCATTCTGAGTACATTTTTGGCATACGTTTGCTCCTGCCGGGTCAGCTGAGCAGCGAATTTCTATTTAACCACCTGCTATCATGAGAGACCTCAGGGCTGCATGTTTTGAGCCCAGTACTGATCCTGAAAAGCGTTTCCAACCCCACTTACAAGTAAAACTAGCTAAAATGTGCCTGGCTGCTATTCACTGAAAAGCTCATTCTGTGTACATTTTTGGCATACGTTTGCTCCTGCCGCGTCAGCTGAGCAGCGAATTTCTATTTAACCACCTGCTTTCATGAGAGACCTCAGGGCTGCATGTTTTGAGCCCAGTACTGATCCTGAAAAGCGTTTCCGACCCCACTTACAAGTAAAACTAGCTAAAATGTGCCTGGCTGCTATTCACTGAAAAGCTCATTCTGTGTACATTTTTGGCATACGTTTGCTCCTGCCGGTTCAGCTGAGCAGCGAATTTCTATTAAACCACCTGCTTTCATGAGAGACCTCAGGGCTGCATGTTTTGAGCCCAGTACTGAGCCTGAAAAGCGTTTCCAACCCCACTTACAAGTAAAACTAGCTAAAATGTGCCTGGCTGCTATTCACTGAAAAGCTCATTCTGTGTACATTTTTAGCATACGTTTGCTCCTACCGGGTCAGCTGAGCAGCAAATTTCTATTTAACCACCTGCTATCATGAGAGACCTCAGGGCTGCATGTTTTGAGCCCAGTATTGATCCTGAAAAGCGTTTCCAACCCCACTTACAAGTAAAACTAGCTAAAATGTGCCTGGCTGCTATTCACTGAAAAGCTCATTCTGTGTACATTTTTGGCATACGTTTGCTCCTACCGGGTCAGCTGAGCAGCAAATTTCTATTTAACCACCTGCTTTCATGAGAGACCTCAGGGCTGCATGTTTTGAGCCCAGTACTGAGCCTAAAAAGCATTTCCAACCCCACTTACAAGTAAAACTAGCTAAAATGTGCCTGGCTTCTCTTCACTGAAAAGCTCATTCTGAGTACATTTTTAGCATACGTTTGCTCCTGCCGGGTCAGCTGAGCAGCGAATTTCTATTTAACCACCTGCTTTCATGAGAGACCTCAGGGCTGCATGTTTTGAGCCCAGTACTGAGGCTGAAAAGCATTTCCAACCCTACTTACAAGTAAAACTAGCTAAAATGTGCCTGGCTTCTCTTCACTGAAAAGCTCATTCTGTGTACATTTTTGGCATACGTTTGCTCCTACCGGGTCAGCTGAGCAGCGAATTTCTATTTAACCACCTGCTATCATGAGAGACCTCAGGGCTGCATGTTTTGAGCCCAGTACTGATCCTGAAAAGCATTTCCAACCCCACTTACAAGTAAAACTAGCTAAAATGTGCCTGGCTGCTATTCACTGAAAAGCTCATTCTGTGTACATTTTTGGCATACATTTGCTCCTACCGGGTCAGCTGAACATCGAATTTCTATTTAACCACCTGCTTTCATGAGAGACCTCAGGGCTGCATGTTTTGAGCCCAGTACTGAGCCTGAAAAGCATTTCCAACCCCACTTAAAAGTAAAACTAGCTAAAATGTGCCTAGCTTCTCTTCACTAAAAAGCTCATTCTGAGTACATTTTTAGCATACGTTTGCTCCTGCCGGGTCAGCTGAGCAGCGAATTTCTATTTAACCACCTGCTATCATGAGAGACCTCAGGGCTGCATGTTTTGAGCCCAGTACTGATCCTGAAAAGCGTTTCCAACCCCACTTACAAGTAAAACTAGCTAAAATGTGCCTGGCTGCTATTCACTGAAAAGCTCATTCTGTGTACCTTTTTGGCATACGTTTGCTCCTACCGGGTCAGCTGAGCAGCGAATTTCTATTTAACCACCTGCTATCATGAGAGACCTCAGGGCTGCATGTTTTGAGCCCAGTACTGATCCTGAAAAGCATTTCCAACCCCACTTACAAGTAAAACTAGCTAAAATGTGCCTGGCTGCTATTCACTGAAAAGCTCATTCTGAGTACATTTTTAGCATACGTTTGCTCCTGCCGGGTCAGCTGAGCAGCGAATTTCTATTTAACTACCTGCTATCATGAGAGACCTCAGGGCTGCATGTTTTGAGCCCAGTACTGATCCTGAATAGCGTTTCCAACCCCACTTACAAGTAAAACTAGCTAAAATGTGCCAGGCTGCTATTCACTGAAAAGCTCATTCTGTGTACATTTTTGGCATACGTTTGCTCCTACCGGGTCAGCTGAGCAGCAAATTTCTATTTAACCATCTGCTTTCAATGAGAGACCTCAGGGCTGCATGTTTTGAGCCCAGTACTGAGCCTGAAAAGCGTTTCCAACCCCACTTACAAGTAAAACTAGCTAAAATGTGCCTGGCTGCTATTCACTGAAAAGCTCATTCTGAGTACATTTTTAACATACGTTTGCTTCTGCCGGGTCAGCTGAGCAGCGAATTTCTATTTAACCACCTGCTATCATGAGAGACCTCAGGGCTGCATGTTTTGAGCCCAGTACTGATCCTGAAAAGCGTTTCCAACCCCACTTACAAGTAAAACTAGCTAAAATGTGCCTGGCTGCTATTCACTGAAAAGCTCATTCTGTGTACATTTTTGGCATACGTTTGCTCCTGCCGGGTCAGCTGAGCAGCGAATTTCTATTTAACCACCTGCTTTCATGAGAGACCTCAGGGCTGCATGTTTTGAGCCCAGTACTGATCCTGAAACGCATTTCCAACCCCACTTACAAGTAAAACTAGCTAAAATGTGCCTGGCTTCTCTTCACTGAAAAGCTCATTCTGAGTACATTTTTGGCATACGTTTGCTCCTGCCGGGTCAGCTGAGCAGCGAATTTCTATTTAACCACCTGCTATCATGAGAGACCTCAGGGCTGCATGTTTTGAGCCCAGTACTGATCTTGAAAAGCGTTTCCAACCCCACTTACAAGTAAAACTAGCTAAAATGTGCCTGGCTGCTATTCACTGAAAAGCTCATTCTGAGTACATTTTTAGCATACGTTTGCTCCTACCGGGTCAGCTGAGCAGCGAATTTCTATTTAACCACCTGCTTTCATGAGAGACCTCAGGGATGCATGTTTTGAGCCCAGTACTGAGCCTGAAAAGCCTTTCCAACCCCACTTCAAGTAAAACTAGCTAAAATGTGCCTGGCTGCTATTCACTGAAAAGCTCATTCTGAGTACATTTTAGCATATGTTTGCTCCTGCCGGGTCAGCTGAGCAGCGAATTTCTATTTAACCACCTGCTTTCATGAGAGACCTCAGGGCTGCATGTTTTGAGCCCAGTACTGAGCCTGAAAAGCGTTTCCAACCCCACTTACAAGTAAAACTAGCTAAAATGTGCCTGGCTGCTATTCACTGAAAAGCTCATTCTGTGTACATTTTTAGCATACGTTTGCTCCTGCCGGGTCAGCTGAGCAGCAAATTTCTATTTAACCACCTGCTATCATGAGAGACCTCAGGGCTGCATGTTTTGAGCCCAGTATTGATCCTGAAAAGCGTTTCCAACCCCACTTACAAGTAAAACTAGCTAAAATGTGCCTGGCTGCTATTCACTGAAAAGCTCATTCTGTGTACATTTTTGGCATACGTTTGCTCCTACCGGGTCAGCTGAGCAGCAAATTTCTATTTAACCACCTGCTTTCATGAGAGACCTCAGGGCTGCATGTTTTGAGCCCAGTACTGAGCCTAAAAAGCATTTCCAACCCCACTTACAAGTAAAACTAGCTAAAATGTGCCTGGCTTCTTTTCACTGAAAAGCTCATTCTAAGTACATTTTTAGCATACGTTTGCTCCTGCCAGGTCAGCTGAGCAGCGAAATTCTATTTAACCACCTGCTATCATGAGAGACCTCAGGGCTGCATGTTTTGAGCCCAGTACTGATCCTGAAAAGCGTTTCCAACCCCACTTACAAGTAAAACTAGCTAAAATGTGCCTGGCTGCTATTCACTGAAAAGCTCATTCTGTGTACATTTTTGGCATACGTTTGCTCCTGCCGGGTCAGCTGAGCAGCGAATTTTCTATTTAACCACCTGCTTTCATGAGAGACCTCAGGGCTGCATGTTTTGAGCCCAGTACTGAGGCTGAAAAGCATTTCCAACCCTACTTACAAGTAAAACTAGCTAAAATGTGCCTGGCTTCTCTTCACTGAAAAGCTCATTCTGTGTACATTTTTGGCATACGTTTGCTCCTACCGGGTCAGCTGAGCAGCGAATTTCTATTTAACCACCTGCTATCATGAGAGACCTCAGGGCTGCATGTTTTGAGCCCAGTACTGATCCTGAAAAGCATTTCCAACCCCACTTACAAGTACAACTAGCTAAAATGTGCCTGGCTGCTATTCACTGAAAAGCTCATTCTGTGTACATTTTTGGCATACATTTGCTCCTACCGGGTCAGCTGAGCAGCGAATTTCTATTTAACCACCTGCTTTCATGAGAGACCTCAGGGCTGCATGTTTTGAGCCCAGTACTGAGCCTGAAAAGCATTTCCAACCCCACTTACAAGTAAAACTAGCTAAAATGTGCCTAGCTTCTCTTCACTGAAAAGCTCATTTTGAGTACATTTTTAGCATACGTTTGCTCCTGCCGGGTCAGCTGAGCAGCGAATTTCTATTTAACCACCTGCTATCATGAGAGACCTCAGGGCTGCATGTTTTGAGCCCAGTACTGATCCTGAAAAGCGTTTCCAACCCCACTTACAAGTAAAGCTAGCTAAAAATGTGCCTGGCTGCTATTCACTGAAAAGCTCATTCTGTGTACATTTTTGGCATACATTTGCTCCTACCGGGTCAGCTGAGCAGCAAATTTCTATTTAACCATCTGCTTTCATGAGAGACCTCAGGGCTGCATGTTTTGAGTCCAGTACTGAGCCTGAAACGCATTTCCAACCCCACTTACAAGTAAAACTAGCTAAAATGTGCCTGGCTGCTCTTCACTGAAAAGCTCATTCTGAGTACATTTTTGGCATACGTTTGCTCCTGCCGGGTCAGCTGAGCAGCGAATTTCTATTTAACCACCTGCTATCATGAGAGAATTCAGGGCTGCATGTTTTGAGCCCAGTACTGATCCTGAAAAGCATTTCCAACCCCACTTACAAGTAAAACTAGCTAAAATGTGCCTGGCTGCTATTCACTGAAAAGCTCATTCTGAGTACATTTTTAGCATACGTTTGCTCCTGCCGGGTCAGCTGAGCAGCGAATTTCTATTTAACCACCTGCTATCATGAGAGACCTCAGGGCTGCATGTTTTGAGCCCAGTACTGATCCTGAAAAGCGTTTCCAACCCCACTTACAAGTAAAACTAGCTAAAATGTGCCTGGCTGCTATTCACTGAAAAGCTCATTCTGTGTACATTTTTGGCATACGTTTGCTCCTACCGGGTCAGCTGAGCAGCAAATTTCTATTTAACCATCTGCTTTCATGAGAGACCTCAGGGCTGCATGTTTTGAGTCCAGTACTGAGCCTGAAAAGCATTTCCAACCCCACTTACAAGTAAAACTAGCTAAAATGTGCCTGGCTGCTCTTCACTGAAAAGCTCATTCTGAGTACATTTTTGGCATACGTTTGCTCCTGCCGGGTCAGCTGAGCAGCGAATTTCTATTTAACCACCTGCTATCATGAGAGACCTCAGGGCTGCATGTTTTGAGCCCAGTACTGATCCTGAAAAGCGTTTCCAACCCCACTTACAAGTAAAACTAGCTAAAATGTGCCTGGCTGCTATTCACTGAAAAGCTCATTCTGTGTACATTTTTGGCATACGTTTGCTCCTGCCGCGTCAGCTGAGCAGCGAATTTCTATTTAACCACCTGCTTTCATGAGAGACCTCAGGGCTGCATTTTTTGAGCCCAGTACTGATCCTGAAAAGCGTTTCCAACCCCACTTACAAGTAAAACTAGCTAAAATGTGCCTGGCTGCTATTCACTGAAAAGCTCATTCTGTGTACATTTTTGGCATACGTTTGCTCCTGCCGGTTCAGCAGAGCAGCGAATTTCTATTTAACCACCTGCTTTCATGAGAGACCTCAGGGCTGCATGTTTTGAGCCCAGTACTGAGCCTGAAAAGCGTTTCCAACCCCACTTACAAGTAAAACTAGCTAAAATGTGCCTGGCTGCTATTCACTGAAAAGCTCATTCTGTGTACATTTTTAGCATACGTTTGCTCCTACCGGGTCAGCTGAGCAGCGAATTTCTATTTAACCACCTGCTATCATGAGAGACCTCAGGGCTGCATGTTTTGAGCCCAGTATTGATCCTGAAAAGCGTTTCCAACCCCACTTACAAGTAAAACTAGCTAAAATGTGCCTGGCTGCTATTCACTGAAAAGCTCATTCTGTGTACATTTTTGGCATACGTTTGCTCCTACCGGGTCAGCTGAGCAGCAAATTTCTATTTAACCACCTGCTTTCATGAGAGACCTCAGGGCTGCATGTTTTGAGCCCAGTACTGAGCCTAAAAAGCATTTCCAACCCCACTTACAAGTAAAACTAGCTAAAATGTGCCTGGCTTCTCTTCACTGAAAAGCTCATTCTGAGTACATTTTTAGCATACGTTTGCTCCTGCCGGGTCAGCTGAGCAGCGAATTTCTATTTAACCACCTGCTTTCATGAGAGACGTCAGGGCTGCATGTTTTGAGCCCAGTACTGAGGCTGAAAAGCATTTCCAACCCTACTTACAAGTAAAACTAGCTAAAATGTGCCTGGCTTCTCTTCACTGAAAAGCTCATTCTGTGTACATTTTTGGCATACGTTTGCTCCTACCGGGTCAGCTGAGCAGCGAATTTCTATTTAACCACCTGCTATCATGAGAGACCTCAGGGCTGCATGTTTTGAGCCCAGTACTGATCCTGAAAAGCATTTCCAACCCCACTTACAAGTAAAACTAGCTAAAATGTGCCTGGCTGCTATTCACTGAAAAGCTCATTCTGTGTACATTTTTGGCATACATTCGCTCCTACCGGGTCAGCTGAGCAGCGAATTTCTATTTAACCACCTGCTTTCATGAGAGACCTCAGGGCTGCATATTTTGAGCCCAGTACTGAGCCTGAAAAGCATTTCCAACCCCACTTAAAAGTAAAACTAGCTAAAATGTGCCTAGCTTCTCTTCACTGAAAAGCTCATTCTGAGTACATTTTTAGCATACGTTTGCTCCTGCCGGGTCAGCTGAGCAGCGAATTTCTATTTAACCACCTGCTATCATGAGAGACCTCAGGGCTGCATGTTTTGAGACCAGTACTGATCCTGAAAAGCGTTTCCAACCCCACTTACAAGTAAAACTAGCTAAAATGTGCCTGGCTGCTATTCACTGAAAAGCTCATTCTGTGTACATTTTTGGCATACGTTTGCTCCTACCGGGTCAGCTGAGCAGCGAATTTCTATTTAACCATCTGCTTTCAATGAGAGACCTCAGGGCTGCATGTTTTGAGCCCAGTACTGAGCCTGAAAAGCGTTTCCAACCCCACTTACAAGTAAAACTAGCTAAAATGTGCCTGGCTGCTATTCACTGAAAAGCTCATTCTGAGTACATTTTTAACATACGTTTGCTTCTGCCGGGTCAGCTGAGCAGCGAATTTCTATTTAACCACCTGCTATCATGAGAGACCTCAGGGCTGCATGTTTTGAGCCCAGTACTGATCCTGAAAAGCGTTTCCAACCCCACTTACAAGTAAAACTAGCTAAAATGTGCCTGGCTGCTATTCACTGAAAAGCTCATTCTGTGTACATTTTTGGCATACGTTTGCTCCTGCCGGGTCAGCTGAGCAGCGAATTTCTATTTAACCACCTGCTTTCATGAGAGACCTCAGGGCTGCATGTTTTGAGCCCAGTACTGATCCTGAAACGCATTTCCAACCCCACTTACAAGTAAAACTAGCTAAAATGTGCCTGGCTTCTCTTCACTGAAAAGCTCATTCTGAGTACATTTTTGGCATACGTTTGCTCCTGCCGGGTCAGCTGAGCAGCGAATTTCTATTTAACCACCTGCTATCATGAGAGACCTCAGGGCTGCATGTTTTGAGCCCAGTACTGATCCTGAAAAGCGTTTCCAACCCCACTTACAAGTAAAACTAGCTAAAATGTGCCTGGCTGCTATTCACTGAAAAGCTCATTCTGAGTACATTTTTAGCATACGTTTGCTCCTACCGGGTCAGCTGAGCAGCGAATTTCTATTTAACCACCTGCTTTCATGAGAGACCTCAGGGATGCATGTTTTGAGCCCAGTACTGAGCCTGAAAAGCCTTTCCAACCCCACTTCAAGTAAAACTAGCTAAAATGTGCCTGGCTGCTATTCACTGAAAAGCTCATTCTGAGTACATTTTAGCATATGTTTGCTCCTGCCGGGTCAGCTGAGCAGCGAATTTCTATTTAACCACCTGCTTTCATGAGAGACCTCAGGGCTGCATGTTTTGAGCCCAGTACTGAGCCTGAAAAGCGTTTCCAACCCCACTTACAAGTAAAACTAGCTAAAATGTGCCTGGCTGCTATTCACTGAAAAGCTCATTCTGTGTACATTTTTAGCATACGTTTGCTCCTGCCGGGTCAGCTGAGCAGCAAATTTCTATTTAACCACCTGCTATCATGAGAGACCTCAGGGCTGCATGTTTTGAGCCCAGTATTGATCCTGAAAAGCGTTTCCAACCCCACTTACAAGTAAAACTAGCTAAAATGTGCCTGGCTGCTATTCACTGAAAAGCTCATTCTGTGTACATTTTTGGCATACGTTTGCTCCTACCGGGTCAGCTGAGCAGCAAATTTCTATTTAACCACCTGCTTTCATGAGAGACCTCAGGGCTGCATGTTTTGAGCCCAGTACTGAGCCTAAAAAGCATTTCCAACCCCACTTACAAGTAAAACTAGCTAAAATGTGCCTGGCTTCTTTTCACTGAAAAGCTCATTCTGAGTACATTTTTAGCATACGTTTGCTCCTGCCAGGTCAGCTGAGCAGCGAAATTCTATTTAACCACCTGCTATCATGAGAGACCTCAGGGCTGCATGTTTTGAGCCCAGTACTGATCCTGAAAAGCGTTTCCAACCCCACTTACAAGTAAAACTAGCTAAAATGTGCCTGGCTGCTATTCACTGAAAAGCTCATTCTGTGTACATTTTTGGCATACGTTTGCTCCTGCCGGGTCAGCTGAGCAGCGAATTTTCTATTTAACCACCTGCTTTCATGAGAGACCTCAGGGCTGCATGTTTTGAGCCCAGTACTGAGGCTGAAAAGCATTTCCAACCCTACTTACAAGTAAAACTAGCTAAAATGTGCCTGGCTTCTCTTCACTGAAAAGCTCATTCTGTGTACATTTTTGGCATACGTTTGCTCCTACCGGGTCAGCTGAGCAGCGAATTTCTATTTAACCACCTGCTATCATGAGAGACCTCAGGGCTGCATGTTTTGAGCCCAGTACTGATCCTGAAAAGCATTTCCAACCCCACTTACAAGTACAACTAGCTAAAATGTGCCTGGCTGCTATTCACTGAAAAGCTCATTCTGTGTACATTTTTGGCATACATTTGCTCCTACCGGGTCAGCTGAGCAGCGAATTTCTATTTAACCACCTGCTTTCATGAGAGACCTCAGGGCTGCATGTTTTGAGCCCAGTACTGAGCCTGAAAAGCATTTCCAACCCCACTTACAAGTAAAACTAGCTAAAATGTGCCTAGCTTCTCTTCACTGAAAAGCTCATTTTGAGTACATTTTTAGCATACGTTTGCTCCTGCCGGGTCAGCTGAGCAGCGAATTTCTATTTAACCACCTGCTATCATGAGAGACCTCAGGGCTGCATGTTTTGAGCCCAGTACTGATCCTGAAAAGCGTTTCCAACCCCACTTACAAGTAAAGCTAGCTAAAATGTGCCTGGCTGCTATTCACTGAAAAGCTCATTCTGTGTACATTTTTGGCATACATTTGCTCCTACCGGGTCAGCTGAGCAGCAAATTTCTATTTAACCATCTGCTTTCATGAGAGACCTCAGGGCTGCATGTTTTGAGTCCAGTACTGAGCCTGAAACGCATTTCCAACCCCACTTACAAGTAAAACTAGCTAAAATGTGCCTGGCTGCTCTTCACTGAAAAGCTCATTCTGAGTACATTTTTGGCATACGTTTGCTCCTGCCGGGTCAGCTGAGCAGCGAATTTCTATTTAACCACCTGCTATCATGAGAGAATTCAGGGCTGCATGTTTTGAGCCCAGTACTGATCCTGAAAAGCATTTCCAACCCCACTTACAAGTAAAACTAGCTAAAATGTGCCTGGCTGCTATTCACTGAAAAGCTCATTCTGAGTACATTTTTAGCATACGTTTGCTCCTGCCGGGTCAGCTGAGCAGCGAATTTCTATTTAACCACCTGCTATCATGAGAGACCTCAGGGCTGCATGTTTTGAGCCCAGTACTGATCCTGAAAAGCGTTTCCAACCCCACTTACAAGTAAAACTAGCTAAAATGTGCCTGGCTGCTATTCACTGAAAAGCTCATTCTGTGTACATTTTTGGCATACGTTTGCTCCTACCGGGTCAGCTGAGCAGCAAATTTCTATTTAACCATCTGCTTTCATGAGAGACCTCAGGGCTGCATGTTTTGAGTCCAGTACTGAGCCTGAAAAGCATTTCCAACCCCACTTACAAGTAAAACTAGCTAAAATGTGCCTGGCTGCTCTTCACTGAAAAGCTCATTCTGAGTACATTTTTGGCATACGTTTGCTCCTGCCGGGTCAGCTGAGCAGCGAATTTCTATTTAACCACCTGCTATCATGAGAGACCTCAGGGCTGCATGTTTTGAGCCCAGTACTGATCCTGAAAAGCGTTTCCAACCCCACTTACAAGTAAAACTAGCTAAAATGTGCCTGGCTGCTATTCACTGAAAAGCTCATTCTGTGTACATTTTTGGCATACGTTTGCTCCTGCCGCGTCAGCTGAGCAGCGAATTTCTATTTAACCACCTGCTTTCATGAGAGACCTCAGGGCTGCATTTTTTGAGCCCAGTACTGATCCTGAAAAGCGTTTCCAACCCCACTTACAAGTAAAACTAGCTAAAATGTGCCTGGCTGCTATTCACTGAAAAGCTCATTCTGTGTACATTTTTGGCATACGTTTGCTCCTGCCGGTTCAGCTGAGCAGCGAATTTCTATTTAACCACCTGCTTTCATGAGAGACCTCAGGGCTGCATGTTTTGAGCCCAGTACTGAGCCTGAAAAGCGTTTCCAACCCCACTTACAAGTAAAACTAGCTAAAATGTGCCTGGCTGCTATTCACTGAAAAGCTCATTCTGTGTACATTTTTAGCATACGTTTGCTCCTACCGGGTCAGCTGAGCAGCGAATTTCTATTTAACCACCTGCTATCATGAGAGACCTCAGGGCTGCATGTTTTGAGCCCAGTATTGATCCTGAAAAGCGTTTCCAACCCCACTTACAAGTAAAACTAGCTAAAATGTGCCTGGCTGCTATTCACTGAAAAGCTCATTCTGTGTACATTTTTGGCATACGTTTGCTCCTACCGGGTCAGCTGAGCAGCAAATTTCTATTTAACCACCTGCTTTCATGAGAGACCTCAGGGCTGCATGTTTTGAGCCCAGTACTGAGCCTAAAAAGCATTTCCAACCCCACTTACAAGTAAAACTAGCTAAAATGTGCCTGGCTTCTCTTCACTGAAAAGCTCATTCTGAGTACATTTTTAGCATACGTTTGCTCCTGCCGGGTCAGCTGAGCAGCGAATTTCTATTTAACCACCTGCTTTCATGAGAGACCTCAGGGCTGCATGTTTTGAACCCAGTACTGAGGCTGAAAAGCATTTCCAACCCTACTTACAAGTAAAACTAGCTAAAATGTGCCTGGCTTCTCTTCACTGAAAAGCTCATTCTGTGTACATTTTTGGCATACGTTTGCTCCTACCGGGTCAGCTGAGCAGCGAATTTCTATTTAACCACCTGCTATCATGAGAGACCTCAGGGCTGCATGTTTTGAGCCCAGTACTGATCCTGAAAAGCATTTCCAACCCCACTTACAAGTAAAACTAGCTAAAATGTGCCTGGCTGCTATTCACTGAAAAGCTCATTCTGTGTACATTTTTGGCATACATTTGCTCCTACCGGGTCAGCTGAGCAGCGAATTTCTATTTAACCACCTGCTTTCATGAGAGACCTCAGGGCTGCATATTTTGAGCCCAGTACTGAGCTGAAAAGCATTTCCAACCCCACTTACAAGTAAAACTAGCTAAAATGTGCCTGGCTTCTCTTCACTGAAAAGCTCATTTTGAGTACATTTTTAGCATACGTTTGCTCCTGCCGGGTCAGCTGAGCAGCGAATTTCTATTTAACCACCTGCTATCATGAGAGACCTCAGGGCTGCATGTTTTGAGCCCAGTACTGATCCTGAAAAGCGTTTCCAACCCCACTTACAAGTAAAGCTAGCTAAAATGTGCCTGGCTGCTATTCACTGAAAAGCTCATTCTGTGTACATTTTTGGCATACATTTGCTCCTACCGGGTCAGCTGAGCAGCAAATTTCTATTTAACCATCTGCTTTCATGAGAGACCTCAGGGCTGCATGTTTTGAGTCCAGTACTGAGCCTGAAACGCATTTCCAACCCCACTTACAAGTAAAACTAGCTAAAATGTGCCTGGCTGCTCTTCACTGAAAAGCTCATTCTGAGTACATTTTTGGCATACGTTTGCTCCTGCCGGGTCAGCTGAGCAGCGAATTTCTATTTAACCACCTGCTATCATGAGAGAATTCAGGGCTGCATGTTTTGAGCCCAGTACTGATCCTGAAAAGCATTTCCAACCCCACTTACAAGTAAAACTAGCTAAAATGTGCCTGGCTGCTATTCACTGAAAAGCTCATTCTGAGTACATTTTTAGCATACGTTTGCTCCTGCCGGGTCAGCTGAGCAGCGAATTTCTATTTAACCACCTGCTATCATGAGAGACCTCAGGGCTGCATGTTTTGAGCCCAGTACTGATCCTGAAAAGCGTTTCCAACCCCACTTACAAGTAAAACTAGCTAAAATGTGCCTGGCTGCTATTCACTGAAAAGCTCATTCTGTGTACATTTTTGGCATACGTTTGCTCCTACCGGGTCAGCTGAGCAGCAAATTTCTATTTAACCATCTGCTTTCATGAGAGACCTCAGGGCTGCATGTTTTGAGTCCAGTACTGAGCCTGAAAAGCATTTCCAACCCCACTTACAAGTAAAACTAGCTAAAATGTGCCTGGCTGCTCTTCACTGAAAAGCTCATTCTGAGTACATTTTTGGCATACGTTTGCTCCTGCCGGGTCAGCTGAGCAGCGAATTTCTATTTAACCACCTGCTATCATGAGAGACCTCAGGGCTGCATGTTTTGAGCCCAGTACTGATCCTGAAAAGCGTTTCCAACCCCACTTACAAGTAAAACTAGCTAAAATGTGCCTGGCTGCTATTCACTGAAAAGCTCATTCTGTGTACATTTTTGGCATACGTTTGCTCCTGCCGCGTCAGCTGAGCAGCGAATTTCTATTTAACCACCTGCTTTCATGAGAGACCTCAGGGCTGCATTTTTTGAGCCCAGTACTGATCCTGAAAAGCGTTTCCAACCCCACTTACAAGTAAAACTAGCTAAAATGTGCCTGGCTGCTATTCACTGAAAAGCTCATTCTGTGTACATTTTTGGCATACGTTTGCTCCTGCCGGTTCAGCTGAGCAGCGAATTTCTATTTAACCACCTGCTTTCATGAGAGACCTCAGGGCTGCATGTTTTGAGCCCAGTACTGAGCCTGAAAAGCGTTTCCAACCCCACTTACAAGTAAAACTAGCTAAAATGTGCCTGGCTGCTATTCACTGAAAAGCTCATTCTGTGTACATTTTTAGCATACGTTTGCTCCTACCGGGTCAGCTGAGCAGCGAATTTCTATTTAACCACCTGCTATCATGAGAGACCTCAGGGCTGCATGTTTTGAGCCCAGTATTGATCCTGAAAAGCGTTTCCAACCCCACTTACAAGTAAAACTAGCTAAAATATGCCTGGCTGCTATTCACTGAAAAGCTCATTCTGTGTACATTTTTGGCATACGTTTGCTCCTACCGGGTCAGCTGAGCAGCAAATTTCTATTTAACCACCTGCTTTCATGAGAGACCTCAGGGCTGCATGTTTTGAGACCAGTACTGAGCCTAAAAAGCATTTCCAACCCCACTTACAAGTAAAACTAGCTAAAATGTGCCTGGCTTCTCTTCACTGAAAAGCTCATTCTGAGTACATTTTTAGCATACGTTTGCTCCTGCCGGGTCAGCTGAGCAGCGAATTTCTATTTAACCACCTGCTTTCATGAGAGACCTCAGGGCTGCATGTTTTGAGCCCAGTACTGAGGCTGAAAAGCATTTCCAACCCTACTTACAAGTAAAACTAGCTAAAATGTGCCTGGCTTCTCTTCACTGAAAAGCTCATTCTGTGTACATTTTTGGCATACGTTTGCTCCTACCGGGTCAGCTGAGCAGCGAATTTCTATTTAACCACCTGCTATCATGAGAGACCTCAGGGCTGCATGTTTTGAGCCCAGTACTGATCCTGAAAAGCATTTCCAACCCCACTTACAAGTAAAACTAGCTAAAATGTGCCTGGCTGCTATTCACTGAAAAGCTCATTCTGTATACATTTTTGGCATACATTTGCTCCTACCGGGTCAGCTGAGCAGCGAATTTCTATTTAACCACCTGCTTTCATGAGAGACCTCAGGGCTGCATATTTTGAGCCCAGTACTGAGCCTGAAAAGCATTTCCAACCCCACTTAAAAGTAAAACTAGCTAAAATGTGCCTAGCTTCTCTTCACTGAAAAGCTCATTCTGAGTACATTTTTAGCATACGTTTGCTCCTGCCGGGTCAGCTGAGCAGCGAATTTCTATTTAACCACCTGCTATCATGAGAGACCTCAGGGCTGCATGTTTTGAGCCCAGTACTGATCCTGAAAAGCGTTTCCAACCCCACTTACAAGTAAAACTAGCTAAAATGTGCCTGGCTGCTATTCACTGAAAAGCTCATTCTGTGTACATTTTTGGCATACGTTTGCTCCTACCGGGTCAGCTGAGCAGCGAATTTCTATTTAACCACCTGCTATCATGAGAGACCTCAGGGCTGCATGTTTTGAGCCCAGTACTGATCCTGAAAAGCGTTTCCAACCCCACTTACAAGTAAAACTAGCTAAAATGTGCCTGGCTGCTATTCACTGAAAAGCTCATTCTGTGTACATTTTTAGCATACGTTTGCTCCTGCCGGGTCAGCTGAGCAGCGAATTTCTATTTAACCACCTGCTATCATGAGAGACCTCAGGGCTGCATGTTTTGAGCCCAGTACTGATCCTGAATAGCGTTTCCAACCCCACTTACAAGTAAAACTAGCTAAAATGTGCCTGGCTGCTATTCACTGAAAAGCTCATTCTGTGTACATTTTTGGCATACGTTTGCTCCTACCGGGTCAGCTGAGCAGCGAATTTCTATTTAACCACCTGCTATCATGAGAGACCTCAGGGCTGCATGTTTTGAGCCCAGTACTGATCCTGAAAAGCATTTCCAACCCCACTTACAAGTAAAACTAGCTAAAATGTGCCTGGCTGCTATTCACTGAAAAGCTCATTCTGAGTACATTTTTAGCATACGTTTGCTCCTGCCGGGTCAGCTGAGCAGCGAATTTCTATTTAACCACCTGCTATCATGAGAGACCTCAGGGCTGCATGTTTTGAGCCCAGTACTGATCCTGAATAGCGTTTCCAACCCCACCTACAAGTAAAACTAGCTAAAATGTGCCTGGCTGCTATTCACTGAAAAGCTCATTCTGTGTACATTTTTGGCATACGTTTGCTCCTACCGGGTCAGCTGAGCAGTGAATTTCTATTTAACCATCTGCTTTCAATGAGAGACCTCAGGGCTGCATGTTTTGAGCCCAGTACTGAGCCTGAAAAGCGTTTCCAACCCCACTTACAAGTAAAACTAGCTAAAATGTGCCTGGCTGCTATTCACTGAAAAGCTCATTCTGAGTACATTTTTAGCATACGTTTGCTTCTGCCGGGTCAGCTGAGCAGCGAATTTCTATTTAACCACCTGCTATCATGAGAGACCTCAGGGCTGCATGTTTTGAGCCCAGTACTGATCCTGAAAAGCGTTTCCAACCCCACTTACAAGTAAAACTAGCTAAAATGTGCCTGGCTGCTATTCACTGAAAAGCTCATTCTGTGTACATTTTTAGGCATACGTTTGCTCCTGCCGGGTCAGCTGAGAAGCGAATTTCTATTTAACCACCTGCTATCATGAGAGACCTCAGGGCTGCATGTTTTGAGCCTAGTACTGATCCTGAAAAGCATTTCCAACCCCACTTACAAGTAAAACTAGCTAAAATGTGCCTGGCTGCTATTCACTGAAAAGCTCATTCTGAGTACATTTTTAGCATACGTTTGCTCCTGCCGGGTCAGCTGAGCAGCGAATTTCTATTTAACCACCTGCTATCATTAGAGACCTCAGGGCTGCATGTTTTGAGCCCAGTACTGATCCTGAATAGCGTTTCCAACCCCACTTACAAGTAAAACTAGCTAAAATGTGCCTGGCTGCTATTCACTGAAAAGCTCATTCTGTGTACATTTTTGGCATACGTTTGCTCCTACCGGGTCAGCTGAGCAGCGAATTTCTATTTAACCATCTGCTTTCAATGAGAGACCTCAGGGCTGCATGTTTTGAGCCCAGTACTGAGCCTGAAAAGCGTTTCCAACCCCACTTACAAGTAAAACTAGCTAAAATGTGCCTGGCTGCTATTCACTGAAAAGTTCATTCTGAGTACATTTTTAGCATACGTTTGCTTCTGCCGGGTCAGCTGAGCAGCAAATTTCTATTTAACCACCTGCTATCATGAGAGACCTCAGGGCTGCATGTTTTGAGCCCAGTACTGATCCTGAAAAGCGTTTCCAACCCCACTTACAAGTAAAACTAGCTAAAATGTGCCTGGCTGCTATTCACTGAAAAGCTCATTCTGTGTACATTTTTAGGCATACGTTTGCTCCTGCCGGGTCAGCTGAGCAGCGAATGTCTATTTAACCACCTGCTATCATGAGAGACCTCAGGGCTGCATGTTTTGAGCCCAGTACTGATCCTGAAAAGCGTTTCCAACCCCACTTACAAGTAAAACTAGCTAAAATGTGCCTGGCTGCTATTCACTGAAAAGCTCATTCTGAGTACATTTTTAGCATACGTTTGCTCCTGCCGGGTCAGCTGAGAAGCGAATTTCTATTTAACCACCTGCTTTCATGAGAGACCTCAGGGCTGCATGTTTTGAGCCCAGTACTGAGGCTGAAAAGCATTTCCAACCCTACTTACAAGTAAAACTAGCTAAAATGTGCCTGGCTTCTCTTCACTGAAAAGCTCATTCTGAGTACATTTTTAGCATACGTTTGCTCCTGCCGGGTCAGCTGAGCAGTGAATTTCTATTTAACCACCTGCTATCATGAGAGACCTCAGGGCTGCATGTTTTGAGCCCAGTACTGATCCTGAAAAGCGTTTCCAACCCCACTTACAAGTAAAACTAGCTAAAATGTGCCTGGCTGCTATTCACTGAAAAGCTCATTCTGTGTACATTTTTGGCATACGTTTGCTCCTGCCGGGTCAGCTGAGCAGCGAATTTCTATTTAACCACCTGCTATCATGAGAGACCTCAGGGCTGCATGTTTTGAGCCCAGTATTGATCCTGAAAAGCGTTTCCAACCCCACTTACAAGTAAAACTAGCTAAAATATGCCTGGCTTCTCTTCACTGAAAAGCTCATTCTGAGTACATTTTTGGCATACGTTTGCTCCTGCCGGGTCAGCTGAGCAGCGAATTTCTATTTAACCACCTGCTATCATGAGAGACCCCAGGGCTGCATGTTTTGAGCCCAGTATTGATCCTGAAAAGCGTTTCCAACCCCACTTACAAGTAAAACTAGCTAAAATGTGCCTGGCTGGTATTCACTGAAAAGCTCATTCTGAGTACATTTTTAGCATACGTTTGCTCCTGCCGGGTCAGCTGAGCAGCGAATTTCTATTTAACCACCTGCTATCATGAGAGACCTCAGGGCTGCATGTTTTGAGCCCAGTACTGATCCTGAAAAGCGTTAACCCCACTTACAAGTAAAACTAGCTAAAATGTGCCTGGCTTCTCTTCACTGAAAAGCTCATTCTGAGTACATTTTTAGCATCCGTTTGCTCCTGCCGGGTCAGCTGAGCAGCGAATTTCTATTTAACCACCTGCTATCATGAGAGACCTCAGTGCTGCATGTTTTGAGCCCAGTACTGATCCTGAAAAGCGTTTCCAACCCCACTTACAAGTAAAACTAGCTAAAATGTGCCTGGCTGCTATTCACTGAAAAGTTCATTCTGAGTACATTTTTAGCATACGTTTGCTTCTGCCGGGTCAGCTGAGCAGCAAATTTCTATTTAACCACCTGCTATCATGAGAGACCTCAGGGCTGCATGTTTTGAGCCCAGTACTGATCCTGAAAAGCGTTTCCAACCCCACTTACAAGTAAAACTAGCTAAAATGTGCCTGGCTGCTATTCACTGAAAAGCTCATTCTGTGTACATTTTTAGGCATACGTTTGCTCCTGCCGGGTCAGCTGAGCAGCGAATGTCTATTTAACCACCTGCTATCATGAGAGACCTCAGGGCTGCATGTTTTGAGCCCAGTACTGATCCTGAAAAGCGTTTCCAACCCCACTTACAAGTAAAACTAGCTAAAATGTGCCTGGCTGCTATTCACTGAAAAGCTCATTCTGTGTACATTTTTGGCATACATTTGCTCCTACCGGGTCAGCTGAGCAGCGAATTTCTATTTAACCACCTGCTTTCATGAGAGACCTCAGGGCTGCATATTTTGAGCCCAGTACTGAGCCTGAAAAGCATTTCCAACCCCACTTAAAAGTAAAACTAGCTAAAATGTGCCTAGCTTCTCTTCACTGAAAAGCTCATTCTGAGTACATTTTTAGCATACGTTTGCTCCTGCCGGGTCAGCTGAGCAGCGAATTTCTATTTAACCACCTGCTATCATGAGAGACCTCAGGGCTGCATGTTTTGAGCCCAGTACTGATCCTGAAAAGCGTTTCCAACCCCACTTACAAGTAAAACTAGCTAAAATGTGCCTGGCTGCTATTCACTGAAAAGCTCATTCTGTGTACATTTTTGGCATACGTTTGCTCCTACCGGGTCAGCTGAGCAGCGAATTTCTATTTAACCACCTGCTATCATGAGAGACCTCAGGGCTGCATGTTTTGAGCCCAGTACTGATCCTGAAAAGCATTTCCAACCCCACTTACAAGTAAAACTAGCTAAAATGTGCCTGGCTGCTATTCACTGAAAAGCTCATTCTGAGTACATTTTTAGCATACGTTTGCTCCTGCCGGGTCAGCTGAGCAGCGAATTTCTATTTAACCACCTGCTATCATGAGAGACCTCAGGGCTGCATGTTTTGAGCCCAGTACTGATCCTGAATAGCGTTTCCAACCCCACTTACAAGTAAAACTAGCTAAAATGTGCCTGGCTGCTATTCACTGAAAAGCTCATTCTGTGTACATTTTTGGCATACGTTTGCTCCTACCGGGTCAGCTGAGCAGCGAATTTCTATTTAACCATCTGCTTTCAATGAGAGACCTCAGGGCTGCATGTTTTGAGCCCAGTACTGAGCCTGAAAAGCGTTTCCAACCCCACTTACAAGTAAAACTAGCTAAAATGTGCCTGGCTGCTATTCACTGAAAAGCTCATTCTGAGTACATTTTTAACATACGTTTGCTTCTGCCGGGTCAGCTGAGCAGCGAATTTCTATTTAACCACTTGCTATCATGAGAGACCTCAGGGCTGCATGTTTTGAGCCCAGTACTGATCCTGAAAAGCGTTTCCAACCCCACTTACAAGTAAAACTAGCTAAAATGTGCCTGGCTGCTATTCACTGAAAAGCTCATTCTGTGTACATTTTTAGGCATACGTTTGCTCCTGCCGGGTCAGCTGAGCAGCGAATGTCTATTTAACCACCTGCTATCATGAGAGACCTCAGGGCTGCATGTTTTGAGCCCAGTACTGATCCTGAAAAGCGTTTCCAACCCCACTTACAAGTAAAACTAGCTAAAATGTGCCTGGCTGCTATTCACTGAAAAGCTCATTCTGAGTACATTTTTAGCATACGTTTGCTCCTGCCGGGTCAGCTGAGAAGCGAATTTCTATTTAACCACCTGCTATCATGAGAGACCTCAGGGCTGCATGTTTTGAGCCCAGTACTGATCCTGAAAAGCATTTCCAACCCCACTTACAAGTAAAACTAGCTAAAATGTGCCTGGCTGCTATTCACTGAAAAGCTCATTCTGAGTACATTTTTAGCATACGTTTGCTCCTGCCGGGTCAGCTGAGCAGCGAATTTCTATTTAACCACCTGCTATCATGAGAGACCTCAGGGCTGCATGTTTTGAGCCCAGTACTGATCCTGAATAGCGTTTCCAACCCCACCTACAAGTAAAACTAGCTAAAATGTGCCTGGCTGCTATTCACTGAAAAGCTCATTCTGTGTACATTTTTGGCATACGTTTGCTCCTACCGGGTCAGCTGAGCAGTGAATTTCTATTTAACCATCTGCTTTCAATGAGAGACCTCAGGGCTGCATGTTTTGAGCCCAGTACTGAGCCTGAAAAGCGTTTCCAACCCCACTTACAAGTAAAACTAGCTAAAATGTGCCTGGCTGCTATTCACTGAAAAGCTCATTCTGAGTACATTTTTAGCATACGTTTGCTTCTGCCGGGTCAGCTGAGCAGCGAATTTCTATTTAACCACCTGCTATCATGAGAGACCTCAGGGCTGCATGTTTTGAGCCCAGTACTGATCCTGAAAAGCGTTTCCAACCCCACTTACAAGTAAAACTAGCTAAAATGTGCCTGGCTGCTATTCACTGAAAAGCTCATTCTGTGTACATTTTTAGGCATACGTTTGCTCCTGCCGGGTCAGCTGAGAAGCGAATTTCTATTTAACCACCTGCTATCATGAGAGACCTCAGGGCTGCATGTTTTGAGCCTAGTACTGATCCTGAAAAGCATTTCCAACCCCACTTACAAGTAAAACTAGCTAAAATGTGCCTGGCTGCTATTCACTGAAAAGCTCATTCTGAGTACATTTTTAGCATACGTTTGCTCCTGCCGGGTCAGCTGAGCAGCGAATTTCTATTTAACCACCTGCTATCATTAGAGACCTCAGGGCTGCATGTTTTGAGCCCAGTACTGATCCTGAATAGCGTTTCCAACCCCACTTACAAGTAAAACTAGCTAAAATGTGCCTGGCTGCTATTCACTGAAAAGCTCATTCTGTGTACATTTTTGGCATACGTTTGCTCCTACCGGGTCAGCTGAGCAGCGAATTTCTATTTAACCATCTGCTTTCAATGAGAGACCTCAGGGCTGCATGTTTTGAGCCCAGTACTGAGCCTGAAAAGCGTTTCCAACCCCACTTACAAGTAAAACTAGCTAAAATGTGCCTGGCTGCTATTCACTGAAAAGTTCATTCTGAGTACATTTTTAGCATACGTTTGCTTCTGCCGGGTCAGCTGAGCAGCAAATTTCTATTTAACCACCTGCTATCATGAGAGACCTCAGGGCTGCATGTTTTGAGCCCAGTACTGATCCTGAAAAGCGTTTCCAACCCCACTTACAAGTAAAACTAGCTAAAATGTGCCTGGCTGCTATTCACTGAAAAGCTCATTCTGTGTACATTTTTAGGCATACGTTTGCTCCTGCCGGGTCAGCTGAGCAGCGAATGTCTATTTAACCACCTGCTATCATGAGAGACCTCAGGGCTGCATGTTTTGAGCCCAGTACTGATCCTGAAAAGCGTTTCCAACCCCACTTACAAGTAAAACTAGCTAAAATGTGCCTGGCTGCTATTCACTGAAAAGCTCATTCTGAGTACATTTTTAGCATACGTTTGCTCCTGCCGGGTCAGCTGAGAAGCGAATTTCTATTTAACCACCTGCTTTCATGAGAGACCTCAGGGCTGCATGTTTTGAGCCCAGTACTGAGGCTGAAAAGCATTTCCAACCCTACTTACAAGTAAAACTAGCTAAAATGTGCCTGGCTTCTCTTCACTGAAAAGCTCATTCTGAGTACATTTTTAGCATACGTTTGCTCCTGCCGGGTCAGCTGAGCAGTGAATTTCTATTTAACCACCTGCTATCATGAGAGACCTCAGGGCTGCATGTTTTGAGCCCAGTACTGATCCTGAAAAGCGTTTCCAACCCCACTTACAAGTAAAACTAGCTAAAATGTGCCTGGCTGCTATTCACTGAAAAGCTCATTCTGTGTACATTTTTGGCATACGTTTGCTCCTGCCGGGTCAGCTGAGCAGCGAATTTCTATTTAACCACCTGCTATCATGAGAGACCTCAGGGCTGCATGTTTTGAGCCCAGTATTGATCCTGAAAAGCGTTTCAAACCCCACTTACAAGTAAAACTAGCTAAAATATGCCTGGCTTCTCTTCACTGAAAAGCTCATTCTGAGTACATTTTTGGCATACGTTTGCTCCTGCCGGGTCAGCTGAGCAGCGAATTTCTATTTAACCACCTGCTATCATGAGAGACCCCAGGGCTGCATGTTTTGAGCCCAGTATTGATCCTGAAAAGCGTTTCCAACCCCACTTACAAGTAAAACTAGCTAAAATGTGCCTGGCTGGTATTCACTGAAAAGCTCATTCTGAGTACATTTTTAGCATACGTTTGCTCCTGCCGGGTCAGCTGAGCAGCGAATTTCTATTTAACCACCTGCTATCATGAGAGACCTCAGGGCTGCATGTTTTGAGCCCAGTACTGATCCTGAAAAGCGTTAACCCCACTTACAAGTAAAACTAGCTAAAATGTGCCTGGCTTCTCTTCACTGAAAAGCTCATTCTGAGTACATTTTTAGCATCCGTTTGCTCCTGCCGGGTCAGCTGAGCAGCGAATTTCTATTTAACCACCTGCTATCATGAGAGACCTCAGTGCTGCATGTTTTGAGCCCAGTACTGATCCTGAAAAGCGTTTCCAACCCCACTTACAAGTAAAACTAGCTAAAATGTGCCTGGCTGCTATTCACTGAAAAGTTCATTCTGAGTACATTTTTAGCATACGTTTGCTTCTGCCGGGTCAGCTGAGCAGCAAATTTCTATTTAACCACCTGCTATCATGAGAGACCTCAGGGCTGCATGTTTTGAGCCCAGTACTGATCCTGAAAAGCGTTTCCAACCCCACTTACAAGTAAAACTAGCTAAAATGTGCCTGGCTGCTATTCACTGAAAAGCTCATTCTGTGTACATTTTTAGGCATACGTTTGCTCCTGCCGGGTCAGCTGAGCAGCGAATGTCTATTTAACCACCTGCTATCATGAGAGACCTCAGGGCTGCATGTTTTGAGCCCAGTACTGATCCTGAAAAGCGTTTCCAACCCCACTTACAAGTAAAACTAGCTAAAATGTGCCTGGCTGCTATTCACTGAAAAGCTCATTCTGTGTACATTTTTGGCATACATTTGCTCCTACCGGGTCAGCTGAGCAGCGAATTTCTATTTAACCACCTGCTTTCATGAGAGACCTCAGGGCTGCATATTTTGAGCCCAGTACTGAGCCTGAAAAGCATTTCCAACCCCACTTAAAAGTAAAACTAGCTAAAATGTGCCTAGCTTCTCTTCACTGAAAAGCTCATTCTGAGTACATTTTTAGCATACGTTTGCTCCTGCCGGGTCAGCTGAGCAGCGAATTTCTATTTAACCACCTGCTATCATGAGAGACCTCAGGGCTGCATGTTTTGAGCCCAGTACTGATCCTGAAAAGCGTTTCCAACCCCACTTACAAGTAAAACTAGCTAAAATGTGCCTGGCTGCTATTCACTGAAAAGCTCATTCTGTGTACATTTTTGGCATACGTTTGCTCCTACCGGGTCAGCTGAGCAGCGAATTTCTATTTAACCACCTGCTATCATGAGAGACCTCAGGGCTGCATGTTTTGAGCCCAGTACTGATCCTGAAAAGCATTTCCAACCCCACTTACAAGTAAAACTAGCTAAAATGTGCCTGGCTGCTATTCACTGAAAAGCTCATTCTGAGTACATTTTTAGCATACGTTTGCTCCTGCCGGGTCAGCTGAGCAGCGAATTTCTATTTAACCACCTGCTATCATGAGAGACCTCAGGGCTGCATGTTTTGAGCCCAGTACTGATCCTGAATAGCGTTTCCAACCCCACTTACAAGTAAAACTAGCTAAAATGTGCCTGGCTGCTATTCACTGAAAAGCTCATTCTGTGTACATTTTTGGCATACGTTTGCTCCTACCGGGTCAGCTGAGCAGCGAATTTCTATTTAACCATCTGCTTTCAATGAGAGACCTCAGGGCTGCATGTTTTGAGCCCAGTACTGAGCCTGAAAAGCGTTTCCAACCCCACTTACAAGTAAAACTAGCTAAAATGTGCCTGGCTGCTATTCACTGAAAAGCTCATTCTGAGTACATTTTTAACATACGTTTGCTTCTGCCGGGTCAGCTGAGCAGCGAATTTCTATTTAACCACTTGCTATCATGAGAGACCTCAGGGCTGCATGTTTTGAGCCCAGTACTGATCCTGAAAAGCGTTTCCAACCCCACTTACAAGTAAAACTAGCTAAAATGTGCCTGGCTGCTATTCACTGAAAAGCTCATTCTGTGTACATTTTTAGGCATACGTTTGCTCCTGCCGGGTCAGCTGAGAAGCGAATTTCTATTTAACCACCTGCTATCATGAGAGACCTCAGGGCTGCATGTTTTGAGCCCAGTACTGATCCTGAAAAGCATTTCCAACCCCACTTACAAGTAAAACTAGCTAAAATGTGCCTGGTTGCTATTCACTGAAAAGCTCATTCTGAGTACATTTTTAGCATACGTTTGCTCCTGCCGGGTCAGCTGAGCAGCGAATTTCTATTTAACCACCTGCTATCATGAGAGACCTCAGGGCTGCATGTTTTGAGCCCAGTACTGATCCTGAATAGCGTTTCCAACCCCACCTACAAGTAAAACTAGCTAAAATGTGCCTGGCTGCTATTCACTGAAAAGCTCATTCTGTGTACATTTTTGGCATACGTTTGCTCCTACCGGGTCAGCTGAGCAGTGAATTTCTATTTAACCATCTGCTTTCAATGAGAGACCTCAGGGCTGCATGTTTTGAGCCCAGTACTGAGCCTGAAAAGCGTTTCCAACCCCACTTACAAGTAAAACTAGCTAAAATGTGCCTGGCTGCTATTCACTGAAAAGCTCATTCTGAGTACATTTTTAGCATACGTTTGCTTCTGCCGGGTCAGCTGAGCAGCGAATTTCTATTTAACCACCTGGTATCATGAGAGACCTCAGGGCTGCATGTTTTGAGCCCAGTACTGATCCTGAAAAGCGTTTCCAACCCCACTTACAAGTAAAACTAGCTAAAATGTGCCTGGCTGCTATTCACTGAAAAGCTCATTCTGTGTACATTTTTAGGCATACGTTTGCTCCTGCCGGGTCAGCTGAGAAGCGAATTTCTATTTAACCACCTGCTATCATGAGAGACCTCAGGGCTGCATGTTTTGAGCCTAGTACTGATCCTGAAAAGCATTTCCAACCCCACTTACAAGTAAAACTAGCTAAAATGTGCCTGGCTGCTATTCACTGAAAAGCTCATTCTGAGTACATTTTTAGCATACGTTTGCTCCTGCCGGGTCAGCTGAGCAGCGAATTTCTATTTAACCACCTGCTATCATTAGAGACCTCAGGGCTGCATGTTTTGAGCCCAGTACTGATCCTGAATAGCGTTTCCAACCCCACTTACAAGTAAAACTAGCTAAAATGTGCCTGGCTGCTATTCACTGAAAAGCTCATTCTGTGTACATTTTTGGCATACGTTTGCTCCTACCGGGTCAGCTGAGCAGCGAATTTCTATTTAACCATCTGCTTTCAATGAGAGACCTCAGGGCTGCATGTTTTGAGCCCAGTACTGAGCCTGAAAAGCGTTTCCAACCCCACTTACAAGTAAAACTAGCTAAAATGTGCCTGGCTGCTATTCACTGAAAAGTTCATTCTGAGTACATTTTTAGCATACGTTTGCTTCTGCCGGGTCAGCTGAGCAGCAAATTTCTATTTAACCACCTGCTATCATGAGAGACCTCAGGGCTGCATGTTTTGAGCCCAGTACTGATCCTGAAAAGCGTTTCCAACCCCACTTACAAGTAAAACTAGCTAAAATGTGCCTGGCTGCTATTCACTGAAAAGCTCATTCTGTGTACATTTTTAGGCATACGTTTGCTCCTGCCGGGTCAGCTGAGCAGCGAATGTCTATTTAACCACCTGCTATCATGAGAGACCTCAGGGCTGCATGTTTTGAGCCCAGTACTGATCCTGAAAAGCGTTTCCAACCCCACTTACAAGTAAAACTAGCTAAAATGTGCCTGGCTGCTATTCACTGAAAAGCTCATTCTGAGTACATTTTTAGCATACGTTTGCTCCTGCCGGGTCAGCTGAGAAGCGAATTTCTATTTAACCACCTGCTTTCATGAGAGACCTCAGGGCTGCATGTTTTGAGCCCAGTACTGATCCTGAAAAGCGTTTCCAACCCCACTTACAAGTAAAACTAGCTAAAATGTGCCTGGCTGCTATTCACTGAAAAGCTCATTCTGTGTACATTTTTGGCATACGTTTGCTCCTGCCGGGTCAGCTGAGCAGCGAATTTCTATTTAACCACCTGCTATCATGAGAGACCTCAGGGCTGCATGTTTTGAGCCCAGTATTGATCCTGAAAAGCGTTTCCAACCCCACTTACAAGTAAAACTAGCTAAAATGTGCCTGGCTTCTCTTCACTGAAAAGCTCATTCTGAGTACATTTTTGGCATACGTTTGCTCCTGCCGGGTCAGCTGAGCAGCGAATTTCTATTTAACCACCTGCTATCATGAGAGACCCCAGGGCTGCATGTTTTGAGCCCAGTATTGATCCTGAAAAGCGTTTCCAACCCCACTTACAAGTAAAACTAGCTAAAATGTGCCTGGCTGGTATTCACTGAAAAGCTCATTCTGAGTACATTTTTAGCATACGTTTGCTCCTGCCGGGTCAGCTGAGCAGCGAATTTCTATTTAACCACCTGCTATCATGAGAGACCTCAGGGCTGCATGTTTTGAGCCCAGTACTGATCCTGAAAAGCGTTAACCCCACTTACAAGTAAAACTAGCTAAAATGTGCCTGGCTTCTCTTCACTGAAAAGCTCATTCTGAGTACATTTTTAGCATCCGTTTGCTCCTGCCGGGTCAGCTGAGCAGCGAATTTCTATTTAACCACCTGCTATCATGAGAGACCTCAGTGCTGCATGTTTTGAGCCCAGTACTGATCCTGAAAAGCGTTTCCAACCCCACTTACAAGTAAAACTAGCTAAAATGTGCCTGGCTGCTATTCACTGAAAAGTTCATTCTGAGTACATTTTTAGCATACGTTTGCTTCTGCCGGGTCAGCTGAGCAGCAAATTTCTATTTAACCACCTGCTATCATGAGAGACCTCAGGGCTGCATGTTTTGAGCCCAGTACTGATCCTGAAAAGCGTTTCCAACCCCACTTACAAGTAAAACTAGCTAAAATGTGCCTGGCTGCTATTCACTGAAAAGCTCATTCTGTGTACATTTTTAGGCATACGTTTGCTCCTGCCGGGTCAGCTGAGCAGCGAATGTCTATTTAACCACCTGCTATCATGAGAGACCTCAGGGCTGCATGTTTTGAGCCCAGTACTGATCCTGAAAAGCGTTTCCAACCCCACTTACAAGTAAAACTAGCTAAAATGTGCCTGGCTGCTATTCACTGAAAAGCTCATTCTGTGTACATTTTTGGCATACATTTGCTCCTACCGGGTCAGCTGAGCAGCGAATTTCTATTTAACCACCTGCTTTCATGAGAGACCTCAGGGCTGCATATTTTGAGCCCAGTACTGAGCCTGAAAAGCATTTCCAACCCCACTTAAAAGTAAAACTAGCTAAAATGTGCCTAGCTTCTCTTCACTGAAAAGCTCATTCTGAGTACATTTTTAGCATACGTTTGCTCCTGCCGGGTCAGCTGAGCAGCGAATTTCTATTTAACCACCTGCTATCATGAGAGACCTCAGGGCTGCATGTTTTGAGCCCAGTACTGATCCTGAAAAGCGTTTCCAACCCCACTTACAAGTAAAACTAGCTAAAATGTGCCTGGCTGCTATTCACTGAAAAGCTCATTCTGTGTACATTTTTGGCATACGTTTGCTCCTACCGGGTCAGCTGAGCAGCGAATTTCTATTTAACCACCTGCTATCATGAGAGACCTCAGGGCTGCATGTTTTGAGCCCAGTACTGATCCTGAAAAGCATTTCCAACCCCACTTACAAGTAAAACTAGCTAAAATGTGCCTGGCTGCTATTCACTGAAAAGCTCATTCTGAGTACATTTTTAGCATACGTTTGCTCCTGCCGGGTCAGCTGAGCAGCGAATTTCTATTTAACCACCTGCTATCATGAGAGACCTCAGGGCTGCATGTTTTGAGCCCAGTACTGATCCTGAATAGCGTTTCCAACCCCACTTACAAGTAAAACTAGCTAAAATGTGCCTGGCTGCTATTCACTGAAAAGCTCATTCTGTGTACATTTTTGGCATACGTTTGCTCCTACCGGGTCAGCTGAGCAGCGAATTTCTATTTAACCATCTGCTTTCAATGAGAGACCTCAGGGCTGCATGTTTTGAGCCCAGTACTGAGCCTGAAAAGCGTTTCCAACCCCACTTACAAGTAAAACTAGCTAAAATGTGCCTGGCTGCTATTCACTGAAAAGCTCATTCTGAGTACATTTTTAACATACGTTTGCTTCTGCCGGGTCAGCTGAGCAGCGAATTTCTATTTAACCACTTGCTATCATGAGAGACCTCAGGGCTGCATGTTTTGAGCCCAGTACTGATCCTGAAAAGCGTTTCCAACCCCACTTACAAGTAAAACTAGCTAAAATGTGCCTGGCTGCTATTCACTGAAAAGCTCATTCTGTGTACATTTTTAGGCATACGTTTGCTCCTGCCGGGTCAGCTGAGCAGCGAATGTCTATTTAACCACCTGCTATCATGAGAGACCTCAGGGCTGCATGTTTTGAGCCCAGTACTGATCCTGAAAAGCGTTTCCAACCCCACTTACAAGTAAAACTAGCTAAAATGTGCCTGGCTGCTATTCACTGAAAAGCTCATTCTGAGTACATTTTTAGCATACGTTTGCTCCTGCCGGGTCAGCTGAGAAGCGAATTTCTATTTAACCACCTGCTATCATGAGAGACCTCAGGGCTGCATGTTTTGAGCCCAGTACTGATCCTGAAAAGCATTTCCAACCCCACTTACAAGTAAAACTAGCTAAAATGTGCCTGGTTGCTATTCACTGAAAAGCTCATTCTGAGTACATTTTTAGCATACGTTTGCTCCTGCCGGGTCAGCTGAGCAGCGAATTTCTATTTAACCACCTGCTATCATGAGAGACCTCAGGGCTGCATGTTTTGAGCCCAGTACTGATCCTTAATAGCGTTTCCAACCCCACCTACAAGTAAAACTAGCTAAAATGTGCCTGGCTGCTATTCACTGAAAAGCTCATTCTGTGTACATTTTTGGCATACGTTTGCTCCTACCGGGTCAGCTGAGCAGTGAATTTCTATTTAACCATCTGCTTTCAATGAGAGACCTCAGGGCTGCATGTTTTGAGCCCAGTACTGAGCCTGAAAAGCGTTTCCAACCCCACTTACAAGTAAAACTAGCTAAAATGTGCCTGGCTGCTATTCACTGAAAAGCTCATTCTGAGTACATTTTTAGCATACGTTTGCTTCTGCCGGGTCAGCTGAGCAGCGAATTTCTATTTAACCACCTGCTATCATGAGAGACCTCAGGGCTGCATGTTTTGAGCCCAGTACTGATCCTGAAAAGCGTTTCCAACCCCACTTACAAGTAAAACTAGCTAAAATGTGCCTGGCTGCTATTCACTGAAAAGCTCATTCTGTGTACATTTTTAGGCATACGTTTGCTCCTGCCGGGTCAGCTGAGAAGCGAATTTCTATTTAACCACCTGCTATCATGAGAGACCTCAGGGCTGCATGTTTTGAGCCTAGTACTGATCCTGAAAAGCATTTCCAACCCCACTTACAAGTAAAACTAGCTAAAATGTGCCTGGCTGCTATTCACTGAAAAGCTCATTCTGAGTACATTTTTAGCATACGTTTGCTCCTGCCGGGTCAGCTGAGCAGCGAATTTCTATTTAACCACCTGCTATCATTAGAGACCTCAGGGCTGCATGTTTTGAGCCCAGTACTGATCCTGAATAGCGTTTCCAACCCCACTTACAAGTAAAACTAGCTAAAATGTGCCTGGCTGCTATTCACTGAAAAGCTCATTCTGTGTACATTTTTGGCATACGTTTGCTCCTACCGGGTCAGCTGAGCAGCGAATTTCTATTTAACCATCTGCTTTCAATGAGAGACCTCAGGGCTGCATGTTTTGAGCCCAGTACTGAGCCTGAAAAGCGTTTCCAACCCCACTTACAAGTAAAACTAGCTAAAATGTGCCTGGCTGCTATTCACTGAAAAGTTCATTCTGAGTACATTTTTAGCATACGTTTGCTTCTGCCGGGTCAGCTGAGCAGCAAATTTCTATTTAACCACCTGCTATCATGAGAGACCTCAGGGCTGCATGTTTTGAGCCCAGTACTGATCCTGAAAAGCGTTTCCAACCCCACTTACAAGTAAAACTAGCTAAAATGTGCCTGGCTGCTATTCACTGAAAAGCTCATTCTGTGTACATTTTTAGGCATACGTTTGCTCCTGCCGGGTCAGCTGAGCAGCGAATGTCTATTTAACCACCTGCTATCATGAGAGACCTCAGGGCTGCATGTTTTGAGCCCAGTACTGATCCTGAAAAGCGTTTCCAACCCCACTTACAAGTAAAACTAGCTAAAATGTGCCTGGCTGCTATTCACTGAAAAGCTCATTCTGAGTACATTTTTAGCATACGTTTGCTCCTGCCGGGTCAGCTGAGAAGCGAATTTCTATTTAACCACCTGCTTTCATGAGAGACCTCAGGGCTGCATGTTTTGAGCCCAGTACTGAGGCTGAAAAGCATTTCCAACCCTACTTACAAGTAAAACTAGCTAAAATGTGCCTGGCTTCTCTTCACTGAAAAGCTCATTCTGAGTACATTTTTAGCATACGTTTGCTCCTGCCGGGTCAGCTGAGCAGTGAATTTCTATTTAACCACCTGCTATCATGAGAGACCTCAGGGCTGCATGTTTTGAGCCCAGTACTGATCCTGAAAAGCGTTTCCAACCCCACTTACAAGTAAAACTAGCTAAAATGTGCCTGGCTTCTCTTCACTGAAAAGCTCATTCTGAGTACATTTTTAGCATACGTTTGCTCCTGCCGGGTCAGCTGAGCAGCGAATTTCTATTTAACCACCTGCTATCATGAGAGACCCCAGGGCTGCATGTTTTGAGCCCAGTATTGATCCTGAAAAGCGTTTCCAACCCCACTTACAAGTAAAACTAGCTAAAATGTGCCTGGCTGGTATTCACTGAAAAGCTCATTCTGAGTACATTTTTAGCATACGTTTGCTCCTGCCGGGTCAGCTGAGCAGCGAATTTCTATTTAACCACCTGCTATCATGAGAGACCTCAGGGCTGCATGTTTTGAGCCCAGTACTGATCCTGAAAAGCGTTAACCCCACTTACAAGTAAAACTAGCTAAAATGTGCCTGGCTTCTCTTCACTGAAAAGCTCATTCTGAGTACATTTTTAGCATCCGTTTGCTCCTGCCGGGTCAGCTGAGCAGCGAATTTCTATTTAACCACCTGCTATCATGAGAGACCTCAGTGCTGCATGTTTTGAGCCCAGTACTGATCCTGAAAAGCGTTTCCAACCCCACTTACAAGTAAAACTAGCTAAAATGTGCCTGGCTGCTATTCACTGAAAAGTTCATTCTGAGTACATTTTTAGCATACGTTTGCTTCTGCCGGGTCAGCTGAGCAGCAAATTTCTATTTAACCACCTGCTATCATGAGAGACCTCAGGGCTGCATGTTTTGAGCCCAGTACTGATCCTGAAATGCGTTTCCAACCCCACTTACAAGTAAAACTAGCTAAAATGTGCCTGGCTGCTATTCACTGAAAAGCTCATTCTGTGTACATTTTTAGGCATACGTTTGCTCCTCCCGGGTCAGCTGAGCAGCGAATGTCTATTTAACCACCTGCTATCATGAGAGACCTCAGGGCTGCATGTTTTGAGCCCAGTACTGATCCTGAAAAGCGTTTCCAACCCCACTTACAAGTAAAACTAGCTAAAATGTGCCTGGCTGCTATTCACTGAAAAGCTCATTCTGAGTACATTTTTAGCATACGTTTGCTCCTGCCGGGTCAGCTGAGAAGCGAATTTCTATTTAACCACCTGCTTTCATGAGAGACCTCAGGGCTGCATGTTTTGAGCCCAGTACTGAGGCTGAAAAGCATTTCCAACCCTACTTACAAGTAAAACTAGCTAAAATGTGCCTGGCTTCTCTTCACTGAAAAGCTCATTCTGAGTACATTTTTAGCATACGTTTGCTCCTGCCGGGTCAGCTGAGCAGTGAATTTCTATTTAACCACCTGCTATCATGAGAGACCTCAGGGCTGCATGTTTTGAGCCCAGTACTGATCCTGAAAAGCGTTTCCAACCCCACTTACAAGTAAAACTAGCTAAAATGTGCCTGGCTGCTATTCACTGAAAAGCTCATTCTGTGTACATTTTTGGCATACGTTTGCTCCTGCCGGGTCAGCTGAGCAGCGAATTTCTATTTAACCACCTGCTATCATGAGAGACCTCAGGGCTGCATGTTTTGAGCCCAGTATTGATCCTGAAAAGCGTTTCCAACCCCACTTACAAGTAAAACTAGCTAAAATGTGCCTGGCTTCTCTTCACTGAAAAGCTCATTCTGAGTACATTTTTAGCATACGTTTGCTCCTGCCGGGTCAGCTGAGCAGCGAATTTCTATTTAACCACCTGCTATCATGAGAGACCCCAGGGCTGCATGTTTTGAGCCCAGTATTGATCCTGAAAAGCGTTTCCAACCCCACTTACAAGTAAAACTAGCTAAAATGTGCCTGGCTGGTATTCACTGAAAAGCTCATTCTGAGTACATTTTTAGCATACGTTTGCTCCTGCCGGGTCAGCTGAGCAGCGAATTTCTATTTAACCACCTGCTATCATGAGAGACCTCAGGGCTGCATGTTTTGAGCCCAGTACTGATCCTGAAAAGCGTTAACCCCACTTACAAGCAAAACTAGCTAAAATGTGCCTGGCTTCTCTTCACTGAAAAGCTCATTCTGAGTACATTTTTAGCATCCGTTTGCTCCTGCCGGGTCAGCTGAGCAGCAAATTTCTATTTAACCACCTGCTATCATGAGAGACCTCAGTGCTGCATGTTTTGAGCCCAGTACTGATCCTGAAAAGCGTTTCCAACCCCACTTACAAGTAAAACTAGCTAAAATGTGCCTGGCTGCTATTCACTGAAAAGCTCATTCTGTGTACATTTTTGGCATACGTTTGCTCCTACCGGGTCAGCTGAGCAGCGAATTTCTATTTAACCACCTGCTTTCATGAGAGACCTCAGGGCTGCATGTTTTGAGCCCAGTACTGAGCCTGAAAAGCGTTTCCAACCCCACTTACAAGTAAAACTAGCTAAAATGTGCCTGGCTTCTCTTCACTGAAAAGCTCATTCTGAGTACATTTTTAGCATACGTTTGCTCCTGCTGGGTCAGCTGAGCAGCGAATTTCTATTTAACCACCTGCTATCATGAGAGACCTCAGTGCTGCATGTTTTGAGCCCAGTACTGATCCTGAAAAGCGTTTCCAACCCCACTTACAAGTAAAACTAGCTAAAATGTGCCTGGCTTCTCTTCACTGAAAAGCTCATTCTGAGTACATTTTTGGCATACGTTTGCTCCTGCCGGGTCAGCTGAGCAGCGAATTTCTATTTAACCACCTGCTATCATGAGAGACCTCAGGGCTGCATGTTTTGAGCCCAGTACTGATCCTGAAAAGCGTTTCCAACCCCACTTACAAGTAAAACTAGCTAAAATGTGCCTGGCTGCTATTCACTGAAAAGCTCATTCTGAGTACATTTTTAGCATACGTTTGCTCCTACCGGGTCAGCTGAGCAGCGAATTTCTATTTAACCACCGGCTTTCATGAGAGACCTCAGGGCTGCATGTTTTGAGCCCAGTACTGAGCCTGAAAAGCGTTTCCAACCCCACTTCAAGTAAAACTAGCTAAAATGTGCCTGGCTGCTATTCACTGAAAAGCTCATTCTGAGTACATTTTTAGCATATGTTTGCTCCTGCCGGGTCAGCTGAGCAGCGAATTTCTATTTAACCACCTGCTTTCATGAGAGACCTCAGGGCTGCATGTTTTGAGCCCAGTACTGAGCCTGAAAAGCGTTTCCAACCCCACTTACAAGTAAAACTAGCTAAAATGTGCCTGGCTGCTATTCACTGAAAAGCTCATTCTGTGTACATTTTTGGCATACGTTTGCTCCTACCGGGTCAGCTGTGCAGCAAATTTCTATTTAACCACCTGCTTTCATGAGAGACCTCAGGGCTGCATGTTTTGAGCCCAGTACTGAGCCTGAAAAGCATTTCCAACCCCACTTACAAGTAAAACTAGCTAAAATGTGCCTGGCTTCTCTTCATGGAAAAGCTCATTCTGAGTACATTTTTAGCATACGTTTGCTCCTGCCGGGTCAGCTGAGCAGCGAAATTCTATTTAACCACCTGCTATCATGAGAGACCTCAGGGCTGCATGTTTTGAGCCCAGTACTGATCCTGAAAAGCGTTTCCAACCCCACTTACAAGTAAAACTAGCTAAAATGTGCCTGGCTGCTATTCACTGAAAAGTTCATTCTGAGTACATTTTTAGCATACGTTTGCTTTTGCCGGGTCAGCTGAGCAGCAAATTTCTATTTAACCACCTGCTATCATGAGAGACCTCAGGGCTGCATGTTTTGAGCCCAGTACTGATCCTGAAAAGCGTTTCCAACCCCACTTACAAGTAAAACTAGCTAAAATGTGCCTGGCTGCTATTCACTGAAAAGCTCATTCTGTGTACATTTTTAGGCATACGTTTGCTCCTGCCGGGTCAGCTGAGCAGCGAATGTCTATTTAACCACCTGCTATCATGAGAGACCTCAGGGCTGCATGTTTTGAGCCCAGTACTGATCCTGAAAAGCGTTTCCAACCCCACTTACAAGTAAAACTAGCTAAAATGTGCCTGGCTGCTATTCACTGAAAAGCTCATTCTGAGTACATTTTTAGCATACGTTTGCTCCTGCCGGGTCAGCTGAGAAGCGAATTTCTATTTAACCACCTGCTTTCATGAGAGACCTCAGGGCTGCATGTTTTGAGCCCAGTACTGAGGCTGAAAAGCATTTCCAACCCTACTTACAAGTAAAACTAGCTAAAATGTGCCTGGCTTCTCTTCACTGAAAAGCTCATTCTGAGTACATTTTTAGCATACGTTTGCTCCTGCCGGGTCAGCTGAGCAGTGAATTTCTATTTAACCACCTGCTATCATGAGAGACCTCAGGGCTGCATGTTTTGAGCCCAGTACTGATCCTGAAAAGCGTTTCCAACCCCACTTACAAGTAAAACTAGCTAAAATGTGCCTGGCTGCTATTCACTGAAAAGCTCATTCTTTGTACATTTTTGGCATACGTTTGCTCCTGCCGGGTCAGCTGAGCAGCGAATTTCTATTTAACCACCTGCTATCATGAGAGACCCCAGGGCTGCATGTTTTGAGCCCAGTATTGATCCTGAAAAGCGTTTCCAACCCCACTTACAAGTAAAACTAGCTAAAATGTGCCTGGCTGGTATTCACTGAAAAGCTCATTCTGAGTACATTTTTAGCATACGTTTGCTCCTGCCGGGTCAGCTGAGCAGCGAATTTCTATTTAACCACCTGCTATCATGAGAGACCTCAGGGCTGCATGTTTTGAGCCCAGTACTGATCCTGAAAAGCGTTAACCCCACTTACAAGTAAAACTAGCTAAAATGTGCCTGGCTTCTCTTCACTGAAAAGCTCATTCTGAGTACATTTTTAGCATCCGTTTGCTCCTGCCGGGTCAGCTGAGCAGCGAATTTCTATTTAACCACCTGCTATCATGAGAGACCTCAGTGCTGCATGTTTTGAGCCCAGTACTGATCCTGAAAAGCGTTTCCAACCCCACTTACAAGTAAAACTAGCTAAAATGTGCCTGGCTGCTATTCACTGAAAAGCTCATTCTGTGTACATTTTTGGCATACGTTTGCTCCTACCGGGTCAGCTGAGCAGCGAATTTCTATTTAACCACCTGCTTTCATGAGAGACCTCAGGGCTGCATGTTTTGAGCCCAGTACTGAGCCTGAAAAGCGTTTCCAACCCCACTTACAAGTAAAACTAGCTAAAATGTGCCTGGCTTCTCTTCACTGAAAAGCTCATTCTGAGTACATTTTTAGCATACGTTTGCTCCTGCTGGGTCAGCTGAGCAGCGAATTTCTATTTAACCACCTGCTATCATGAGAGACCTCAGTGCTGCATGTTTTGAGCCCAGTACTGATCCTGAAAAGCGTTTCCAACCCCACTTACAAGTAAAACTAGCTAAAATGTGCCTGGCTTCTCTTCACTGAAAAGCTCATTCTGAGTACATTTTTGGCATACGTTTGCTCCTGCCGGGTCAGCTGAGCAGCGAATTTCTATTTAACCACCTGCTATCATGAGAGACCTCAGGGCTGCATGTTTTGAGCCCAGTACTGATCCTGAAAAGCGTTTCCAACCCCACTTACAAGTAAAACTAGCTAAAATGTGCCTGGCTGCTATTCACTGAAAAGCTCATTCTGAGTACATTTTTAGCATACTTTTGCTCCTACCGGGTCAGCTGAGCAGCGAATTTCTATTTAACCACCGGCTTTCATGAGAGACCTCAGGGCTGCATGTTTTGAGCCCAGTACTGAGCCTGAAAAGCGTTTCCAACCCCACTTCAAGTAAAACTAGCTAAAATGTGCCTGGCTGCTATTCACTGAAAAGCTCATTCTGAGTACATTTTTAGCATATGTTTGCTCCTGCCGGGTCAGCTGAGCAGCGAATTTCTATTTAACCACCTGCTTTCATGAGAGACTCAGGGCTGCATGTTTTGAGCCCAGTACTGAGCCTGAAAAGCGTTTCCAACCCCACTTACAAGTAAAACTAGCTAAAATGTGCCTGGCTGCTATTCACTGAAAAGCTCATTCTGTGTACATTTTTGGCATACGTTTGCTCCTACCGGGTCAGCTGTGCAGCAAATTTCTATTTAACCACCTGCTTTCATGAGAGACCTCAGGGCTGCATGTTTTGAGCCCAGTAATGAGCCTGAAAAGCATTTCCAACCCCACTTACAAGTAAAACTAGCTAAAATGTGCCTGGCTTCTCTTCATGGAAAAGCTCATTCTGAGTACATTTTTAGCATACGTTTGCTCCTGCCGGGTCAGCTGAGCAGCGAAATTCTATTTAACCACCTGCTATCATGAGAGACCTCAGGGCTGCATGTTTTGAGCCCAGTACTGATCCTGAAAAGCGTTTCCAACCCCACTTACAAGTAAAACTAGCTAAAATGTGCCTGGCTGCTATTCACTGAAAAGCTCATTCTGTGTATATTTTTGGCATACGTTTGCTCCTGCCGGGTCAGCTGAGCAGCGAATTTCTATTTAACCACCTGCTTTCATGAGAGACCTCAGGGCTGCATGTTTTGAGCCCAGTACTGATCCTGAAAAGCATTTCCAACCCCACTTACAAGTAAAACTAGCTAAAATGTGCCTGGCTGCTATTCACTGAAAAGCTCATTCTGAGTACATTTTTAGCATACGTTTGCTCCTACCGGGTCAGCTGAGCAGCGAATTTCTATTTAACCACCTGCTTTCATGAGAGACCTCAGGGATGCATGTTTTGAGCCCAGTACTGAGCCTGAAAAGCGTTTCCAACCCCACTTCAAGTAAAACTAGATAAAATGTGCCTGGCTGCTATTCACTGAAAAGCTCATTCTGAGTACATTTTTAGCATATGTTTGCTCCTGCCGGGTCAGCTGAGCAACGAATTTCTATTTAACCACCTGCTTTCATGAGAGACCTCAGGGCTGCATGTTTTGAGCCCAGTACTGAGCCTGAAAAGCGTTTCCAACCCCACTTACAAGTAAAACTAGCTAAAATGTGCCTGGCTGCTATTCACTGAAAAGCTCATTCTGTGTACATTTTTAGCATACGTTTGCTCCTGCCGGGTCAGCTGAGCAGCGAATTTCTATTTAACCACCTGCTATCATGAGAGACCTCAGGGCTGCATGTTTTGAGCCCAGTATTGATCCTGAAAAGCGTTTCCAACCCCACTTACAAGTAAAACTAGCTAAAATGTGCCTGGCTGCTATTCACTGAAAAGCTCATTCTGTGTACATTTTTGGCATACGTTTGCTCCTACCGGGTCAGCTGAGCAGCAAATTTCTATTTAACCACCTGCTTTCATGAGAGACCTCAGGGCTGCATGTTTTGAGCCCAGTACTGAGCCTAAAAAGCATTTCCAACCCCACTTACAAGTAAAACTAGCTAAAATGTGCCTGGCTTCTCTTCACTGAAAAGCTCATTCTGAGTACATTTTTAGCATACGTTTGCTCCTGCCAGGTCAGCTGAGCAGCGAAATTCTATTTAACCACCTGCTATCATGAGAGACCTCAGGGCTGCATGTTTTGAGCCCAGTACTGATCCTGAAAAGCGTTTCCAACCCCACTTACAAGTAAAACTAGCTAAAATGTGCCTGGCTGCTATTCACTGAAAAGCTCATTCTGTGTACATTTTTGGCATACGTTTGCTCCTGCCGGGTCAGCTGAGCAGCGAATTTCTATTTAACCACCTGCTTTCATGAGAGACCTCAGGGCTGCATGTTTTGAGCCCAGTACTGAGGCTGAAAAGCATTTCCAACCCTACTTACAAGTAAAACTAGCTAAAATGTGCCTGGCTTCTCTTCACTGAAAAGCTCATTCTGTGTACATTTTTGGCATACGTTTGCTCCTACCGGGTCAGCTGAGCAGCGAATTTCTATTTAACCACCTGCTATCATGAGAGACCTCAGGGCTGCATGTTTTGAGCCCAGTACTGATCCTGAAAAGCATTTCCAACCCCACTTACAAGTAAAACTAGCTAAAATGTGCCTGGCTGCTATTCACTGAAAAGCTCATTCTGTGTACATTTTTGGCATACATTTGCTCCTACCGGGTCAGCTGAGCAGCGAATTTCTATTTAACCACCTGCTTTCATGAGAGACCTCAGGGCTGCATGTTTTGAGCCCAGTACTGAGCCTGAAAAGCATTTCCAACCCCACTTACAAGTAAAACTAGCTAAAATGTGCCTAGCTTCTCTTCACTGAAAAGCTCATTCTGAGTACATTTTTAGCATACGTTTGCTCCTGCCGGGTCAGCTGAGCAGCGAATTTCTATTTAACCACCTGCTATCATGAGAGACCTCAGGGCTGCATGTTTTGAGCCCAGTACTGATCCTGAAAAGCGTTTCCAACCCCACTTACAAGTAAAACTAGCTAAAATGTGCCTGGCTGCTATTCACTGAAAAGCTCATTCTGTGTACATTTTTGGCATACGTTTGCTCCTACCGGGTCAGCTGAGCAGCAAATTTCTATTTAACCATCTGCTTTCATGAGAGACCTCAGGGCTGCATGTTTTGAGTCCAGTACTGAGCCTGAAAAGCATTTCCAACCCCACTTACAAGTAAAACTAGCTAAAATGTGCCTGGCTGCTCTTCACTGAAAAGCTCATTCTGAGTACATTTTTGGCATACGTTTGCTCCTGCCGGGTCAGCTGAGCAGCGAATTTCTATTTAACCACCTGCTATCATGAGAGAATTCAGGGCTGCATGTTTTGAGCCCAGTACTGATCCTGAAAAGCATTTCCAACCCCAATTACAAGTAAAACTAGCTAAAATGTGCCTGGCTGCTATTCACTGAAAAGCTCATTCTGTGTACATTTTTGGCATACATTTGCTCCTACCGGGTCAGCTGAGCAGCGAATTTCTATTTAACCACCTGCTTTCATGAGAGACCTCAGGGCTGCATGTTTTGAGCCCAGTACTGAGCCTGAAATCATTTCCAACCCCACTTACAAGTAAAACTAGCTAAAATGTGCCTAGCTTCTCTTCACTGAAAAGCTCATTCTGAGTACATTTTTAGCATACGTTTGCTCCTGCCGGGTCAGCTGAGCAGCGAATTTCTATTTAACCACCTGCTATCATGAGAGACCTCAGGGCTGCATGTTTTGAGCCCAGTACTGATCCTGAAAAGCGTTTCCAACCCCACTTACAAGTAAAACTAGCTAAAATGTGCCTGGCTGCTATTCACTGAAAAGCTCATTCTGTGTACATTTTTGGCATACGTTTGCTCCTACCGGGTCAGCTGAGCAGCAAATTTCTATTTAACCATCTGCTTTCATGAGAGACCTCAGGGCTGCATGTTTTGAGTCCAGTACTGAGCCTGAAAAGCATTTCCAACCCCACTTACAAGTAAAACTAGCTAAAATGTGCCTGGCTGCTCTTCACTGAAAAGCTCATTCTGAGTACATTTTTGGCATACGTTTGCTCCTGCCGGGTCAGCTGAGCAGCGAATATCTATTTAACCACCTGCTATCATGAGAGAATTCAGGGCTGCATGTTTTGAGCCCAGTACTGATCCTGAAAAGCATTTCCAACCCCAATTACAAGTAAAACTAGCTAAAATGTGCCTGACTGCTATTCACTGAAAAGCTCATTCTGTGTACATTTTTGGCATACATTTGCTCCTACCGGGTCAGCTGAGCAGCGAATTTCTATTTAACCACCTGCTTTCATGAGAGACCTCAGGGCTGCATGTTTTGAGCCCAGTACTGAGCCTGAAAAGCATTTTCAACCCCACTTACAAGTAAAACTAGCTAAAATGTGCCTAGCTTCTCTTCACTGAAAAGCTCATTCTGAGTACATTTTTAGCATACGTTTGCTCCTGCCGGGTCAGCTGAGCAGCGAATTTCTATTTAACCACCTGCTATCATGAGAGACCTCAGGGCTGCATGTTTTGAGCCCAGTACTGATCCTGAAAAGCGTTTCCAACCCCACTTACAAGTAAAACTAGCTAAAATGTGCCTGGCTGCTATTCACTGAAAAGCTCATTCTGTGTACATTTTTGGCATACGTTTGCTCCTACCGGGTCAGCTGAGCAGCAAATTTCTATTTAACCATCTGCTTTCATGAGAGACCTCAGGGCTGCATGTTTTGAGTCCAGTACTGAGCCTGAAAAGCATTTCCAACCCCACTTACAAGTAAAACTAGCTAAAATGTGCCTGGCTGCTCTTCACTGAAAAGCTCATTCTGAGTACATTTTTGGCATACGTTTGCTCCTGCCGGGTCAGCTGAGCAGCGAATTTCTATTTAACCACCTGCTATCATGAGAGAATTCAGGGCTGCATGTTTTGAGCCCAGTACTGATCCTGAAAAGCATTTCCAACCCCAATTACAAGTAAAACTAGCTAAAATGTGCCTGGCTGCTATTCACTGAAAAGCTCATTCTGAGTACATTTTTAGCATACGTTTGCTCCTGCCGGGTCAGCTGAGCAGCGAATTTCTATTTAACCACCTGCTATCATGAGAGACCTCAGGGCTGCATGTTTTGAGCCCAGTACTGATCCTGAAAAGCGTTTCCAACCCCACTTACAAGTAAAACTAGCTAAAATGTGCCTGGCTGCTATTCACTGAAAAGCTCATTCTGTGTACATTTTTGGCATACGTTTGCTCCTACCGGGTCAGCTGAGCAGCAAATTTCTATTTAACCATCTGCTTTCATGAGAGACCTCAGGGCTGCATGTTTTGAGTCCAGTACTGAGCCTGAAAAGCATTTCCAACTCCACTTACAAGTAAAACTAGCTAAAATGTGCCTGACTGCTCTTCACTGAAAAGCTCATTCTGAGTACATTTTTGGCATACGTTTGCTCCTGCCGGGTCAGCTGAGCAGCGAATTTCTATTTAACCACCTGCTATCATGAGAGACCTCGGGGCTGCATGTTTTGAGCCCAGTACTGATCCTGAAAAGCGTTTCCAACCCCACTTACAAGTAAAACTAGCTAAAATGTGCCTGGCTGCTATTCACTGAAAAGCTCATTCTGTGTACATTTTTGGCATACGTTTGCTCCTGCCGGGTCAGCTGAGCAGCGAATTTCTATTTAACCACCTGCTTTCATGAGAGACCTCAGGGCTGCATGTTTTGAGCCCAGTACTGATCCTGAAAAGCGTTTCCAACCCCACTTACAAGTAAAACTAGCTAAAATGTGCCTGGCTGCTATTCACTGAAAAGCTCATTCTGTGTACATTTTTGGCATACGTTTGCTCCTGCCGGTTCAGCTGAGCAGCCAATTTCTATTTAACCACCTGCTTTCATGAGAGACCTCAGGGCTGCATGTTTTGAGCCCAGTACTGAGCCTGAAAAGCGTTTCCAACCCCACTTACAAGTAAAACTAGCTAAAATGTGCCTGGCTGCTATTCACTGAAAAGCTCATTCTGTGTACATTTTTAGCATACGTTTGCTCCTGCCGGGTCAGCTGAGCAGCGAATTTCTATTTAACCACCTGCTATCATGAGAGACCTCAGGGCTGCATGTTTTGAGCCCAGTATTGATCCTGAAAAGCGTTTCCAACCCCACTTACAAGTAAAACTAGCTAAAATGTGCCTGGCTGCTATTCACTGAAAAGCTCATTCTGTGTACATTTTTGGCATACGTTTGCTCCTACCGGGTCAGCTGAGCAGCAAATTTCTATTTAACCACCTGCTTTCATGAGAGACCTCAGGGCTGCATGTTTTGAGCCCAGTACTGAGCCTAAAAAGCATTTCCAACCCCACTTACAAGTAAAACTAGCTAAAATGTGCCTGGCTGCTATTCACTGAAAAGCTCATTCTGTGTACATTTTTGGCATACGTTTGCTCCTGCCGGGTCAGCTGAGCAGCGAATTTCTATTTAACCACCTGCTTTCATGAGAGACCTCAGGGCTGCATGTTTTGAGCCCAGTACTGATCCTGAAAAGCGTTTCCAACCCCACTTACAAGTAAAACTAGCTAAAATGTGCCTGGCTGCTATTCACTGAAAAGCTCATTCTGTGTACATTTTTGGCATACGTTTGCTCCTGCCGGGTCAGCTGAGCAGCGAATTTCTATTTAACCACCTGCTTTCATGAGAGACCTCAGGGCTGCATGTTTTGAGCCCAGTACTGATCCTGAAAAGTGTTTCCAACCCCACTTACAAGTAAAACTAGCTAAAATGTGCCTGGCTGCTATTCACTGAAAAGCTCATTCTGTGTACATTTTTGGCATACCGTTGCTCCTGCCGGTTCAGCTGAGCAGTGAATTTCTATTTAACCACCGGCTTTCATGAGAGACCTCAGGGCTGCATGTTTTGAGCCCAGTACTGAGCCTGAAAAGCGTTTCCAACCCCACTTACAAGTAAAACTAGCTAAAATGTGCCTGGCTGCTATTCACTGAAAAGCTCATTCTGTGTACATTTTTAGCATACGTTTGCTCCTGCCGGGCCAGCTGAGCAGCGAATTTCTATTTAACCACCTGCTATCATGAGAGACCTCAGGGCTGTATGTTTTGAGCCCAGTATTGATCCTGAAAAGCGTTTCCAACCCAACTTACAAGTAAAACTAGCTAAAATATGCCTGGCTGCTATTCACTGAAAAGCTCATTCTGTGTACATTTTTGGCATACGTTTGCTCCTACCGGGTCAGCTGAGCAGCAAATTTCTATTTAACCACCTGCTTTCATGAGAGACCTCAGGGCTGCATGTTTTGAGCCCAGTACTGAGCCTAAAAAGCATTTCCAACCCCACTTACAAGTAAAACTAGCTAAAATGTGCCTGGCTTCTCTTCACTGAAAAGCTCATTCTGAGTACATTTTTAGCATACGTTTGCTCCTGCCGGGTCAGCTGAGCAGCGAAATTCTATTTAACCACCTGCTATCATGAGAGACCTCAGGGCTGCATGTTTTGAGCCCAGTACTGATCCTGAAAATCGTTTCCAACCCCACTTACAAGTAAAACTAGCTAAAATGTGCCTGGCTGCTATTCACTGAAAAGCTCATTCTGTGTACATTTTTGGCATACGTTTGCTCCTGCCGGGTCAGCTGAGCAGCGAATTTCTATTTAACCACCTGCTTTCATGAGAGACCTCAGGGCTGCATGTTTTGAGCCCAGTACTGAGGCTGAAAAGCATTTCCAACCCTACTTACAAGTAAAACTAGCTAAAATGTGCCTGGCTTCTCTTCACTGAAAAGCTCATTCTGTGTACATTTTTGGCATACGTTTGCTCCTACCGGGTCAGCTGAGCAGCGAATTTCTATTTAACCACCTGCTATCATGAGAGACCTCAGGGCTGCATGTTTTGAGCCCAGTACTGATCCTGAAAAGCATTTCCAACCCCACTTACAAGTAAAACTAGCTAAAATGTGCCTGGCTGCTATTCACTGAAAAGCTCATTCTGTGTACATTTTTGGCATACATTTGCTCCTACCGGGTCAGCTGAGCAGCGAATTTCTATTTAACCACCTGCTTTCATGAGAGACCTCAGGGCTGCATGTTTTGAGCCCAGTACTGAGCCTGAAAAGCATTTCCAACCCCACTTAAAAGTAAAACTAGCTAAAATGTGCCTAGCTTCTCTTCACTGAAAAGCTCATTCTGAGTACATTTTTAGCATACGTTTGCTCCTGCCGGGTCAGCTGAGCAGCGAATTTCTATTTAACCACCTGCTATCATGAGAGACCTCAGGGCTGCATGTTTTGAGCCCAGTACTGATCCTGAAAAGCGTTTCCAACCCCACTTACAAGTAAAACTAGCTAAAATGTGCCTGGCTGCTATTCACTGAAAAGCTCATTCTGTGTACATTTTTGGCATACGTTTGCTCCTACCGGGTCAGCTGAGCAGCGAATTTCTATTTAACCACCTGCTATCATGAGAGACCTCAGGGCTGCATGTTTTGAGCCCAGTACTGATCCTGAAAAGCATTTCCAACCCCACTTACAAGTAAAACTAGCTAAAATGTGCCTGGCTGCTATTCACTGAAAAGCTCATTCTGAGTACATTTTTAGCATACGTTTGCTCCTGCCGGGTCAGCTGAGCAGCGAATTTCTATTTAACCACCTGCTATCATGAGAGACCTCAGGGCTGCATGTTTTGAGCCCAGTACTGATCCTGAATAGCGTTTCCAACCCCACTTACAAGTAAAACTAGCTAAAATGTGCCTGGCTGCTATTCACTGAAAAGCTCATTCTGTGTACATTTTTGGCATACGTTTGCTCCTAGCGGGTCAGCTGAGCAGCGAATTTCTATTTAACCATCTGCTTTCACTGAGAGACCTCAGGGCTGCATGTTTTGAGCCCAGTACTGAGCCTGAAAAGCGTTTCCAACCCCACTTACAAGTAAAACTAGCTAAAATGTGCCTGGCTGCTATTCACTGAAAAGCTCATTCTGAGTACATTTTTAGCATACATTTGCTCCTGCCGGGTCAGCTGAGCAGCGAATTTCTATTTAACCACCTGCTATCATGAGAGACCTCAGGGCTGCATGTTTTGAGCCCAGTACTGATCCTGAAAAGCGTTTCCAACCCCACTTACAAGTAAAACTAGCTAAAATGTGCCTGGCTGCTATTCACTGAAAAGCTCATTCTGTGTACATTTTTAGGCATACGTTTGCTCCTGCCGGGTCAGCTGAGCAGCGAATGTTTATTTAACCACCTGCTATCATGAGAGACCTCAGGGCTGCATGTTTTGAGCCCAGTACTGATCCTGAAAAGCGTTTCCAACCCCACTTACAAGTAAAACTAGCTAAAATGTGCCTGGCTGCTATTCACTGAAAAGCTCATTCTGAGTACATTTTTAGCATACGTTTGCTCCTGCCGGGTCAGCTGAGAAGCGAATTTCTATTTAACAACCTGCTATCATGAGAGACCCCAGGGCTGCATGTTTTGATTCCAGTATTGATCCTGAAAAGCGTTTCCAACCCCACTTACAAGTAAAACTAGCTAAAATGTGCCTGGCTGCTCTTCACTGAAAAGCTCATTCTGAGTACATTTTTGGCATACGTTTGCTCCTGCCGGGTCAGCTGAGCAGCGAATTTCTATTTAACCACCTGCTATCATGAGAGACCTCAGGGCTGCATGTTTTGAGCCCAGTACTGATCCTGAAAAGCGTTTCCAACCCCACTTACAAGTAAAACTAGCTAAAATGTGCCTGGCTGCTATGCACTGAAAAGCTCATTCTGTGTACATTTTTGGCATACGTTTGCTCCTACCGGGTCAGCTGAGCAGCGAATTTCTATTTAACCACCTGCTATCATGAGAGACCTCAGGGCTGCTTGTTTTGAGCCCAGTACTGATCCTGAAAAGCATTTCCAACCCCACTTACAAGTAAAACTAGCTAAAATGTGCCTGGCTGCTATTCACTGAAAAGCTCATTCTGAGTACATTTTTAGCATACGTTTGCTCCTGCCGGGTCAGCTGAGCAGCGAATTTCTATTTAACCACCTGCTATCATGAGAGACCTCAGGGCTGCATGTTTTGAGCCCAGTACTGATCCTGAATAGCGTTTCCAACCCCACTTACAAGTAAAACTAGCTAAAATGTGCCTGGCTGCTATTCACTGAAAAGCTCATTCTGTGTACATTTTTGGCATACGTTTGCTCCTAGCGGGTCAGCTGAGCAGCGAATTTCTATTTAACCATCTGCTTTCACTGAGAGACCTCAGGGCTGCATGTTTTGAGCCCAGTACTGAGCCTGAAAAGCGTTTCCAACCCCACTTACAAGTAAAACTAGCTAAAATGTGCCTGGCTGCTATTCACTGAAAAGCTCATTCTGAGTACATTTTTAGCATACATTTGCTCCTGCCGGGTCAGCTGAGCAGCGAATTTCTATTTAACCACCTGCTATCATGAGAGACCTCAGGGCTGCATGTTTTGAGCCCAGTACTGATCCTGAAAAGCGTTTCCAACCCCACTTACAAGTAAAACTAGCTAAAATGTGCCTGGCTGCTATTCACTGAAAAGCTCATTCTGTGTACATTTTTAGGCATACGTTTGCTCCTGCCGGGTCAGCTGAGCAGCGAATGTCTATTTAACCACCTGCTATCATGAGAGACCTCAGGGCTGCATGTTTTGAGCCCAGTACTGATCCTGAAAAGCGTTTCCAACCCCACTTACAAGTAAAACTAGCTAAAATGTGCCTGGCTGCTATTCACTGAAAAGCTCATTCTGAGTACATTTTTAGCATACGTTTGCTCCTGCCGGGTCAGCTGAGAAGCGAATTTCTATTTAACAACCTGCTCTCATGAGAGACCCCAGGGCTGCATGTTTTGATTCCAGTATTGATCCTGAAAAGCGTTTCCAACCCCACTTACAAGTAAAACTAGCTAAAATGTGCCTGGCTGCTATTCACTGAAAAGCTCATTCTGAGTACATTTTTAGCATACGTTTGCTCCTGCCGGGTCAGCTGAGCAGCAATTTTCTATTTAACCATCTGCTTTCAATGAGAGACCTCAGGGCTGCATGTTTTGAGCCCAGTACTGAGCCTGAAAAGCGTTTCCAACCCCACTTACAAGTAAAACTAGCTAAAATGTGCCTGGCTGCTATTCACTGAAAAGCTCATTCTGAGTACATTTTTAACATACGTTTGCTTCTGCCGGGTCAGCTGAGCAGCGAATTTCTATTTAACCACCTGCTATCATGAGAGACCTCAGGGCTGCATGTTTTGAGCCCAGTACTGATCCTGAAAAGCGTTTCCAACCCCACTTACAAGTAAAACTAGCTAAAATGTGCCTGGCTGCTATTCACTGAAAAGCTCATTCTGTGTACATTTTTAGGCATACGTTTGCTCCTGCCGGGTCAGCTGAGCAGCGAATGTCTATTTAACCACCTGCTATCATGAGAGACCTCAGGGCTGCATGTTTTGAGCCCAGTACTGATCCTGAAAAGCGTTTCCAACCCCACTTACAAGTAAAACTAGCTAAAATGTGCCTGGCTGCTATTCACTGAAAAGCTCATTCTGTGTACATTTTTGGCATACGTTTGCTCCTACCGGGTCAGCTGAGCAGCAAATTTCTATTTAACCATCTGCTTTCATGAGAGACCTCAGGGCTGCATGTTTTGAGTCCAGTACTGAGCCTGAAAAGCATTTCCAACCCCACTTACAAGTAAAACTAGCTAAAATGTGCCTGGCTGCTCTTCACTGAAAAGCTCATTCTGAGTACATTTTTGGCATACGTTTGCTCCTGCCGGGTCAGCTGAGCAGCGAATTTCTATTTAACCACCTGCTATCATGAGAGAATTCAGGGCTGCATGTTTTGAGCCCAGTACTGATCCTGAAAAGCATTTCCAATCCCAATTACAAGTAAAACTAGCTAAAATGTGCCTGGCTGCTATTCACTGAAAAGCTCATTCTGAGTACATTTTTAGCATACGTTTGCTCCTGCCGGGTCAGCTGAGCAGCGAATTTCTATTTAACCACCTGCTATCATGAGAGACCTCAGGGCTGCATGTTTTGAGCCCAGTACTGATCCTGAAAAGCGTTTCCAACCCCACTTACAAGTAAAACTAGCTAAAATGTGCCTGGCTGCTATTCACTGAAAAGCTCATTCTGTGTACATTTTTGGCATACGTTTGCTCCTACCGGGTCAGCTGAGCAGCAAATTTCTATTTAACCATCTGCTTTCATGAGAGACCTCAGGGCTGCATGTTTTGAGTCCAGTACTGAGCCTGAAAAGCATTTCCAACTCCACTTACAAGTAAAACTAGCTAAAATGTGCCTGGCTGCTCTTCACTGAAAAGCTCATTCTGAGTACATTTTTGGCATACGTTTGCTCCTGCCGGGTCAGCTGAGCAGCGAATTTTTATTTAACCACCTGCTATCATGAGAGACCTCAGGGCTGCATGTTTTGAGCCCAGTACTGATCCTGAAAAGCGTTTCCAACCCCACTTACAAGTAAAACTAGCTAAAATGTGCCTGGCTGCTATTCACTGAAAAGCTCATTCTGTGTACATTTTTGGCATACGTTTGCTCCTGCCGGGTCAGCTGAGCAGCGAATTTCTATTTAACCACCTGCTTTCATGAGAGACCTCAGGGCTGCAGGTTTTGAGCCCAGTACTGATCCTGAAAAGCGTTTCCAACCCCACTTACAAGTAAAACTAGCTAAAATGTGCCTGGCTGCTATTCACTGAAAAGCTCATTCTGTGTACATTTTTGGCATACGTTTGCTCCTGCCGGTTCAGCTGAGCAGCCAATTTCTATTTAACCACCTGCTTTCATGAGAGACCTCAGGGCTGCATGTTTTGAGCCCAGTACTGAGCCTGAAAAGCGTTTCCAACCCCACTTACAAGTAAAACTAGCTAAAATGTGCCTGGCTGCTATTCACTGAAAAGCTCATTCTGTGTACATTTTTAGCATACGTTTGCTCCTGCCGGGTCAGCTGAGCAGCGAATTTCTATTTAACCACCTGCTATCATGAGAGACCTCAGGGCTGCATGTTTTGAGCCCAGTATTGATCCTGAAAAGCGTTTCCAACCCCACTTACAAGTAAAACTAGCTAAAATGTGCCTGGCTGCTATTCACTGAAAAGCTCATTCTGTGTACATTTTTGGCATACGTTTGCTCCTACCGGGTCAGCTGAGCAGCACATTTCTATTTAACCACCTGCTTTCATGAGAGACCTCAGGGCTGCATGTTTTGAGCCCAGTACTGAGCCTAAAAAGCATTTCCAACCCCACTTACAAGTAAAACTAGCTAAAATGTGCCTGGCTTCTCTTCACTGAAAAGCTCATTCTGAGTACATTTTTAGCATACGTTTGCTCCTGCCGGGTCAGCTGAGCAGCGAAATTCTATTTAACCACCTGCTATCATGAGAGACCTCAGGGCTGCATGTTTTGAGCCCAGTACTGATCCTGAAAAGCGTTTCCAACCCCACTTACAAGTAAAACTAGCTAAAATGTGCCTGGCTGCTATTCACTGAAAAGCTCATTCTGTGTACATTTTTGGCATACGTTTGCTCCTGCCGGGTCAGCTGAGCAGCGAATTTCTATTTAACCACCTGCTTTCATGAGAGACCTCAGGGCTGCATGTTTTGAGCCCAGTACTGATCCTGAAAAGCGTTTCCAACCCCACTTACAAGTAAAACTAGCTAAAATGTGCCTGGCTGCTATTCACTAAAAAGCTCATTCTGTGTACATTTTTGGCATACATTTGCTCCTGCCGGGTCAGCTGAGCAGCGAATTTCTATTTAACCACCTGCTTTCATGAGAGACCTCAGGGCTGCATGTTTTGAGCCCAGTACTGATCCTGAAAAGCGTTTCCAACCCCACTTACAAGTAAAACTAGCTAAAATGTGCCTGGCTGCTATTCACTGAAAAGCTCATTCTGTGTACATTTTTGGCATACGTTTGCTCCTGCCGGTTCAGCTGAGCAGCGAATTTCTATTTAACCACCTGCTTTCATGAGAGACCTCAGGGCTGCATGTTTTGAGCCCAGTACTGAGCCTGAAAAGCGTTTCCAACCCCACTTACAAGTAAAACTAGCTAAAATGTGCCTGGCTGCTATTCACTGAAAAGCTCATTCTGTGTACATTTTTAGCATACGTTTGCTCCTGCCGGGTCAGCTGAGCAGCGAATTTCTATTTAACCACCTGCTTTCATGAGAGACCTCAGGGCTGCATGTTTTGAGCCCAGTACTGAGCCTAAAAAGCATTTCCAACCCCACTTACTAGTAAAACTAGCTAAAATGTGCCTGGCTTCTCTTCACTGAAAAGCTCATTCTGAGTACATTTTTAGCATACGTTTGCTCCTGCCGGGTCAGCTGAGCAGCGAAATTCTATTTAACCACCTGCTATCATGAGAGACCTCAGGGCTGCATGTTTTGAGCCCAGTACTCATCCTGAAAAGCGTTTCCAACCCCACTTACAAGTAAAACTAGCTAAAATGTGCCTGGCTGCTATTCACTGAAAAGCTCATTCTGTGTACATTTTTGGCATACGTTTGCTCCTGCCGGGTCAGCTGAGCAGCGAATTTCTATTTAACCACCTGCTTTCATGAGAGACCTCAGGGCTGCATGTTTTGAGCCCAGTACTGAGGCTGAAAAGCATTTCCAACCCTACTTACAAGTAAAACTAGCTAAAATGTGCCTGGCTTCTCTTCACTGAAAAGCTCATTCTGTGTACATTTTTGGCATACGTTTGCTCCTACCGGGTCAGCTGAGCAGCGAATTTCTATTTAACCACCTGCTATCATGAGAGACCTCAGGGCTGCATGTTTTGAGCCCAGTACTGATCCTGAAAAGCATTTCCAACCCCACTTACAAGTAAAACAAGCTAAAATGTGCCTGGCTGCTATTCACTGAAAAGCTCATTCTGTGTACATTTTTGGCATACATTTGCTCCTACCGGGTCAGCTGAGCAGCGAATTTCTATTTAACCACCTGCTTTCATGAGAGACCTCAGGGCTGCATGTTTTGAGCCCAGTACTGAGCCTGAAAAGCATTTCCAACCCCACTTAAAAGTAAAACTAGCTAAAATGTGCCTAGCTTCTCTTCACTGAAAAGCTCATTCTGAGTACATTTTTAGCATACGTTTGCTCCTAGCGGGTCAGCTGAGCAGCGAATTTCTATTTAACCATCTGCTTTCACTGAGAGACCTCAGGGCTGCATGTTTTGAGCCCAGTACTGAGCCTGAAAAGCGTTTCCAACCCCACTCACAAGTAAAACTAGCTAAAATGTGCCTGGCTGCTATTCACTGAAAAGCTCATTCTGAGTACATTTTTAGCATACGTTTGCTCCTGCCGGGTCAGCTGAGCAGCGAATTTCTATTTAACCACCTGCTATCATGAGAGACCTCAGGGCTGCATGTTTTGAGCCCAGTACTGATCCTGAAAAGCGTTTCCAACCCCACTTACAAGTAAAACTAGCTAAAATGTGCCTGGCTGCTATTCACTGAAAAGCTCATTCTGTGTACATTTTTAGGCATACGTTTGCTCCTGCCGGGTCAGCTGAGCAGCGAATGTCTATTTAACCACCTGCTATCATGAGAGACCTCAGGGCTGCATGTTTTGAGCCCAGTACTGATCCTGAAAAGCATTTCCAACCCCACTTACAAGTAAAACTAGCTAAAATGTGCCTGGCTGCTATTCACTGAAAAGCTCATTCTGAGTACATTTTTAGCATACGTTTGCTCCTGCCGGGTCAGCTGAGCAGCGAATTTCTATTTAACCACCTGCTATCATGAGAGACCTCAGGGCTGCATGTTTTGAGCCCAGTACTGATCCTGAATAGCGTTTCCAACCCCACTTACAAGTAAAACTAGCTAAAATGTGCCTGGCTGCTATTCACTGAAAAGCTCATTCTGTGTACATTTTTGGCATACGTTTGCTCCTACCGGGTCAGCTGAGCAGCGAATTTCTATTTAACCATCTGCTTTCAATGAGAGACCTCAGGGCTGCATGTTTTGAGCCCAGTACTGAGCCTGAAAAGCGTTTCCAACCCCACTTACAAGTAAAACTAGCTAAAATGTGCCTGGCTGCTATTCACTGAAAAGCTCATTCTGAGTACATTTTTAGCATACGTTTGCTTCTGCCGGGTCAGCTGAGCAGCAAATTTCTATTTAACCACCTGCTATCATGAGAGACCTCAGGGCTGCATGTTTTGAGCCCAGTACTGATCCTGAAAAGCGTTTCCAACCCCACTTACAAGTAAAACTAGCTAAAATGTGCCTGGCTGCTATTCACTGAAAAGCTCATTCTGTGTACATTTTTAGGCATACGTTTGCTCCTGCCGGGTCAGCTGAGCAGCGAATGTCTATTTAACCACCTGCTATCATGAGAGACCTCAGGGCTGCATGTTTTGAGCCCAGTACTGATCCTGAAAAGCGTTTCCAACCCCACTTACAAGTAAAACTAGCTAAAATGTGCCTGGCTGCTATTCACTGAAAAGCTCATTCTGAGTACATTTTTAGCATACGTTTGCTCCTGCCGGGTCAGCTGAGAAGCGAATTTCTATTTAACCACCTGCTTTCATGAGAGACCTCAGGGCTGCATGTTTTGAGCCCAGTACTGAGGCTGAAAAGCATTTCCAACCCTACTTACAAGTAAAACTAGCTAAAATGTGCCTGGCTTCTCTTCACTGAAAAGCTCATTCTGAGTACATTTTTAGCATACGTTTGCTCCTGCCGGGTCAGCTGAGCAGTGAATTTCTATTTAACCACCTGCTATCATGAGAGACCTCAGGGCTGCATGTTTTGAGCCCAGTACTGATCCTGAAAAGCGTTTCCAACCCCACTTACAAGTAAAACTAGCTAAAATGTGCCTGGCTGCTATTCACTGAAAAGCTCATTCTGTGTACATTTTTGGCATACGTTTGCTCCTGCCGGGTCAGCTGAGCAGCGAATTTCTATTTAACCACCTGCTATCATGAGAGACCTCAGGGCTGCATGTTTTGAGCCCAGTATTGATCCTGAAAAGCGTTTCCAACCCCACTTACAAGTAAAACTAGCTAAAATGTGCCTGGCTTCTCTTCACTGAAAAGCTCATTCTGAGTACATTTTTAGCATACGTTTGCTCCTGCCGGGTCAGCTGAGCAGCGAATTTCTATTTAACCACCTGCTATCATGAGAGACCCCAGGGCTGCATGTTTTGAGCCCAGTATTGATCCTGAAAAGCGTTTCCAACCCCACTTACAAGTAAAACTAGCTAAAATGTGCCTGGCTGCTATTCACTGAAAAGCTCATTCTGAGTACATTTTTAGCATACGTTTGCTCCTGCCGGGTCAGCTGAGCAGCGAATTTCTATTTAACCACCTGCTATCATGAGAGACCTCAGGGCTGCATGTTTTGAGCCCAGTACTGATCCTGAAAAGCGTTAACCCCACTTACAAGTAAAACTAGCTAAAATGTGCCTGGCTTCTCTTCACTGAAAAGCTCATTCTGAGTACATTTTTAGCATCCGTTTGCTCCTGCCGGGTCAGCTGAGCAGCGAATTTCTATTTAACCACCTGCTATCATGAGAGACCTCAGTGCTGCATGTTTTGAGCCCAGTACTGATCCTGAAAAGCGTTTCCAACCCCACTTACAAGTAAAACTAGCTAAAATGTGCCTGGCTGCTATTCACTGAAAAGCTCATTCTGTGTACATTTTTGGCATACGTTTGCTCCTACCGGGTCAGCTGAGCAGCGAATTTCTATTTAACCACCTGCTTTCATGAGAGACCTCAGGGCTGCATGTTTTGAGCCCAGTACTGAGCCTGAAAAGTGTTTCCAACCCCACTTACAAGTAAAACTAGCTAAAATGTGCCTGGCTTCTCTTCACTGAAAAGCTCATTCTTAGTACATTTTTAGCATACGTTTGCTCCTGCTGGGTCAGCTGAGCAGCGAATTTCTATTTAACCACCTGCTATCATGAGAGACCTCAGTGCTGCATGTTTTGAGCCCAGTACTGATCCTGAAAAGCATTTCCAACCCCACTTACAAGTAAAACTAGCTAAAATGTGCCTGGCTTCTCTTCACTGAAAAGCTCATTCTGAGTACATTTTTGGCATACGTTTGCTCCTGCCGGGTCAGCTGAGCAGCGAATTTCTATTTAACCACCTGCTATCATGAGAGACCTCAGGGCTGCATGTTTTGAGCCCAGTACTGATCCTGAAAAGCGTTTCCAACCCCACTTACAAGTAAAACTAGCTAAAATGTGCCTGGCTGCTATTCACTGAAAAGCTCATTCTGAGTACATTTTTAGCATACGTTTGCTCCTACCGGGTCAGCTGAGCAGCGAATTTCTATTTAACCACCTGCTTTCATGAGAGACCTCAGGGCTGCATGTTTTGAGCCCAGTACTGAGCCTGAAAAGCGTTTCCAACCCCACTTCAAGTAAAACTAGCTAAAATGTGCCTGGCTGCTATTCACTGAAAAGCTCATTCTGAGTACATTTTTAGCATATGTTTCCTCCTGCCGGGTCAGCTGAGCAGCGAATTTCCATTTAACCACCTGCTTTCATGAGAGACCTCAGGGCTGCATGTTTTGAGCCCAGTACTGAGCCTGAAAAGCGTTTCCAACCCCACTTACAAGTAAAACTAGCTAAAATGTGCCTGGCTGCTATTCACTGAAAAGCTCATTCTGTGTACATTTTTAGCATACGTTTGCTCCTGCCGGGTCAGCTGAGCAGCGAAATTCTATTTAACCACCTGCTATCATGAGAGACCTCAGGGCTGCATGTTTTGAGCCCAGTACTGATCCTGAAAAGCGTTTCCAACCCCACTTACAAGTAAAACTAGCTAAAATGTGCCTGGCTGCTATTCACTGAAAAGCTCATTCTGTGTACATTTTTGGCATACGTTTGCTCCTGCCGGGTCAGCTGAGCAGCGAATTTCTATTTAACCACCTGCTTTCATGAGAGACCTCAGGGCTGCATGTTTTGAGCCCAGTACTGATCCTGAAAAGCGTTTCCAACCCCACTTACAAGTAAAACTAGCTAAAATGTGCCTGGCTGCTATTCACTGAAAAGCTCATTCTGTGTACATTTTTGGCATACGTTTGCTCCTGCCGGGTCAGCTGAGCAGCGAATTTCTATTTAACCACCTGCTTTCATGAGAGACCTCAGGGCTGCAGGTTTTGAGCCCAGTACTGATCCTGAAAAGTGTTTCCAACCCCACTTACAAGTAAAACTAGCTAAAATGTGCCTGGCTGCTATTCACTGAAAAGCTCATTCTGTGTACATTTTTGGCATACGGTTGCTCCTGCCGGTTCAGCTGAGCAGTGAATTTCTATTTAACCATCGGCTTTCATGAGAGACCTCAGGGCTGCATGTTTTGAGCCCAGTACTGAGCCTGAAAAGCGTTTCCAACCCCACTTACAAGTAAAACTAGCTAAAATGTGCCTGGCTGCTATTCACTGAAAAGCTCATTCTGTGTACATTTTTAGCATACGTTTGCTCCTGCCGGGCCAGCTGAGCAGCGAATTTCTATTTAACCACCTGCTATCATGAGAGACCTCAGGGCTGTATGTTTTGAGCCCAGTATTGATCCTGAAAAGCGTTTCCAACCCAACTTACAAGTAAAACTAGCTAAAATATGCCTGGCTGCTATTCACTGAAAAGCTCATTCTGTGTACATTTTTGGCATACGTTTGCTCCTACCGGGTCAGCTGAGCAGCAAATTTCTATTTAACCACTTGCTTTCATGAGAGACCTCAGGGCTGCATGTTTTGAGCCCAGTACTGAGCCTAAAAAGCATTTCCAACCCCACTTACAAGTAAAACTAGCTAAAATGTGCCTGGCTTCTCTTCACTGAAAAGCTCATTCTGAGTACATTTTTAGCATACGTTTGCTCCTGCCGGGTCAGCTGAGCAGCGAAATTCTATTTAACCACCTGCTATCATGAGAGACCTCAGGGCTGCATGTTTTGAGCCCAGTACTGATCCTGAAAAGCATTTCCAACCCCACTTACAAGTAAAACTAGCTAAAATGTGCCTGGCTGCTATTCACTGAAAAGCTCATTCTGTGTACATTTTTGGCATACGTTTGCTCCTGCCGGGTCAGCTGAGCAGCGAATTTCTATTTAACCACCTGCTTTCATGAGAGACCTCAGGGCTGCATGTTTTGAGCCCAGTACTGAGGCTGAAAAGCATTTCCAACCCTACTTACAAGTAAAACTAGCTAAAATGTGCCTGGCTTCTCTTCACTGAAAAGCTCATTCTGTGTACATTTTTGGCATATGTTTGCTCCTACCGGGTCAGCTGAGCAGCGAATTTCTATTTAACCACCTGCTATCATGAGAGACCTCAGGGCTGCATGTTTTGAGCCCAGTACTGATCCTGAAAAGCATTTCCAACCCCACTTACAAGTAAAACTAGCTAAAATGTGCCTGGCTGCTATTCACTGAAAAGCTCATTCTGTGTACATTTTTGGCATACATTTGCTCCTACCGGGTCAGCTGAGCAGCGAATTTCTATTTAACCACCTGCTTTCATGAGAGACCTCAGGGCTGCATGTTTTGAGCCCAGTACTGAGCCTGAAAAGCATTTCCAACCCCACTTAAAAGTAAAACTAGCTAAAATGTGCCTAGCTTCTCTTCACTGAAAAGCTCATTCTGAGTACATTTTTAGCATACGTTTGCTCCTGCCGGGTCAGCTGAGCAGCGAATTTCTATTTAACCACCTGCTATCATGAGAGACCTCAGGGCTGCATGTTTTGAGCCCAGTACTAATCCTGAAAAGCGTTTCCAACCCCACTTACAAGTAAAACTAGCTAAAATGTGCCTGGCTGCTATTCACTGAAAAGCTCATTCTGTGTACATTTTTGGCATACGTTTGCTCCTACCGGGTCAGCTGAGCAGCGAATTTCTATTTAACCACCTGCTATCATGAGAGACCTCAGGGCTGCATGTTTTGAGCCCAGTACTGATCCTGAAAAGCATTTCCAACCCCACTTACAAGTAAAACTAGCTAAAATGTGCCTGGCTGCTATTCACTGAAAAGCTCATTCTGAGTACATTTTTAGCATACGTTTGCTCCTGCCGGGTCAGCTGAGCAGCGAATTTCTATTTAACCACCTGCTATCATGAGAGACCTCAGGGCTGCATGTTTTGAGCCCAGTACTGATCCTGAATAGCGTTTCCAACCCCACTTACAAGTAAAACTAGCTAAAATGTGCCTGGCTGCTATTCACTGAAAAGCTCATTCTGTGTACATTTTTGGCATACGTTTGCTCCTAGCGGGTCAGCTGAGCAGCGAATTTCTATTTAACCATCTGCTTTCACTGAGAGACCTCAGGGCTGCATGTTTTGATCCCAGTACTGAGCCTGAAAAGCGTTTCCAACCCCACTTACAAGTAAAACTAGCTAAAATGTGCCTGGCTGCTATTCACTGAAAAGCTCATTCTGAGTACATTTTTAGCATACGTTTGCTCCTGCCGGGTCAGCTGAGAAGCGAATTTCTATTTAACAACCTGCTATCATGAGAGACCCCAGGGCTGCATGTTTTGATTCCAGTATTGATCCTGAAAAGCGTTTCCAACCCCACTTACAAGTAAAACTAGCTAAAATGTGCCTGGCTGCTATTCACTGAAAAGCTCATTCTGAGTACATTTTTAGCATACGTTTGCTCCTGCCGGGTCAGCTGAGCAGCAATTTTCTATTTAACCATCTGCTTTCAATGAGAGACCTCAGGGCTGCATGTTTTGAGCCCAGTACTGAGCCTGAAAAGCGTTTCCAACCCCACTTACAAGTAAAACTAGCTAAAATGTGCCTGGCTGCTATTCACTGAAAAGCTCATTCTGAGTACATTTTTAACATACGTTTGCTTCTGCCGGGTCAGCTGAGCAGCGAATTTCTATTTAACCACCTGCTATCATGAGAGACCTCAGGGCTGCATGTTTTGAGCCCAGTACTGATCCTGAAAAGCGTTTCCAACCCCACTTACAAGTAAAACTAGCTAAAATGTGCCTGGCTGCTATTCACTGAAAAGCTCATTCTGTGTACATTTTTAGGCATACGTTTGCTCCTGCCGGGGCAGCTGAGCAGCGAATGTCTATTTAACCACCTGCTATCATGAGAGACCTCAGGGCTGCATGTTTTGAGCCCAGTACTGATCCTGAAAAGCGTTTCCAACCCCACTTACAAGTAAAACTAGCTAAAATGTGCCTGGCTGCTATTCACTGAAAAGCTCATTCTGTGTACATTTTTGGCATACGTTTGCTCCTACCGGGTCAGCTGAGCAGCAAATTTCTATTTAACCATCTGCTTTCATGAGAGACCTCAGGGCTGCATGTTTTGAGTCCAGTACTGAGCCTGAAAAGCATTTCCAACCCCACTTACAAGTAAAACTAGCTAAAATGTGCCTGGCTGCTCTTCACTGAAAAGCTCATTCTGAGTACATTTTTGGCATACGTTTGCTCCTGCCGGGTCAGCTGAGCAGCGAATTTCTATTTAACCACCTGCTATCATGAGAGAATTCAGGGCTGCATGTTTTGAGCCCAGTACTGATCCTGAAAAGCATTTCCAATCCCAATTACAAGTAAAACTAGCTAAAATGTGCCTGGCTGCTATTCACTGAAAAGCTCATTCTGAGTACATTTTTAGCATACGTTTGCTCCTGCCGGGTCAGCTGAGCAGCGAATTTCTATTTAACCACCTGCTATCATGAGAGACCTCAGGGCTGCATGTTTTGAGCCCAGTACTGATCCTGAAAAGCGTTTCCAACCCCACTTACAAGTAAAACTAGCTAAAATGTGCCTGGCTGCTATTCACTGAAAAGCTCATTCTGTGTACATTTTTGGCATACGTTTGCTCCTACCGGGTCAGCTGAGCAGCAAATTTCTATTTAACCATCTGCTTTCATGAGAGACCTCAGGGCTGCATGTTTTGAGTCCAGTACTGAGCCTGAAAAGCATTTCCAACTCCACTTACAAGTAAAACTAGCTAAAATGTGCCTGGCTGCTCTTCACTGAAAAGCTCATTCTGAGTACATTTTTGGCATACGTTTGCTCCTGCCGGGTCAGCTGAGCAGCGAATTTCTATTTAACCACCTGCTATCATGAGAGACCTCAGGGCTGCAGGTTTTGAGCCCAGTACTGATCCTGAAAAGCGTTTCCAACCCCACTTACAAGTAAAACTAGCTAAAATGTGCCTGGCTGCTATTCACTGAAAAGCTCATTCTGAGTACATTTTTAACATACGTTTGCTTCTGCCGGGTCAGCTGAGCAGCGAATTTCTATTTAACCACCTGCTATCATGAGAGACCTCAGGGCTGCATGTTTTGAGCCCAGTACTGATCCTGAAAAGCGTTTCCAACCCCACTTACAAGTAAAACTAGCTAAAATGTGCCTGGCTGCTATTCACTGAAAAGCTCATTCTGTGTACATTTTTAGGCATACGTTTGCTCCTGCCGGGTCAGCTGAGCAGCGAATGTCTATTTAACCACCTGCTATCATGAGAGACCTCAGGGCTGCATGTTTTGAGCCCAGTACTGATCCTGAAAAGCGTTTCCAACCCCACTTACAAGTAAAACTAGCTAAAATGTGCCTGGCTGCTATTCACTGAAAAGCTCATTCTGTGTACATTTTTGGCATACGTTTGCTCCTACCGGGTCAGCTGAGCAGCAAATTTCTATTTAACCATCTGCTTTCATGAGAGACCTCAGGGCTGCATGTTTTGAGTCCAGTACTGAGCCTGAAAAGCATTTCCAACCCCACTTACAAGTAAAACTAGCTAAAATGTGCCTGGCTGCTCTTCACTGAAAAGCTCATTCTGAGTACATTTTTGGCATACGTTTGCTCCTGCCGGGTCAGCTGAGCAGCGAATTTCTATTTAACCACCTGCTATCATGAGAGAATTCAGGGCTGCATGTTTTGAGCCCAGTACTGATCCTGAAAAGCATTTCCAATCCCAATTACAAGTAAAACTAGCTAAAATGTGCCTGGCTGCTATTCACTGAAAAGCTCATTCTGAGTACATTTTTAGCATACGTTTGCTCCTGCCGGGTCAGCTGAGCAGCGAATTTCTATTTAACCACCTGCTATCATGAGAGACCTCAGGGCTGCATGTTTTGAGCCCAGTACTGATCCTGAAAAGCGTTTCCAACCCCACTTACAAGTAAAACTAGCTAAAATGTGCCTGGCTGCTATTCACTGAAAAGCTCATTCTGTGTACATTTTTGGCATACGTTTGCTCCTACCGGGTCAGCTGAGCAGCAAGTTTCTATTTAACCATCTGCTTTCATGAGAGACCTCAGGGCTGCATGTTTTGAGTCCAGTACTGAGCCTGAAAAGCATTTCCAACTCCACTTACAAGTAAAACTAGCTAAAATGTGCCTGGCTGCTCTTCACTGAAAAGCTCATTCTGAGTACATTTTTGGCATACGTTTGCTCCTGCCGGGTCAGCTGAGCAGCGAATTTCTATTTAACCACCTGCTATCATGAGAGACCTCAGGGCTGCATGTTTTGAGCCCAGTACTGATCCTGAAAAGCGTTTCCAACCCCACTTACAAGTAAAGCTAGCTAAAATGTGCCTGGCTGCTATTCACTGAAAAGCTCATTCTGTGTACATTTTTGGCATACGTTTGCTCCTGCCGGGTCAGCTGAGCAGCAAATTTCTATTTAACCACCTGCTTTCATGAGAGACCTCAGGGCTGCAGGTTTTGAGCCCAGTACTGATCCTGAAAAGCGTTTCCAACCCCACTTACAAGTAAAACTAGCTAAAATGTGCCTGGCTGCTATTCACTGAAAAGCTCATTCTGTGTACATTTTTGGCATACGTTTGCTCCTGCCGGGTCAGCTGAGCAGCAAATTTCTATTTAACCACCTGCTTTCATGAGAGACCTCAGGGCTGCATGTTTTGAGCCCAGTACTGAGGCTGAAAAGCATTTCCAACCCTACTTACAAGTAAAACTAGCTAAAATGTGCCTGGCTTCTCTTCACTGAAAAGCTCATTCTGTGTACATTTTTGGCATATGTTTGCTCCTACCGGGTCAGCTGAGCAGCGAATTTCTATTTAACCACCTGCTATCATGAGAGACCTCAGGGCTGCATGTTTTGAGCCCAGTACTGATCCTGAAAAGCATTTCCAACCCCACTTACAAGTAAAACTAGCTAAAATGTGCCTGGCTGCTATTCACTGAAAAGCTCATTCTGTGTACATTTTTGGCATACATTTGCTCCTACCGGGTCAGCTGAGCAGCGAATTTCTATTTAACCACCTGCTTTCATGAGAGACCTCAGGGCTGCATGTTTTGAGCCCAGTACTGAGCCTGAAAAGCATTTCCAACCCCACTTAAAAGTAAAACTAGCTAAAATGTGCCTAGCTTCTCTTCACTGAAAAGCTCATTCTGAGTACATTTTTAGCATACGTTTGCTCCTGCCGGGTCAGCTGAGCAGCGAATTTCTATTTAACCACCTGCTATCATGAGAGACCTCAGGGCTGCATGTTTTGAGCCCAGTACTGATCCTGAAAAGCGTTTCCAACCCCACTTACAAGTAAAACTAGCTAAAATGTGCCTGGCTGCTATTCACTGAAAAGCTCATTCTGTGTACATTTTTGGCATAGGTTTGCTCCTACCGGGTCAGCTGAGCAGCGAATTTCTATTTAACCACCTGCTATCATGAGAGACCTCAGGGCTGCATGTTTTGAGCCCAGTACTGATCCTGAAAAGCATTTCCAACCCCACTTACAAGTAAAACTAGCTAAAATGTGCCTGGCTGCTATTCACTGAAAAGCTCATTCTGAGTACATTTTTAGCATACGTTTGCTCCTGCCGGGTCAGCTGAGCAGCGAATTTCTATTTAACCACCTGCTATCATGAGAGACCTCAGGGCTGCATGTTTTGAGCCCAGTACTGATCCTGAATAGCGTTTCCAACCCCACTTACAAGTAAAACTAGCTAAAATGTGCCTGGCTGCTATTCACTGAAAAGCTCATTCTGTGTACATTTTTGGCATACGTTTGCTCCTAGCGGGTCAGCTGAGCAGCGAATTTCTATTTAACCATCTGCTTTCACTGAGAGACCTCAGGGCTGCATGTTTTGAGCCAAGTACTGAGCCTGAAAAGCGTTTCCAACCCCACTTACAAGTAAAACTAGCTAAAATGTGCCTGGCTGCTATTCACTGAAAAGCTCATTCTGAGTACATTTTTAGCATACGTTTGCTCCTGCCGGGTCAGCTGAGAAGCGAATTTCTATTTAACAACCTGCTATCATGAGAGACCCCAGGGCTGCATGTTTTGATTCCAGTATTGATCCTGAAAAGCGTTTCCAACCCCACTTACAAGTAAAACTAGCTAAAATGTGCCTGGCTGCTATTCACTGAAAAGCTCATTCTGAGTACATTTTTGGCATACGTTTGCTCCTGCCGGGTCAGCTGAGCAGCGAATTTCTATTTAACCACCTGCTATCATGAGAGACCTCAGGGCTGCATGTTTTGAGCCCAGTACTGATCCTGAAAAGCGTTTCCAACCCCACTTACAAGTAAAGCTAGCTAAAATGTGCCTGGCTGCTATTCACTGAAAAGCTCATTCTGTGTACATTTTTGGCATACGTTTGCTCCTGCCGGGTCAGCTGAGCAGCAAATTTCTATTTAACCACCTGCTTTCATGAGAGACCTCAGGGCTGCAGGTTTTGAGCCCAGTACTGATCCTGAAAAGCGTTTCCAACCCCACTTACAAGTAAAACTAGCTAAAATGTGCCTGGCTGCTATTCACTGAAAAGCTCATTCTGAGTACATTTTTAACATACGTTTGCTTCTGCCGGGTCAGCTGAGCAGCGAATTTCTATTTAACCACCTGCTATCATGAGAGACCTCAGGGCTGCATGTTTTGAGCCCAGTACTGATCCTGAAAAGCGTTTCCAACCCCACTTACAAGTAAAACTAGCTAAAATGTGCCTGGCTGCTATTCACTGAAAAGCTCATTCTGTGTACATTTTTAGGCATACGTTTGCTCCTGCCGGGTCAGCTGAGCAGCGAATGTCTATTTAACCACCTGCTATCATGAGAGACCTCAGGGCTGCATGTTTTGAGCCCAGTACTGATCCTGAAAAGCGTTTCCAACCCCACTTACAAGTAAAACTAGCTAAAATGTGCCTGGCTGCTATTCACTGAAAAGCTCATTCTGTGTACATTTTTGGCATACGTTTGCTCCTACCGGGTCAGCTGAGCAGCAAATTTCTATTTAACCATCTGCTTTCATGAGAGACCTCAGGGCTGCATGTTTTGAGTCCAGTACTGAGCCTGAAAAGCATTTCCAACCCCACTTACAAGTAAAACTAGCTAAAATGTGCCTGGCTGCTCTTCACTGAAAAGCTCATTCTGAGTACATTTTTGGCATACGTTTGCTCCTGCCGGGTCAGCTGAGCAGCGAATTTCTATTTAACCACCTGCTATCATGAGAGAATTCAGGGCTGCATGTTTTGAGCCCAGTACTGATCCTGAAAAGCATTTCCAATCCCAATTACAAGTAAAACTAGCTAAAATGTGCCTGGCTGCTATTCACTGAAAAGCTCATTCTGAGTACATTTTTAGCATACGTTTGCTCCTGCCGGGTCAGCTGAGCAGCGAATTTCTATTTAACCACCTGCTATCATGAGAGACCTCAGGGCTGCATGTTTTGAGCCCAGTACTGATCCTGAAAAGCGTTTCCAACCCCACTTACAAGTAAAACTAGCTAAAATGTGCCTGGCTGCTATTCACTGAAAAGCTCATTCTGTGTACATTTTTGGCATACGTTTGCTCCTACCGGGTCAGCTGAGCAGCAAGTTTCTATTTAACCATCTGCTTTCATGAGAGACCTCAGGGCTGCATGTTTTGAGTCCAGTACTGAGCCTGAAAAGCATTTCCAACTCCACTTACAAGTAAAACTAGCTAAAATGTGCCTGGCTGCTCTTCACTGAAAAGCTCATTCTGAGTACATTTTTGGCATACGTTTGCTCCTGCCGGGTCAGCTGAGCAGCGAATTTCTATTTAACCACCTGCTATCATGAGAGACCTCAGGGCTGCATGTTTTGAGCCCAGTACTGATCCTGAAAAGCGTTTCCAACCCCACTTACAAGTAAAGCTAGCTAAAATGTGCCTGGCTGCTATTCACTGAAAAGCTCATTCTGTGTACATTTTTGGCATACGTTTGCTCCTGCCGGGTCAGCTGAGCAGCAAATTTCTATTTAACCACCTGCTTTCATGAGAGACCTCAGGGCTGCAGGTTTTGAGCCCAGTACTGATCCTGAAAAGCGTTTCCAACCCCACTTACAAGTAAAACTAGCTAAAATGTGCCTGGCTGCTATTCACTGAAAAGCTCATTCTGTGTACATTTTAGGCATACGTTTGCTCCTGCCGGGTCAGCTGAGCAGCAAATTTCTATTTAACCACCTGCTTTCATGAGAGACCTCAGGGCTGCATGTTTTGAGCCCAGTACTGAGGCTGAAAAGCATTTCCAACCCTACTTACAAGTAAAACTAGCTAAAATGTGCCTGGCTTCTCTTCACTGAAAAGCTCATTCTGTGTACATTTTTGGCATATGTTTGCTCCTACCGGGTCAGCTGAGCAGCGAATTTCTATTTAACCACCTGCTATCATGAGAGACCTCAGGGCTGCATGTTTTGAGCCCAGTACTGATCCTGAAAAGCATTTCCAACCCCACTTACAAGTAAAACTAGCTAAAATGTGCCTGGCTGCTATTCACTGAAAAGCTCATTCTGTGTACATTTTTGGCATACATTTGCTCCTACCGGGTCAGCTGAGCAGCGAATTTCTATTTAACCACCTGCTTTCATGAGAGACCTCAGGGCTGCATGTTTTGAGCCCAGTACTGAGCCTGAAAAGCATTTCCAACCCCACTTAAAAGTAAAACTAGCTAAAATGTGCCTAGCTTCTCTTCACTGAAAAGCTCATTCTGAGTACATTTTTAGCATACGTTTGCTCCTGCCGGGTCAGCTGAGCAGCGAATTTCTATTTAACCACCTGCTATCATGAGAGACCTCAGGGCTGCATGTTTTGAGCCCAGTACTGATCCTGAAAAGCGTTTCCAACCCCACTTACAAGTAAAACTAGCTAAAATGTGCCTGGCTGCTATTCACTGAAAAGCTCATTCTGTGTACATTTTTGGCATACGTTTGCTCCTACCGGGTCAGCTGAGCAGCGAATTTCTATTTAACCACCTGCTATCATGAGAGACCTCAGGCTGCATGTTTTGAGCCCAGTACTGATCCTGAAAAGCATTTCCAACCCCACTTACAAGTAAAACTAGCTAAAATGTGCCTGGCTGCTATTCACTGAAAAGCTCATTCTGAGTACATTTTTAGCATACGTTTGCTCCTGCCGGGTCAGCTGAGCAGCGAATTTCTATTTAACCACCTGCTATCATGAGAGACCTCAGGGCTGCATGTTTTGAGCCCAGTACTGATCCTGAATAGCGTTTCCAACCCCACTTACAAGTAAAACTAGCTAAAATGTGCCTGGCTGCTATTCACTGAAAAGCTCATTCTGTGTACATTTTTGGCATACGTTTGCTCCTAGCGGGTCAGCTGAGCAGCGAATTTCTATTTAACCATCTGCTTTCACTGAGAGACCTCAGGGCTGCATGTTTTGAGCCCAGTACTGAGCCTGAAAAGCGTTTCCAACCCCACTTACAAGTAAAACTAGCTAAAATGTGCCTGGCTGCTATTCACTGAAAAGCTCATTCTGAGTACATTTTTAGCATACGTTTGCTCCTGCCGGGTCAGCTGAGAAGCGAATTTCTATTTAACAACCTGCTATCATGAGAGACCCCAGGGCTGCATGTTTTGATTCCAGTATTGATCCTGAAAAGCGTTTCCAACCCCACTTACAAGTAAAACTAGCTAAAATGTGCCTGGCTGCTATTCACTGAAAAGCTCATTCTGAGTACATTTTTAGCATACGTTTGCTCCTGCCGGGTCAGCTGAGCAGCAATTTTCTATTTAACCATCTGCTTTCAATGAGAGACCTCAGGGCTGCATGTTTTGAGCCCAGTACTGAGCCTGAAAAGCGTTTCCAACCCCACTTACAAGTAAAACTAGCTAAAATGTGCCTGGCTGCTATTCACTGAAAAGCTCATTCTGAGTACATTTTTAACATACGTTTGCTTCTGCCGGGTCAGCTGAGCAGCGAATTTCTATTTAACCACCTGCTATCATGAGAGACCTCAGGGCTGCATGTTTTGAGCCCAGTACTGATCCTGAAAAGCGTTTCCAACCCCACTTACAAGTAAAACTAGCTAAAATGTGCCTGGCTGCTATTCACTGAAAAGCTCATTCTGTGTACATTTTTAGGCATACGTTTGCTCCTGCCGGGTCAGCTGAGCAGCGAATGTCTATTTAACCACCTGCTATCATGAGAGACCTCAGGGCTGCATGTTTTGAGCCCAGTACTGATCCTGAAAAGCGTTTCCAACCCCACTTACAAGTAAAACTAGCTAAAATGTGCCTGGCTGCTATTCACTGAAAAGCTCATTCTGTGTACATTTTTGGCATACGTTTGCTCCTACCGGGTCAGCTGAGCAGCAAATTTCTATTTAACCATCTGCTTTCATGAGAGACCTCAGGGCTGCATGTTTTGAGTCCAGTACTGAGCCTGAAAAGCATTTCCAACCCCACTTACAAGTAAAACTAGCTAAAATGTGCCTGGCTGCTCTTCACTGAAAAGCTCATTCTGAGTACATTTTTGGCATACGTTTGCTCCTGCCGGGTCAGCTGAGCAGCGAATTTCTATTTAACCACCTGCTATCATGAGAGAATTCAGGGCTGCATGTTTTGAGCCCAGTACTGATCCTGAAAAGCATTTCCAATCCCAATTACAAGTAAAACTAGCTAAAATGTGCCTGGCTGCTATTCACTGAAAAGCTCATTCTGAGTACATTTTTAGCATACGTTTGCTCCTGCCGGGTCAGCTGAGCAGCGAATTTCTATTTAACCACCTGCTATCATGAGAGACCTCAGGGCTGCATGTTTTGAGCCCAGTACTGATCCTGAAAAGCGTTTCCAACCCCACTTACAAGTAAAACTAGCTAAAATGTGCCTGGCTGCTATTCACTGAAAAGCTCATTCTGTGTACATTTTTGGCATACGTTTGCTCCTACCGGGTCAGCTGAGCAGCAAATTTCTATTTAACCATCTGCTTTCATGAGAGACCTCAGGGCTGCATGTTTTGAGTCCAGTACTGAGCCTGAAAAGCATTTCCAACTCCACTTACAAGTAAAACTAGCTAAAATGTGCCTGGCTGCTCTTCACTGAAAAGCTCATTCTGAGTACATTTTTGGCATACGTTTGCTCCTGCAGGGTCAGCTGAGCAGCGAATTTCTATTTAACCACCTGCTATCATGAGAGACCTCAGGGCTGCATGTTTTGAGCCCAGTACTGATCCTGAAAAGCGTTTCCAACCCCACTTACAAGTAAAGCTAGCTAAAATGTGCCTGGCTGCTATTCACTGAAAAGCTCATTCTGTGTACATTTTTGGTATACGTTTGCTCCTGCCGGGTCAGCTGAGCAGCAAATTTCTATTTAACCACCTGCTTTCATGAGAGACCTCAGGGCTGCAGGTTTTGAGCCCAGTACTGATCCTGAAAAGCGTTTCCAACCCCACTTACAAGTAAAACTAGCTAAAATGTGCCTGGCTGCTATTCACTGAAAAGCTCATTCTGTGTACATTTTTGGCATACGTTTGCTCCTGCCGGTTCAGCTGAGCAGCCAATTTCTATTTAACCACCTGCTTTCATGAGAGACCTCAGGGCTGCATGTTTTGAGCCCAGTACTGAGCCTGAAAAGCGTTTCCAACCCCACTTACAAGTAAAACTAGCTAAAATGTGCCTGGCTGCTATTCACTGAAAAGCTCATTCTGTGTACATTTTTAGCATACGTTTGCTCCTGCCGGGTCAGCTGAGCAGCGAATTTCTATTTAACCACCTGCTATCATGAGAGACCTCAGGGCTGCATGTTTTGAGCCCAGTATTGATCCTGAAAAGCGTTTCCAACCCCACTTACAAGTAAAACTAGCTAAAATGTGCCTGGCTGCTATTCACTGAAAAGCTCATTCTGTGTACATTTTTGGCATACGTTTGCTCCTACCGGGTCAGCTGAGCAGCAAATTTCTATTTAACCACCTGCTTTCATGAGAGACCTCAGGGCTGCATGTTTTGAGCCCAGTACTGAGCCTAAAAAGCATTTCCAACCCCACTTACAAGTAAAACTAGCTAAAATGTGCCTGGCTTCTCTTCACTGAAAAGCTCATTCTGAGTACATTTTTAGCATACGTTTTCTAAAATGTGCCTGCCTTCTCTTCACTGAAAAGCTCATTCTGAGTACATTTTTGGCATACGTTTGCTCCTGCCGGGTCAGCTGAGCAGCGAATTTCTATTTAACCACCTGCTTTCATGAGAGACCTCAGGGCTGCATGTTTTGAGCCCAGTACTGATCCTGAAAAGCGTTTCCAACCCCACTTACAAGTAAAACTAGCTAAAATGTGCCTGGCTGCTATTCACTGAAAAGCTCATTCTGTGTACATTTTTGGCATACATTTGCTCCTGCCGGGTCAGCTGAGCAGCGAATTTCTATTTAACCACCTGCTTTCATGAGAGACCTCAGGGCTGCATGTTTTGAGCCCAGTACTGATCCTGAAAAGCGTTTCCAACCCCACTTACAAGTAAAACTAGCTAAAATGTGCCTGGCTGCTATTCACTGAAAAGCTCATTCTGAGTACATTTTTAGCATACGTTTGCTCCTGCCGGGTCAGCTGAGCAGCAATTTTCTATTTAACCATCTGCTTTCAATGAGAGACCTCAGGGCTGCATGTTTTGAGCCCAGTACTGAGCCTGAAAAGCGTTTCCAACCCCACTTACAAGTAAACTAGCTAAAATGTGCCTGGCTGCTATTCACTGAAAAGCTCATTCTGAGTACATTTTTAACATACGTTTGCTTCTGCCGGGTCAGCTGAGCAGCGAATTTCTATTTAACCACCTGCTATCATGAGAGACCTCAGGGCTGCATGTTTTGAGCCCAGTACTGATCCTGAAAAGCGTTTCCAACCCCACTTACAAGTAAAACTAGCTAAAATGTGCCTGGCTGCTATTCACTGAAAAGCTCATTCTGTGTACATTTTTAGGCATACGTTTGCTCCTGCCGGGTCAGCTGAGCAGCGAATGTCTATTTAACCACCTGCTATCATGAGAGACCTCAGGGCTGCATGTTTTGAGCCCAGTACTGATCCTGAAAAGCGTTTCCAACCCCACTTACAAGTAAAACTAGCTAAAATGTGCCTGGCTGCTATTCACTGAAAAGCTCATTCTGTGTACATTTTTGCCATACGTTTGCTCCTACCGGGTCAGCTGAGCAGCAAATTTCTATTTAACCATCTGCTTTCATGAGAGACCTCAGGGCTGCATGTTTTGAGTCCAGTACTGAGCCTGAAAAGCATTTCCAACCCCACTTACAAGTAAAACTAGCTAAAATGTGCCTGGCTGCTCTTCACTGAAAAGCTCATTCTGAGTACATTTTTGGCATACGTTTGCTCCTGCCGGGTCAGCTGAGCAGCGAATTTCTATTTAACCACCTGCTATCATGAGAGAATTCAGGGCTGCATGTTTTGAGCCCAGTACTGATCCTGAAAAGCATTTCCAATCCCAATTACAAGTAAAACTAGCTAAAATGTGCCTGGCTGCTATTCACTGAAAAGCTCATTCTGAGTACATTTTTAGCATACGTTTGCTCCTGCCGGGTCAGCTGAGCAGCGAATTTCTATTTAACCACCTGCTATCATGAGAGACCTCAGGGCTGCATGTTTTGAGCCCAGTACTGATCCTGAAAAGCGTTTCCAACCCCACTTACAAGTAAAACTAGCTAAAATGTGCCTGGCTGCTATTCACTGAAAAGCTCATTCTGTGTACATTTTTGGCATACGTTTGCTCCTACCGGGTCAGCTGAGCAGCAAATTTCTATTTAACCATCTGCTTTCATGAGAGACCTCAGGGCTGCATGTTTTGAGTCCAGTACTGAGCCTGAAAAGCATTTCCAACTCCACTTACAAGTAAAACTAGCTAAAATGTGCCTGGCTGCTCTTCACTGAAAAGCTCATTCTGAGTACATTTTTGGCATACGTTTGCTCCTGCCGGGTCAGCTGAGCAGCGAATTTCTATTTAACCACCTGCTATCATGAGAGACCTCAGGGCTGCATGTTTTGAGCCCAGTACTGATCCTGAAAAGCGTTTCCAACCCCACTTACAAGTAAAACTAGCTAAAATGTGCCTGGCTGCTATTCACTGAAAAGCTCATTCTGTGTACATTTTTGGCATACGTTTGCTCCTGCCGGGTCAGCTGAGCAGCAAATTTCTATTTAACCACCTGCTTTCATGAGAGACCTCAGGGCTGCAGGTTTTGAGCCCAGTACTGATCCTGAAAAGCGTTTCCAACCCCACTTACAAGTAAAACTAGCTAAAATGTGCCTGGCTGCTATTCACTGAAAAGCTCATTCTGTGTACATTTTTGGCATACGTTTGCTCCTGCCGGTTCAGCTGAGCAGCCAATTTCTATTTAACCACCTGCTTTCATGAGAGACCTCAGGGCTGCATGTTTTGAGCCCAGTACTGAGCCTGAAAAGCGTTTCCAACCCCACTTACAAGTAAAACTAGCTAAAATGTGCCTGGCTGCTATTCACTGAAAAGCTCATTCTGTGTACATTTTTAGCATACGTTTGCTCCTGCCGGGTCAGCTGAGCAGCGAATTTCTATTTAACCACCTGCTATCATGAGAGACCTCAGGGCTGCATGTTTTGAGCCCAGTATTGATCCTGAAAAGCGTTTCCAACCCCACTTACAAGTAAAACTAGCTAAAATGTGCCTGGCTGCTATTCACTGAAAAGCTCATTCTGTGTACATTTTTGGCATACGTTTGCTCCTACCGGGTCAGCTGAGCAGCAAATTTCTATTTAACCACCTGCTTTCATGAGAGACCTCAGGGCTGCATGTTTTGAGCCCAGTACTGAGCCTAAAAAGCATTTCCAACCCCACTTACAAGTAAAACTAGCTAAAATGTGCCTGGCTTCTCTTCACTGAAAAGCTCATTCTGAGTACATTTTTAGCATACGTTTTCTAAAATGTGCCTGCCTTCTCTTCACTGAAAAGCTCATTCTGAGTACATTTTTGGCATACGTTTGCTCCTGCCGGGTCAGCTGAGCAGCGAATTTCTATTTAACCACCTGCTATCATGAGAGACCTCAGGGCTGCATGTTTTGAGCCCAGTACTGATCCTGAAAAGCGTTTCCAACCCCACTTACAAGTAAAACTAGCTAAAATGTGCCTGGCTGCTATTCACTGAAAAGCTCATTCTGTGTACATTTTTGGCATACGTTTGCTCCTACCGGGTCAGCTGAGCAGCAAATTTCTATTTAACCATCTGCTTTCATGAGAGACCTCAGGGCTGCATGTTTTGAGTCCAGTACTGAGCCTGAAAAGCATTTCCAACTCCACTTACAAGTAAAACTAGCTAAAATGTGCCTGGCTGCTCTTCACTGAAAAGCTCATTCTGAGTACATTTTTGGCATACGTTTGCTCCTGCAGGGTCAGCTGAGCAGCGAATTTCTATTTAACCACCTGCTATCATGAGAGACCTCAGGGCTGCATGTTTTGAGCCCAGTACTGATCCTGAAAAGCGTTTCCAACCCCACTTACAAGTAAAGCTAGCTAAAATGTGCCTGGCTGCTATTCACTGAAAAGCTCATTCTGTGTACATTTTTGGTATACGTTTGCTCCTGCCGGGTCAGCTGAGCAGCAAATTTCTATTTAACCACCTGCTTTCATGAGAGACCTCAGGGCTGCAGGTTTTGAGCCCAGTACTGATCCTGAAAAGCGTTTCCAACCCCACTTACAAGTAAAACTAGCTAAAATGTGCCTGGCTGCTATTCACTGAAAAGCTCATTCTGTGTACATTTTTGGCATACGTTTGCTCCTGCCGGTTCAGCTGAGCAGCCAATTTCTATTTAACCACCTGCTTTCATGAGAGACCTCAGGGCTGCATGTTTTGAGCCCAGTACTGAGCCTGAAAAGCGTTTCCAACCCCACTTACAAGTAAAACTAGCTAAAATGTGCCTGGCTGCTATTCACTGAAAAGCTCATTCTGTGTACATTTTTAGCATACGTTTGCTCCTGCCGGGTCAGCTGAGCAGCGAATTTCTATTTAACCACCTGCTATCATGAGAGACCTCAGGGCTGCATGTTTTGAGCCCAGTATTGATCCTGAAAAGCGTTTCCAACCCCACTTACAAGTAAAACTAGCTAAAATGTGCCTGGCTGCTATTCACTGAAAAGCTCATTCTGTGTACATTTTTGGCATACGTTTGCTCCTACCGGGTCAGCTGAGCAGCAAATTTCTATTTAACCACCTGCTTTCATGAGAGACCTCAGGGCTGCATGTTTTGAGCCCAGTACTGAGCCTAAAAAGCATTTCCAACCCCACTTACAAGTAAAACTAGCTAAAATGTGCCTGGCTTCTCTTCACTGAAAAGCTCATTCTGAGTACATTTTTAGCATACGTTTTCTAAAATGTGCCTGCCTTCTCTTCACTGAAAAGCTCATTCTGAGTACATTTTTGGCATACGTTTGCTCCTGCCGGGTCAGCTGAGCAGCGAATTTCTATTTAACCACCTGCTTTCATGAGAGACCTCAGGGCTGCATGTTTTGAGCCCAGTACTGATCCTGAAAAGCGTTTCCAACCCCACTTACAAGTAAAACTAGCTAAAATGTGCCTGGCTGCTATTCACTGAAAAGCTCATTCTGTGTACATTTTTGGCATACATTTGCTCCTGCCGGGTCAGCTGAGCAGCGAATTTCTATTTAACCACCTGCTTTCATGAGAGACCTCAGGGCTGCATGTTTTGAGCCCAGTACTGATCCTGAAAAGCGTTTCCAACCCCACTTACAAGTAAAACTAGCTAAAATGTGCCTGGCTGCTATTCACTGAAAAGCTCATTCTGAGTACATTTTTAGCATACGTTTGCTCCTGCCGGGTCAGCTGAGCAGCAATTTTCTATTTAACCATCTGCTTTCAATGAGAGACCTCAGGGCTGCATGTTTTGAGCCCAGTACTGAGCCTGAAAAGCGTTTCCAACCCCACTTACAAGTAAACTAGCTAAAATGTGCCTGGCTGCTATTCACTGAAAAGCTCATTCTGAGTACATTTTTAACATACGTTTGCTTCTGCCGGGTCAGCTGAGCAGCGAATTTCTATTTAACCACCTGCTATCATGAGAGACCTCAGGGCTGCATGTTTTGAGGCCAGTACTGATCCTGAAAAGCGTTTCCAACCCCACTTACAAGTAAAACTAGCTAAAATGTGCCTGGCTGCTATTCACTGAAAAGCTCATTCTGTGTACATTTTTAGGCATACGTTTGCTCCTGCCGGGTCAGCTGAGCAGCGAATGTCTATTTAACCACCTGCTATCATGAGAGACCTCAGGGCTGCATGTTTTGAGCCCAGTACTGATCCTGAAAAGCGTTTCCAACCCCACTTACAAGTAAAACTAGCTAAAATGTGCCTGGCTGCTATTCACTGAAAAGCTCATTCTGTGTACATTTTTGCCATACGTTTGCTCCTACCGGGTCAGCTGAGCAGCAAATTTCTATTTAACCATCTGCTTTCATGAGAGACCTCAGGGCTGCATGTTTTGAGTCCAGTACTGAGCCTGAAAAGCATTTCCAACCCCACTTACAAGTAAAACTAGCTAAAATGTGCCTGGCTGCTCTTCACTGAAAAGCTCATTCTGAGTACATTTTTGGCATACGTTTGCTCCTGCCGGGTCAGCTGAGCAGCGAATTTCTATTTAACCACCTGCTATCATGAGAGAATTCAGGGCTGCATGTTTTGAGCCCAGTACTGATCCTGAAAAGCATTTCCAATCCCAATTACAAGTAAAACTAGCTAAAATGTGCCTGGCTGCTATTCACTGAAAAGCTCATTCTGAGTACATTTTTAGCATACGTTTGCTCCTGCCGGGTCAGCTGAGCAGCGAATTTCTATTTAACCACCTGCTATCATGAGAGACCTCAGGGCTGCATGTTTTGAGCCCAGTACTGATCCTGAAAAGCGTTTCCAACCCCACTTACAAGTAAAACTAGCTAAAATGTGCCTGGCTGCTATTCACTGAAAAGCTCATTCTGTGTACATTTTTGGCATACGTTTGCTCCTACCGGGTCAGCTGAGCAGCAAATTTCTATTTAACCATCTGCTTTCATGAGAGACCTCAGGGCTGCATGTTTTGAGTCCAGTACTGAGCCTGAAAAGCATTTCCAACTCCACTTACAAGTAAAACTAGCTAAAATGTGCCTGGCTGCTCTTCACTGAAAAGCTCATTCTGAGTACATTTTTGGCATACGTTTGCTCCTGCCGGGTCAGCTGAGCAGCGAATTTCTATTTAACCACCTGCTATCATGAGAGACCTCAGGGCTGCATGTTTTGAGCCCAGTACTGATCCTGAAAAGCGTTTCCAACCCCACTTACAAGTAAAACTAGCTAAAATGTGCCTGGCTGCTATTCACTGAAAAGCTCATTCTGTGTACATTTTTGGCATACGTTTGCTCCTGCCGGGTCAGCTGAGCAGCAAATTTCTATTTAACCACCTGCTTTCATGAGAGACCTCAGGGCTGCAGGTTTTGAGCCCAGTACTGATCCTGAAAAGCGTTTCCAACCCCACTTACAAGTAAAACTAGCTAAAATGTGCCTGGCTGCTATTCACTGAAAAGCTCATTCTGTGTACATTTTTGGCATACGTTTGCTCCTGCCGGTTCAGCTGAGCAGCCAATTTCTATTTAACCACCTGCTTTCATGAGAGACCTCAGGGCTGCATGTTTTGAGCCCAGTACTGAGCCTGAAAAGCGTTTCCAACCCCACTTACAAGTAAAACTAGCTAAAATGTGCCTGGCTGCTATTCACTGAAAAGCTCATTCTGTGTACATTTTTAGCATACGTTTGCTCCTGCCGGGTCAGCTGAGCAGCGAATTTCTATTTAACCACCTGCTATCATGAGAGACCTCAGGGCTGCATGTTTTGAGCCCAGTATTGATCCTGAAAAGCGTTTCCAACCCCACTTACAAGTAAAACTAGCTAAAATGTGCCTGGCTGCTATTCACTGAAAAGCTCATTCTGTGTACATTTTTGGCATACGTTTGCTCCTACCGGGTCAGCTGAGCAGCAAATTTCTATTTAACCACCTGCTTTCATGAGAGACCTCAGGGCTGCATGTTTTGAGCCCAGTACTGAGCCTAAAAAGCATTTCCAACCCCACTTACAAGTAAAACTAGCTAAAATGTGCCTGGCTTCTCTTCACTGAAAAGCTCATTCTGAGTACATTTTTAGCATACGTTTTCTAAAATGTGCCTGCCTTCTCTTCACTGAAAAGCTCATTCTGAGTACATTTTTGGCATACGTTTGCTCCTGCCGGGTCAGCTGAGCAGCGAATTTCTATTTAACCACCTGCTTTCATGAGAGACCTCAGGGCTGCATGTTTTGAGCCCAGTACTGATCCTGAAAAGCGTTTCCAACCCCACTTACAAGTAAAACTAGCTAAAATGTGCCTGGCTGCTATTCACTGAAAAGCTCATTCTGTGTACATTTTTGGCATACATTTGCTCCTGCCGGGTCAGCTGAGCAGCGAATTTCTATTTAACCACCTGCTTTCATGAGAGACCTCAGGGCTGCATGTTTTGAGCCCAGTACTGATCCTGAAAAGCGTTTCCAACCCCACTTACAAGTAAAACTAGCTAAAATGTGCCTGGCTGCTATTCACTGAAAAGCTCATTCTGTGTACATTTTTGGCATACGTTTGCTCCTGCCGGTTCAGCTGAGCAGCGAATTTCTATTTAACCACCTGCTTTCATGAGAGACCTCAGGGCTGCATGTTTTGAGCCCAGTACTGAGCCTGAAAAGCGTTTCCAACCCCACTTACAAGTAAAACTAGCTAAAATGTGCCTGGCTGCTATTCACTGAAAAGCTCATTCTGTGTACATTTTTAGCATACGTTTGCTCCTGCCGGGTCAGCTGAGCAGCGAATTTCTATTTAACCACCTGCTATCATGAGAGACCTCAGGGCTGCATGTTTTGAGCCCAGTATTGATCCTGAAAAGCGTTTCCAACCCCACTTACAAGTAAAACTAGCTAAAATATGCCTGGCTGCTATTCACTGAAAAGCTCATTCTGTGTACATTTTTGGCATATGTTTGCTCCTACCGGGTCAGCTGAGCAGCAAATTTCTATTTAACCACCTGCTTTCATGAGAGACCTCAGGGCTGCATGTTTTGAGCCCAGTACTGAGCCTAAAAAGCATTTCCAACCCCACTTACAAGTAACACTAGCTAAAATGTGCCTGGCTTCTCTTCACTGTAAAGCTCATTCTGAGTACATTTTTAGCATACGTTTGCTCCTGCCGGGTCAGCTGAGCAGCGAAATTCTATTTAACCACCTGCTATCATGAGAGACCTCAGGGCTGCATGTTTTGAGCCCAGTACTGATCCTGAAAAGCGTTTCCAACCCCACTTACAAGTAAAACTAGCTAAAATGTGCCTGGCTGCTATTCACTGAAAAGCTCATTCTGTGTACATTTTTGGCATACGTTTGCTCCTGCCGGGTCAGCTGAGCAGCGAATTTCTATTTAACCACCTGCTTTCATGAGAGACCTCAGGGCTGCATGTTTTGAGCCCAGTACTGAGGCTGAAAAGCATTTCCAACCCTACTTACAAGTAAAACTAGCTAAAATGTGCCTGGCTTCTCTTCACTGAAAAGCTCATTCTGTGTACATTTTTGGCATACGTTTGCTCCTACCGGGTCAGCTGAGCAGCGAATTTCTATTTAACCACCTGCTATCATGAGAGACCTCAGGGCTGCATGTTTTGAGCCCAGTACTGATCCTAAAAAGCATTTCCAACCCCACTTACAAGTAAAACTAGCTAAAATGTGCCTGGCTGCTATTCACTGAAAAGCTCATTCTGTGTACATTTTTGGCATACATTTGCTCCTACCTGGTCAGCTGAGCAGCGAATTTCTATTTAACCACCTGCTTTCATGAGAGACCTCAGGGCTGCATGTTTTGAGCCCAGTACTGAGCCTGAAAAGCATTTCCAACCCCACTTAAAAGTAAAACTAGCTAAAATGTGCCTAGCTTCTCTTCACTGAAAAGCTCATTCTGAGTACATTTTTAGCATACGTTTGCTCCTAGCGGGTCAGCTGAGCAGCGAATTTCTATTTAACCATCTGCTTTCACTGAGAGACCTCAGGGCTGCATGTTTTGAGCCCAGTACTGAGCCTGAAAAGCGTTTCCAACCCCACTTACAAGTAAAACTAGCTAAAATGTGCCTGGCTGCTATTCACTGAAAAGCTCATTCTGTGTACATTTTTGGCATACGTTTGCTCCTGCCGGTTCAGCTGAGCAGCGAATTTCTATTTAACCACCTGCTTTCATGAGAGACCTCAGGGCTGCATGTTTTGAGCCCAGTACTGAGCCTGAAAAGCGTTTCCAACCCCACTTACAAGTAAAACTAGCTAAAATGTGCCTGGCTGCTATTCACTGAAAAGCTCATTCTGTGCTCATTTTTAGCATACGTTTGCTCCTGCCGGGTCAGCTGAGCAGCGAATTTCTATTTAACCACCTGCTATCATGAGAGACCTCAGGGCTGCATGTTTTGAGCCCAGTATTGATCCTGAAAAGCGTTTCCAACCCCACTTACAAGTAAAACTAGCTAAAATATGCCTGGCTGCTATTCACTGAAAAGCTCATTCTGTGTACATTTTTGGCATACGTTTGCTCCTACCGGGTCAGCTGAGCAGCGAATTTCTATTTAACCACCTGCTTTCATGAGAGACCTCAGGGCTGCATGTTTTGAGCCCAGTACTGAGCCTGAAAAGCATTTCCAACCCCACTTAAAAGTAAAACTAGCTAAAATGTGCCTGGCTTCTCTTCACTGAACAGCTCATTCTGAGTACATTTTTAGCATACGTTTGCTCCTAGCGGGTCAGCTGAGCAGCGAATTTCTATTTAACCATCTGCTTTCACTGAGAGACCTCAGGGCTGCATGTTTTGAGCCCAGTACTGAGCCTGAAAAGCGTTTCCAACCCCACTTACAAGTAAAACTAGCTAAAATGTGCCTGGCTGCTATTCACTGAAAAGCTCATTCTGAGTACATTTTTAGCATACGTTTGCTCCTGCCGGGTCAGCTGAGCAGCGAATTTCTATTTAACCACCTGCTATCATGAGAGACCTCAGGGCTGCATGTTTTGAGCCCAGTACTGATCCTGAAAAGCGTTTCCAACCCCACTTACAAGTAAAACTAGCTAAAATGTGCCTGGCTGCTATTCACTGAAAAGCTCATTCTGTGTACATTTTTAGGCATACGTTTGCTCCTGCCGGGTCAGCTGAGCAGCGAATGTCTATTTAACCACCTGCTATCATGAGAGACCTCAGGGCTGCATGTTTTGAGCCCAGTACTGATCCTGAAAAGCGTTTCCAACCCCACTTACAAGTAAAACTAGCTAAAATGTGCCTGGCTGCTATTCACTGAAAAGCTCATTCTGAGTACATTTTTAGCATACGTTTGCTCCTGCCGGGTCAGCTGAGAAGCGAATTTCTATTTAACCACCTGCTATCATGAGAGACCTCAGGGCTGCATGTTTTGAGCCCAGTACCTATCCTGAAAAGCATTTCCAACCCCACTTACAAGTAAAACTAGCTAAAATGTGCCTGGCTGCTATTCACTGAAAAGCTCATTCTGAGTACATTTTTAGCATACGTTTGCTCCTGCCGGGTCAGCTGAGCAGCGAATTTCTATTTAACCACCTGCTATCATGAGAGACCTCAGGGCTGCATGTTTTGAGCCCAGTACTGAGCCTGAAAAGCGTTTCCAACCCCACTTACAAGTAAAACTAGCTAAAATGTGCCTGGCTGCTATTCACTGAAAAGCTCATTCTGTGTACATTTTTAGCATACGTTTGCTCCTGCCGGGTCAGCTGAGCAGCGAATTTCTATTTAACCACCTGCTATCATGAGAGACCTCAGGGCTGCATGTTTTGAGCCCAGTATTGATCCTGAAAAGCGTTTCCAACCCCACTTACAAGTAAAACTAGCTAAAATATGCCTGGCTGCTATTCACTGAAAAGCTCATTCTGTGTACATTTTTGGCATACGTTTGCTCCTACCGTGTCAGCTGAGCAGCAAATTTCTATTTAACCACCTGCTTTCATGAGAGACCTCAGGGCTGCATGTTTTGAGCCCAGTACTGAGCCTAAAAAGCATTTCCAACCCCACTTACAAGTAAAACTAGCTAAAATGTGCCTGGCTTCTCTTCACTGAAAAGCTCATTCTGAGTACATTTTTAGCATACGTTTGCTCCTGCCGGGTCAGCTGAGCAGCGAAATTCTATTTAACCACCTGCTATCATGGGAGACCTCAGGGCTGCATGTTTTGAGCCCAGTACTGATCCTGAAAAGCGTTTCCAACCCCACTTACAAGTAAAACTAGCTAAAATGTGCCTGGCTGCTATTCACTGAAAAGCTCATTCTGTGTACATTTTTGGCATACGTTTGCTCCTGCCGGGTCAGCTGAGCAGCGAATTTCTATTTAACCACCTGCTTTCATGAGAGACCTCAGGGCTGCATGTTTTGAGCCCAGTACTGAGGCTGAAAAGCATTTCCAACCCTACTTACAAGTAAAACTAGCTAAAATGTGCCTGGCTTCTCTTCACTGAAAAGCTCATTCTGTGTACATTTTTGGCATACGTTTGCTCCTACCGGGTCAGCTGAGCAGCGAATTTCTATTTAACCACCTGCTATCATGAGAGACCTCAGGGCTGCATGTTTTGAGCCCAGTACTGATCCTGAAAAGCATTTCCAACCCCACTTACAAGTAAAACTAGCTAAAATGTGCCTGGCTGCTATTCACTGAAAAGCTCATTCTGTGTACATTTTTGGCATACATTTGCTCCTACCGGGTCAGCTGAGCAGCGAATTTCTATTTAACCACCTGCTTTCATGAGAGACCTCAGGGCTGCATGTTTTGAGCCCAGTACTGAGCCTGAAAAGCATTTCCAACCCCACTTAAAAGTAAAACTAGCTAAAATGTGCCTAGCTTCTCTTCACTGAACAGCTCATTCTGAGTACATTTTTAGCATACGTTTGCTCCTAGCGGGTCAGCTGAGCAGCGAATTTCTATTTAACCATCTGCTTTCACTGAGAGACCTCAGGGCTGCATGTTTTGAGCCCAGTACTGAGCCTGAAAAGCGTTTCCAACCCCACTTACAAGTAAAACTAGCTAAAATGTGCCTGGCTGCTATTCACTGAAAAGCTCATTCTGAGTACATTTTTAGCATACGTTTGCTCCTGCCGGGTCAGCTGAGCAGCGAATTTCTATTTAACCACCTGCTATCATGAGAGACCTCAGGGCTGCATGTTTTGAGCCCAGTACTGATCCTGAAAAGCGTTTCCAACCCCACTTACAAGTAAAACTAGCTAAAATGTGCCTGGCTGCTATTCACTGAAAAGCTCATTCTGTGTACATTTTTAGGCATACGTTTGCTCCTGCCGGGTCAGCTGAGCAGCGAATGTCTATTTAACCACCTGCTATCATGAGAGACCTCAGGGCTGCATGTTTTGAGCCCAGTACTGATCCTGAAAAGCGTTTCCAACCCCACTTACAAGTAAAACTAGCTAAAATGTGCCTGGCTGCTATTCGCTGAAAAGCTCATTCTGAGTACATTTTTAGCATACGTTTGCTCCTGCCGGGTGAGCTGAGCAGCGAATTTCTATTTAACCACCTGCTTTCATGAGAGACCTCAGGGCTGCATGTTTTGAGCCCAGTACTGAGCCTGAAAAGCATTTCCAACCCCACTTAAAAGTAAAACTAGCTAAAATGTGCCTAGCTTCTCTTCACTGAACAGCTCATTCTGAGTACATTTTTAGCATACGTTTGCTCCTAGCGGGTCAGCTGAGCAGCGAATTTCTATTTAACCATCTGCTTTCACTGAGAGACCTCAGGGCTGCATGTTTTGAGCCCAGTACTGAGCCTGAAAAGCGTTTCCAACCCCACTTACAAGTAAAACTAGCTAAAATGTGCCTGGCTGCTATTCACTGAAAAGCTCATTCTGAGTACATTTTTAGCATACGTTTGCTCCTGCCGGGTCAGCTGAGCAGCGAATTTCTATTTAACCACCTGCTATCATGAGAGACCTCAGGGCTGCATGTTTTGAGCCCAGTACTGAGCCTGAAAAGCGTTTCCAACCCCACTTACAAGTAAAACTAGCTAAAATGTGCCTGGCTGCTATTCACTGAAAAGCTCATTCTGTGTACATTTTTAGCATACGTTTGCTCCTGCCGGGTCAGCTGAGCAGCGAATTTCTATTTAACCACCTGCTATCATGAGAGACCTCAGGGCTGCATGTTTTGAGCCCAGTATTGATCCTGAAAAGCGTTTCCAACCCCACTTACAAGTAAAACTAGCTAAAATATGCCTGGCTGCTATTCACTGAAAAGCTCATTCTGTGTACATTTTTGGCATACGTTTGCTCCTACCGTGTCAGCTGAGCAGCAAATTTCTATTTAACCACCTGCTTTCATGAGAGACCTCAGGGCTGCATGTTTTGAGCCCAGTACTGAGCCTAAAAAGCATTTCCAACCCCACTTACAAGTAAAACTAGCTAAAATGTGCCTGGCTTCTCTTCACTGAAAAGCTCATTCTGAGTACATTTTTAGCATACGTTTGCTCCTGCCGGGTCAGCTGAGCAGCGAAATTCTATTTAACCACCTGCTATCATGGGAGACCTCAGGGCTGCATGTTTTGAGCCCAGTACTGATCCTGAAAAGCGTTTCCAACCCCACTTACAAGTAAAACTAGCTAAAATGTGCCTGGCTGCTATTCACTGAAAAGCTCATTCTGTGTACATTTTTGGCATACGTTTGCTCCTGCCGGGTCAGCTGAGCAGCGAATTTCTATTTAACCACCTGCTTTCATGAGAGACCTCAGGGCTGCATGTTTTGAGCCCAGTACTGAGGCTGAAAAGCATTTCCAACCCTACTTACAAGTAAAACTAGCTAAAATGTGCCTGGCTTCTCTTCACTGAAAAGCTCATTCTGTGTACATTTTTGGCATACGTTTGCTCCTACCGGGTCAGCTGAGCAGCGAATTTCTATTTAACCACCTGCTATCATGAGAGACCTCAGGGCTGCATGTTTTGAGCCCAGTACTGATCCTGAAAAGCATTTCCAACCCCACTTACAAGTAAAACTAGCTAAAATGTGCCTGGCTGATATTCACTGAAAAGCTCATTCTGTGTACATTTTTGGCATACATTTGCTCCTACCGGGTCAGCTGAGCAGCGAATTTCTATTTAACCACCTGCTTTCATGAGAGACCTCAGGGCTGCATGTTTTGAGCCCAGTACTGAGCCTGAAAAGCATTTCCAACCCCACTTAAAAGTAAAACTAGCTAAAATGTGCCTAGCTTCTCTTCACTGAAAAGCTCATTCTGAGTACATTTTTAGCATACGTTTGCTCCTAGCGGGTCAGCTGAGCAGCGAATTTCTATTTAACCATCTGCTTTCACTGAGAGACCTCAGGGCTGCATGTTTTGAGCCCAGTACTGAGCCTGAAAAGCGTTTCCAACCCCACTTACAAGTAAAACTAGCTAAAATGTGCCTGGCTGCTATTCACTGAAAAGTTCATTCTGAGTACATTTTTAGCATACGTTTGCTTCTGCCGGGTCAGCTGAGCAGCAAATTTCTATTTAACCACCTGCTATCATGAGAGACCTCAGGGCTGCATGTTTTGAGCCCAGTATTGATCCTGAAAAGCGTTTCCAACCCCACTTACAAGTAAAACTAGCTAAAATATGCCTGGCTGCTATTCACTGAAAAGCTCATTCTGTGTACATTTTTGGCATACGTTTGCTCCTACCGTGTCAGCTGAGCAGCAAATTTCTATTTAACCACCTGCTTTCATGAGAGACCTCAGGGCTGCATGTTTTGAGCCCAGTACTGAGCCTAAAAAGCATTTCCAACCCCACTTACAAGTAAAACTAGCTAAAATGTGCCTGGCTTCTCTTCACTGAAAAGCTCATTCTGAGTACATTTTTAGCATACGTTTGCTCCTGCCGGGTCAGCTGAGCAGCGAAATTCTATTTAACCACCTGCTATCATGGGAGACCTCAGGGCTGCATGTTTTGAGCCCAGTACTGATCCTGAAAAGCGTTTCCAACCCCACTTACAAGTAAAACTAGCTAAAATGTGCCTGGCTGCTATTCACTGAAAAGCTCATTCTGAGTACATTTTTAGCATACGTTTGCTCCTGCCGGGTCAGCTGAGCAGCGAATTTCTATTTAACCACCTGCTATCATGAGAGACCTCAGGGCTGCATGTTTTGAGCCCAGTACTGATCCTGAAAAGCGTTTCCAACCCCACTTACAAGTAAAACTAGCTAAAATGTGCCTGGCTGCTATTCACTGAAAAGCTCATTCTGTGTACATTTTTAGGCATACGTTTGCTCCTGCCGGGTCAGCTGAGCAGCGAATGTCTATTTAACCACCTGCTATCATGAGAGACCTCAGGGCTGCATGTTTTGAGCCCAGTACTGATCCTGAAAAGCGTTTCCAACCCCACTTACAAGTAAAACTAGCTAAAATGTGCCTGGCTGCTATTCACTGAAAAGCTCATTCTGTGTACATTTTTGGCATACGTTTGCTCCTACCGTGTCAGCTGAGCAGCAAATTTCTATTTAACCACCTGCTTTCATGAGAGACCTCAGGGCTGCATGTTTTGAGCCCAGTACTGAGCCTAAAAAGCATTTCCAACCCCACTTACAAGTAAAACTAGCTAAAATGTGCCTGGCTTCTCTTCACTGAAAAGCTCATTCTGAGTACATTTTTAGCATACGTTTGCTCCTGCCGGGTCAGCTGAGCAGCGAAATTCTATTTAACCACCTGCTATCATGGGAGACCTCAGGGCTGCATGTTTTGAGCCCAGTACTGATCCTGAAAAGCGTTTCCAACCCCACTTACAAGTAAAACTAGCTAAAATGTGCCTGGCTGCTATTCACTGAAAAGCTCATTCTGTGTACATTTTTGGCATACGTTTGCTCCTGCCGGGTCAGCTGAGCAGCGAATTTCTATTTAACCACCTGCTTTCATGAGAGACCTCAGGGCTGCATGTTTTGAGCCCAGTACTGAGGCTGAAAAGCATTTCCAACCCTACTTACAAGTAAAACTAGCTAAAATGTGCCTGGCTTCTCTTCACTGAAAAGCTCATTCTGTGTACATTTTTGGCATACGTTTGCTCCTACCGGGTCAGCTGAGCAGCGAATTTCTATTTAACCACCTGCTATCATGAGAGACCTCAGGGCTGCATGTTTTGAGCCCAGTACTGATCCTGAAAAGCATTTCCAACCCCACTTACAAGTAAAACTAGCTAAAATGTGCCTGGCTGCTATTCACTGAAAAGCTCATTCTGTGTACATTTTTGGCATTCATTTGCTCCTACCGGGTCAGCTGAGCAGCGAATTTCTATTTAACCACCTGCTTTCATGAGAGACCTCAGGGCTGCATGTTTTGAGCCCAGTACTGAGCCTGAAAAGCATTTCCAACCCCACTTAAAAGTAAAACTAGCTAAAATGTGCCTAGCTTCTCTTCACTGAAAAGCTCATTCTGAGTACATTTTTAGCATACGTTTGCTCCTAGCGGGTCAGCTGAGCAGCGAATTTCTATTTAACCATCTGCTTTCACTGAGAGACCTCAGGGCTGCATGTTTTGAGCCCAGTACTGAGCCTGAAAAGCGTTTCCAACCCCACTTACAAGTAAAACTAGCTAAAATGTGCCTGGCTGCTATTCACTGAAAAGCTCATTCTGAGTACATTTTTAGCATACGTTTGCTCCTGCCGGGTCAGCTGAGCAGCGAATTTCTATTTAACCACCTGCTATCATGAGAGACCTCAGGGCTGCATGTTTTGAGCCCAGTACTGATCCTGAAAAGCGTTTCCAACCCCACTTACAAGTAAAACTAGCTAAAATGTGCCTGGCTGCTATTCACTGAAAAGCTCATTCTGTGTACATTTTTAGGCATACGTTTGCTCCTGCCGGGTCAGCTGAGCAGCGAATGTCTATTTAACCACCTGCTATCATGAGAGACCTCAGGGCTGCATGTTTTGAGCCCAGTACTGATCCTGAAAAGCGTTTCCAACCCCACTTACAAGTAAAACTAGCTAAAATGTGCCTGGCTGCTATTCACTGAAAAGCTCATTCTGAGTACATTTTTAGCATACGTTTGCTCCTGCCGGGTCAGCTGAGAAGCGAATTTCTATTTAACCACCTGCTATCATGAGAGACCTCAGGGCTGCATGTTTTGAGCCCAGTACCTATCCTGAAAAGCATTTCCAACCCCACTTACAAGTAAAACTAGCTAAAATGTGCCTGGCTGCTATTCACTGAAAAGCTCATTCTGAGTACATTTTTAGCATACGTTTGCTCTTGCCGGGTCAGCTGAGCAGCGAATTTCTATTTAACCACCTGCTATCATGAGAGACCTCAGGGCTGCATGTTTTGAGCCCAGTACTGATCCTGAATAGCGTTTCCAACCCCACTTACAAGTAAAACTAGCTAAAATGTGCCTGGCTGCTATTCACTGAAAAGCTCATTCTGTGTACATTTTTGGCATACGTTTGCTCCTACCGGGTCAGCTGAGCAGCGAATTTCTATTTAACCATCTGCTTTCAATGAGAGACCTCAGGGCTGCATGTTTTGAGCCCAGTACTGAGCCTGAAAAGCGTTTCCAACCCCACTTACAAGTAAAACTAGCTAAAATGTGCCTGGCTGCTATTCACTGAAAAGCTCATTCTGAGTACATTTTTAGCATACGTTTGCTTCTGCCGGGTCAGCTGAGCAGCAAATTTCTATTTAACCACCTGCTATCATGAGAGACCTCAGGGCTGCATGTTTTGAGCCCAGTACTGATCCTGAAAAGCGTTTCCAACCCCACTTACAAGTAAAACTAGCTAAAATGTGCCTGGCTGCTATTCACTGAAAAGCTCATTCTGTGTACATTTTTAGGCATACGTTTGCTCCTGCCGGGTCAGCTGAGCAGCGAATGTCTATTTAACCACCTGCTATCATGAGAGACCTCAGGGCTGCATGTTTTGAGCCCAGTACTGATCCTGAAAAGCGTTTCCAACCCCACTTACAAGTAAAACTAGCTAAAATGTGCCTGGCTGCTATTCACTGAAAAGCTCATTCTGAGTACATTTTTAGCATACGTTTGCTCCTGCCGGGTCAGCTGAGAAGCGAATTTCTATTTAACCACCTGCTTTCATGAGAGACCTCAGGGCTGCATGTTTTGAGCCCAGTACTGAGGCTGAAAAGCATTTCCAACCCTACTTACAAGTAAAACTAGCTAAAATGTGCCTGGCTTCTCTTCACTGAAAAGCTCATTCTGAGTACATTTTTAGCATACGTTTGCTCCTGCCGGGTCAGCTGAGCAGTGAATTTCTATTTAACCACCTGCTATCATGAGAGACCTCAGGGCTGCATGTTTTGAGCCCAGTACTGATCCTGAAAAGCGTTTCCAACCCCACTTACAAGTAAAACTAGCTAAAATGTGCCTGGCTGCTATTCACTGAAAAGCTCATTCTGTGTACATTTTTGGCATACGTTTGCTCCTGCCGGGTCAGCTGAGCAGCGAATTTCTATTTAACCACCTGCTATCATGAGAGACCTCAGGGCTGCATGTTTTGAGCCCAGTATTGATCCTGAAAAGCGTTTCCAACCCCACTTACAAGTAAAACTAGCTAAAATGTGCCTGGCTTCTCTTCACTGAAAAGCTCATTCTGAGTACATTTTTAGCATACGTTTGCTCCTGCCGGGTCAGCTGAGCAGCGAATTTCTATTTAACCACCTGCTATCATGAGAGACCCTAGGGCTGCATGTTTTGAGCCCAGTATTGATCCTGAAAAGCGTTTCCAACCCCACTTACAAGTAAAACTAGCTAAAATGTGCCTGGCTGCTATTCACTGAAAAGCTCATTCTGAGTACATTTTTAGCATACGTTTGCTCCTGCCGGGTCAGCTGAGCAGCGAATTTCTATTTAACCACCTGCTATCATGAGAGACCTCAGGGCTGCATGTTTTGAGCCCAGTACTGATCCTGAAAAGCGTTAACCCCACTTACAAGTAAAACTAGCTAAAATGTGCCTGGCTTCTCTTCACTGAAAAGCTCATTCTGAGTACATTTTTAGCATCCGTTTGCTCCTGCCGGGTCAGCTGAGCAGCGAATTTCTATTTAACCACCTGCTATCATGAGAGACCTCAGTGCTGCATGTTTTGAGCCCAGTACTGATCCTGAAAAGCGTTTCCAACCCCACTTACAAGTAAAACTAGCTAAAATGTGCCTGGCTGCTATTCACTGAAAAGCTCATTCTGTGTACATTTTTGGCATACGTTTGCTCCTACCGGGTCAGCTGAGCAGCGAATTTATATTTAACCACCTGCTTTCATGAGAGACCTCAGGGCTGCATGTTTTGAGCCCAGTACTGAGCCTGAAAAGTGTTTCCAACCCCACTTACAAGTAAAACTAGCTAAAATGTGCCTGGCTTCTCTTCACTGAAAAGCTCATTCTTAGTACATTTTTAGCATACGTTTGCTCCTGCTGGGTCAGCTGAGCAGCGAATTTCTTTTTAACCACCTGCTATCATGAGAGACCTCAGTGCTGCATGTTTTGAGCCCAGTACTGATCCTGAAAAGCATTTACAACCCCACTTACAAGTAAAACTAGCTAAAATGTGCCTGGCTGCTATTCACTGAAAAGCTCATTCTGAGTACATTTTTAGCATACGTTTGCTCCTACCGGGTCAGCTGAGCAGCGAATTTCTATTTAACCACCTGCTTTCATGAGAGACCTCAGGGCTGCATGTTTTGAGCCCAGTACTGAGCCTGAAAAGCGTTTCCAACCCCACTTCAAGTAAAACTAGCTAAAATGTGCCTGGCTGCTATTCACTGAAAAGCTCATTCTGAGTACATTTTTAGCATATGTTTGCTCCTGCCGGGTCAGCTGAGCAGCGAATTTCTATTTAACCACCTGCTTTCATGAGAGACCTCAGGGCTGCATGTTTTGAGCCCAGTACTGAGCCTGAAAAGCGTTTCCAACCCCACTTACAAGTAAAACTAGCTAAAATGTGCCTGGCTGCTATTCACTGAAAAGCTCATTCTGTGTACATTTTTAGCATACGTTTGCTCCTGCTGGGTCAGCTGAGCAGCGAAATTCTATTTAACCACCTGCTATCATGAGAGACCTCAGGGCTGCATGTTTTGAGCCCAGTACTGATCCTGAAAAGTGTTTCCAACCCCACTTACAAGTAAAACTAGCTAAAATGTGCCTGGCTGCTATTCACTGAAAAGCTCATTCTGTGTACATTTTTGGCATACGTTTGCTCCTGCCGGGTCAGCTGAGCAGCGAATTTCTATTTAACCACCTGCTTTCATGAGAGACCTCAGGGCTGCATGTTTTGAGCCCAGTACTGATCCTGAAAAGCGTTTCCAACCCCACTTACAAGTAAAACTAGCTAAAATGTGCCTGGCTGCTATTCACTGAAAAGCTCATTCTGTGTACATTTTTGGCATACGTTTGCTCCTGCCGGGTCAGCTGAGCAGCGAATTTCTATTTAACCACCTGCTTTCATGAGAGACCTCAGGGCTGCATGTTTTGAGCCCAGTACTGATCCTGAAAAGTGTTTCCAACCCCACTTACAAGTAAAACTAGCTAAAATGTGCCTGGCTGCTATTCACTGAAAAGCTCATTCTGAGTACATTTTTAGCATACGTTTGCTCCTGCCGGGTCAGCTGAGCAGCGAATTTCTATTTAACCACCTGCTATCATGAGAGACCTCAGGGCTGCATGTTTTGAGCCCAGTACTGATCCTGAAAAGCGTTTCCAACCCCACTTACAAGTAAAACTAGCTAAAATGTGCCTGGCTGCTATTCACTGAAAAGCTCATTCTGTGTACATTTTTAGGCATACGTTTGCTCCTGCCGGGTCAGCTGAGCAGCGAATGTCTATTTAACCACCTGCTATCATGAGAGACCTCAGGGCTGCATGTTTTGAGCCCAGTACTGATCCTGAAAAGCGTTTCCAACCCCACTTACAAGTAAAACTAGCTAAAATGTGCCTGGCTGCTATTCACTGAAAAGCTCATTCTGAGTACATTTTTAGCATACGTTTGCTCCTGCCGGGTCAGCTGAGAAGCGAATTTCTATTTAACCACCTGCTATCATGAGAGACCTCAGGGCTGCATGTTTTGAGCCCAGTACCTATCCTGAAAAGCATTTCCAACCCCACTTACAAGTAAAACTAGCTAAAATGTGCCTGGCTGCTATTCACTGAAAAGCTCATTCTGAGTACATTTTTAGCATACGTTTGCTCCTGCCGGGTCAGCTGAGCAGCGAATTTCTATTTAACCACCTGCTATCATGAGAGACCTCAGGGCTGCATGTTTTGAGCCCAGTACTGATCCTGAATAGCGTTTCCAACCCCACTTACAAGTAAAACTAGCTAAAATGTGCCTGGCTGCTATTCACTGAAAAGCTCATTCTGTGTACATTTTTGGCATACGTTTGCTCCTACCGGGTCAGCTGAGCAGCGAATTTCTATTTAACCATCTGCTTTCAATGAGAGACCTCAGGGCTGCATGTTTTGAGCCCAGTACTGAGCCTGAAAAGCGTTTCCAACCCCACTTACAAGTAAAACTAGCTAAAATGTGCCTGGCTGCTATTCACTGAAAAGCTCATTCTGAGTACATTTTTAGCATACGTTTGCTTCTGCCGGGTCAGCTGAGCAGCAAATTTCTATTTAACCACCTGCTATCATGAGAGACCTCAGGGCTGCATGTTTTGAGCCCAGTACTGATCCTGAAAAGCGTTTCCAACCCCACTTACAAGTAAAACTAGCTAAAATGTGCCTGGCTGCTATTCACTGAAAAGCTCATTCTGTGTACATTTTTAGGCATACGTTTGCTCCTGCCGGGTCAGCTGAGCAGCGAATGTCTATTTAACCACCTGCTATCATGAGAGACCTCAGGGCTGCATGTTTTGAGCCCAGTACTGATCCTGAAAAGCGTTTCCAACCCCACTTACAAGTAAAACTAGCTAAAATGTGCCTGGCTGCTATTCACTGAAAAGCTCATTCTGAGTACATTTTTAGCATACGTTTGCTCCTGCCGGGTCAGCTGAGAAGCGAATTTCTATTTAACCACCTGCTTTCATGAGAGACCTCAGGGCTGCATGTTTTGAGCCCAGTACTGAGGCTGAAAAGCATTTCCAACCCTACTTACAAGTAAAACTAGCTAAAATGTGCCTGGCTTCTCTTCACTGAAAAGCTCATTCTGAGTACATTTTTAGCATACGTTTGCTCCTGCCGGGTCAGCTGAGCAGTGAATTTCTATTTAACCACCTGCTATCATGAGAGACCTCAGGGCTGCATGTTTTGAGCCCAGTACTGATCCTGAAAAGCGTTTCCAACCCCACTTACAAGTAAAACTAGCTAAAATGTGCCTGGCTGCTATTCACTGAAAAGCTCATTCTGTGTACATTTTTGGCATACGTTTGCTCCTGCCGGGTCAGCTGAGCAGCGAATTTCTATTTAACCACCTGCTATCATGAGAGACCTCAGGGCTGCATGTTTTGAGCCCAGTATTGATCCTGAAAAGCGTTTCCAACCCCACTTACAAGTAAAACTAGCTAAAATGTGCCTGGCTTCTCTTCACTGAAAAGCTCATTCTGAGTACATTTTTAGCATACGTTTGCTCCTGCCGGGTCAGCTGAGCAGCGAATTTCTATTTAACCACCTGCTATCATGAGAGACCCTAGGGCTGCATGTTTTGAGCCCAGTATTGATCCTGAAAAGCGTTTCCAACCCCACTTACAAGTAAAACTAGCTAAAATGTGCCTGGCTGCTATTCACTGAAAAGCTCATTCTGAGTACATTTTTAGCATACGTTTGCTCCTGCCGGGTCAGCTGAGCAGCGAATTTCTATTTAACCACCTGCTATCATGAGAGACCTCAGGGCTGCATGTTTTGAGCCCAGTACTGATCCTGAAAAGCGTTAACCCCACTTACAAGTAAAACTAGCTAAAATGTGCCTGGCTTCTCTTCACTGAAAAGCTCATTCTGAGTACATTTTTAGCATCCGTTTGCTCCTGCCGGGTCAGCTGAGCAGCGAATTTCTATTTAACCACCTGCTATCATGAGAGACCTCAGTGCTGCATGTTTTGAGCCCAGTACTGATCCTGAAAAGCGTTTCCAACCCCACTTACAAGTAAAACTAGCTAAAATGTGCCTGGCTGCTATTCACTGAAAAGCTCATTCTGTGTACATTTTTGGCATACGTTTGCTCCTACCGGGTCAGCTGAGCAGCGAATTTATATTTAACCACCTGCTTTCATGAGAGACCTCAGGGCTGCATGTTTTGAGCCCAGTACTGAGCCTGAAAAGTGTTTCCAACCCCACTTACAAGTAAAACTAGCTAAAATGTGCCTGGCTTCTCTTCACTGAAAAGCTCATTCTTAGTACATTTTTAGCATACGTTTGCTCCTGCTGGGTCAGCTGAGCAGCGAATTTCTTTTTAACCACCTGCTATCATGAGAGACCTCAGTGCTGCATGTTTTGAGCCCAGTACTGATCCTGAAAAGCATTTACAACCCCACTTACAAGTAAAACTAGCTAAAATGTGCCTGGCTGCTATTCACTGAAAAGCTCATTCTGAGTACATTTTTAGCATACGTTTGCTCCTACCGGGTCAGCTGAGCAGCGAATTTCTATTTAACCACCTGCTTTCATGAGAGACCTCAGGGCTGCATGTTTTGAGCCCAGTACTGAGCCTGAAAAGCGTTTCCAACCCCACTTCAAGTAAAACTAGCTAAAATGTGCCTGGCTGCTATTCACTGAAAAGCTCATTCTGAGTACATTTTTAGCATATGTTTGCTCCTGCCGGGTCAGCTGAGCAGCGAATTTCTATTTAACCACCTGCTTTCATGAGAGACCTCAGGGCTGCATGTTTTGAGCCCAGTACTGAGCCTGAAAAGCGTTTCCAACCCCACTTACAAGTAAAACTAGCTAAAATGTGCCTGGCTGCTATTCACTGAAAAGCTCATTCTGTGTACATTTTTAGCATACGTTTGCTCCTGCTGGGTCAGCTGAGCAGCGAAATTCTATTTAACCACCTGCTATCATGAGAGACCTCAGGGCTGCATGTTTTGAGCCCAGTACTGATCCTGAAAAGTGTTTCCAACCCCACTTACAAGTAAAACTAGCTAAAATGTGCCTGGCTGCTATTCACTGAAAAGCTCATTCTGTGTACATTTTTGGCATACGTTTGCTCCTGCCGGGTCAGCTGAGCAGCGAATTTCTATTTAACCACCTGCTTTCATGAGAGACCTCAGGGCTGCATGTTTTGAGCCCAGTACTGATCCTGAAAAGCGTTTCCAACCCCACTTACAAGTAAAACTAGCTAAAATGTGCCTGGCTGCTATTCACTGAAAAGCTCATTCTGTGTACATTTTTGGCATACGTTTGCTCCTGCCGGGTCAGCTGAGCAGCGAATTTCTATTTAACCACCTGCTTTCATGAGAGACCTCAGGGCTGCATGTTTTGAGCCCAGTACTGATCCTGAAAAGTGTTTCCAACCCCACTTACAAGTAAAACTAGCTAAAATGTGCCTGGCTGCTATTCACTGAAAAGCTCATTCTGAGTACATTTTTAGCATACGTTTGCTCCTGCCGGGTCAGCTGAGCAGCGAATTTCTATTTAACCACCTGCTATCATGAGAGACCTCAGGGCTGCATGTTTTGAGCCCAGTACTGATCCTGAAAAGCGTTTCCAACCCCACTTACAAGTAAAACTAGCTAAAATGTGCCTGGCTGCTATTCACTGAAAAGCTCATTCTGTGTACATTTTTAGGCATACGTTTGCTCCTGCCGGGTCAGCTGAGCAGCGAATGTCTATTTAACCACCTGCTATCATGAGAGACCTCAGGGCTGCATGTTTTGAGCCCAGTACTGATCCTGAAAAGCGTTTCCAACCCCACTTACAAGTAAAACTAGCTAAAATGTGCCTGGCTGCTATTCACTGAAAAGCTCATTCTGAGTACATTTTTAGCATACGTTTGCTCCTGCCGGGTCAGCTGAGAAGCGAATTTCTATTTAACCACCTGCTATCATGAGAGACCTCAGGGCTGCATGTTTTGAGCCCAGTACCTATCCTGAAAAGCATTTCCAACCCCACTTACAAGTAAAACTAGCTAAAATGTGCCTGGCTGCTATTCACTGAAAAGCTCATTCTGAGTACATTTTTAGCATACGTTTGCTCCTGCCGGGTCAGCTGAGCAGCGAATTTCTATTTAACCACCTGCTATCATGAGAGACCTCAGGGCTGCATGTTTTGAGCCCAGTACTGATCCTGAATAGCGTTTCCAACCCCACTTACAAGTAAAACTAGCTAAAATGTGCCTGGCTGCTATTCACTGAAAAGCTCATTCTGTGTACATTTTTGGCATACGTTTGCTCCTACCGGGTCAGCTGAGCAGCGAATTTCTATTTAACCATCTGCTTTCAATGAGAGACCTCAGGGCTGCATGTTTTGAGCCCAGTACTGAGCCTGAAAAGCGTTTCCAACCCCACTTACAAGTAAAACTAGCTAAAATGTGCCTGGCTGCTATTCACTGAAAAGCTCATTCTGAGTACATTTTTAGCATACGTTTGCTTCTGCCGGGTCAGCTGAGCAGCAAATTTCTATTTAACCACCTGCTATCATGAGAGACCTCAGGGCTGCATGTTTTGAGCCCAGTACTGATCCTGAAAAGCGTTTCCAACCCCACTTACAAGTAAAACTAGCTAAAATGTGCCTGGCTGCTATTCACTGAAAAGCTCATTCTGTGTACATTTTTAGGCATACGTTTGCTCCTGCCGGGTCAGCTGAGCAGCGAATGTCTATTTAACCACCTGCTATCATGAGAGACCTCAGGGCTGCATGTTTTGAGCCCAGTACTGATCCTGAAAAGCGTTTCCAACCCCACTTACAAGTAAAACTAGCTAAAATGTGCCTGGCTGCTATTCACTGAAAAGCTCATTCTGAGTACATTTTTAGCATACGTTTGCTCCTGCCGGGTCAGCTGAGAAGCGAATTTCTATTTAACCACCTGCTTTCATGAGAGACCTCAGGGCTGCATGTTTTGAGCCCAGTACTGAGGCTGAAAAGCATTTCCAACCCTACTTACAAGTAAAACTAGCTAAAATGTGCCTGGCTTCTCTTCACTGAAAAGCTCATTCTGAGTACATTTTTAGCATACGTTTGCTCCTGCCGGGTCAGCTGAGCAGTGAATTTCTATTTAACCACCTGCTATCATGAGAGACCTCAGGGCTGCATGTTTTGAGCCCAGTACTGATCCTGAAAAGCGTTTCCAACCCCACTTACAAGTAAAACTAGCTAAAATGTGCCTGGCTGCTATTCACTGAAAAGCTCATTCTGTGTACATTTTTGGCATACGTTTGCTCCTGCCGGGTCAGCTGAGCAGCGAATTTCTATTTAACCACCTGCTATCATGAGAGACCTCAGGGCTGCATGTTTTGAGCCCAGTATTGATCCTGAAAAGCGTTTCCAACCCCACTTACAAGTAAAACTAGCTAAAATGTGCCTGGCTTCTCTTCACTGAAAAGCTCATTCTGAGTACATTTTTAGCATACGTTTGCTCCTGCCGGGTCAGCTGAGCAGCGAATTTCTATTTAACCACCTGCTATCATGAGAGACCCTAGGGCTGCATGTTTTGAGCCCAGTATTGATCCTGAAAAGCGTTTCCAACCCCACTTACAAGTAAAACTAGCTAAAATGTGCCTGGCTGCTATTCACTGAAAAGCTCATTCTGAGTACATTTTTAGCATACGTTTGCTCCTGCCGGGTCAGCTGAGCAGCGAATTTCTATTTAACCACCTGCTATCATGAGAGACCTCAGGGCTGCATGTTTTGAGCCCAGTACTGATCCTGAAAAGCGTTAACCCCACTTACAAGTAAAACTAGCTAAAATGTGCCTGGCTTCTCTTCACTGAAAAGCTCATTCTGAGTACATTTTTAGCATCCGTTTGCTCCTGCCGGGTCAGCTGAGCAGCGAATTTCTATTTAACCACCTGCTATCATGAGAGACCTCAGTGCTGCATGTTTTGAGCCCAGTACTGATCCTGAAAAGCGTTTCCAACCCCACTTACAAGTAAAACTAGCTAAAATGTGCCTGGCTGCTATTCACTGAAAAGCTCATTCTGTGTACATTTTTGGCATACGTTTGCTCCTACCGGGTCAGCTGAGCAGCGAATTTATATTTAACCACCTGCTTTCATGAGAGACCTCAGGGCTGCATGTTTTGAGCCCAGTACTGAGCCTGAAAAGTGTTTCCAACCCCACTTACAAGTAAAACTAGCTAAAATGTGCCTGGCTTCTCTTCACTGAAAAGCTCATTCTTAGTACATTTTTAGCATACGTTTGCTCCTGCTGGGTCAGCTGAGCAGCGAATTTCTTTTTAACCACCTGCTATCATGAGAGACCTCAGTGCTGCATGTTTTGAGCCCAGTACTGATCCTGAAAAGCATTTACAACCCCACTTACAAGTAAAACTAGCTAAAATGTGCCTGGCTGCTATTCACTGAAAAGCTCATTCTGAGTACATTTTTAGCATACGTTTGCTCCTACCGGGTCAGCTGAGCAGCGAATTTCTATTTAACCACCTGCTTTCATGAGAGACCTCAGGGCTGCATGTTTTGAGCCCAGTACTGAGCCTGAAAAGCGTTTCCAACCCCACTTCAAGTAAAACTAGCTAAAATGTGCCTGGCTGCTATTCACTGAAAAGCTCATTCTGAGTACATTTTTAGCATATGTTTGCTCCTGCCGGGTCAGCTGAGCAGCGAATTTCTATTTAACCACCTGCTTTCATGAGAGACCTCAGGGCTGCATGTTTTGAGCCCAGTACTGAGCCTGAAAAGCGTTTCCAACCCCACTTACAAGTAAAACTAGCTAAAATGTGCCTGGCTGCTATTCACTGAAAAGCTCATTCTGTGTACATTTTTAGCATACGTTTGCTCCTGCTGGGTCAGCTGAGCAGCGAAATTCTATTTAACCACCTGCTATCATGAGAGACCTCAGGGCTGCATGTTTTGAGCCCAGTACTGATCCTGAAAAGTGTTTCCAACCCCACTTACAAGTAAAACTAGCTAAAATGTGCCTGGCTGCTATTCACTGAAAAGCTCATTCTGTGTACATTTTTGGCATACGTTTGCTCCTGCCGGGTCAGCTGAGCAGCGAATTTCTATTTAACCACCTGCTTTCATGAGAGACCTCAGGGCTGCATGTTTTGAGCCCAGTACTGATCCTGAAAAGCGTTTCCAACCCCACTTACAAGTAAAACTAGCTAAAATGTGCCTGGCTGCTATTCACTGAAAAGCTCATTCTGTGTACATTTTTGGCATACGTTTGCTCCTGCCGGGTCAGCTGAGCAGCGAATTTCTATTTAACCACCTGCTTTCATGAGAGACCTCAGGGCTGCATGTTTTGAGCCCAGTACTGATCCTGAAAAGTGTTTCCAACCCCACTTACAAGTAAAACTAGCTAAAATGTGCCTGGCTGCTATTCACTGAAAAGCTCATTCTGTGTACATTTTTGGCATACGGTTGCTCCTGCCGGTTCAGCTGAGCAGTGAATTTCTATTTAACCACCGGCTTTCATGAGAGACCTCAGGGCTGCATGTTTTGAGCCCAGTACTGAGCCTGAAAAGCGTTTCCAACCCCACTTACAAGTAAAACTAGCTAAAATGTGCCTGGCTGCTATTCACTGAAAAGCTCATTCTGTGTACATTTTTAGCATACGTTTGCTCCTGCCGGGCCAGCTGAGCAGCGAATTTCTATTTAACCACCTGCTATCATGAGAGACCTCAGGGCTGTATGTTTTGAGCCCAGTATTGATCCTGAAAAGCGTTTCCAACCCAACTTACAAGTAAAACTAGCTAAAATATGCCTGGCTGCTATTCACTGAAAAGCTCATTCTGTGTACATTTTTGGCATACGTTTGCTCCTACCGGGTCAGCTGAGCAGCAAATTTCTATTTAACCACCTGCTTTCATGAGAGACCTCAGGGCTGCATGTTTTGAGCCCAGTACTGATCCTGAATAGCGTTTCCAACCCCACTTACAAGTAAAACTAGCTAAAATGTGCCTGGCTGCTATTCACTGAAAAGCTCATTCTGTGTACATTTTTGGCATACGTTTGCTCCTAGCGGGTCAGCTGAGCAGCGAATTTCTATTTAACCATCTGCTTTCACTGAGAGACCTCAGGGCTGCATGTTTTGAGCCCAGTACTGAGCCTGAAAAGCGTTTCCAACCCCACTTACAAGTAAAACTAGCTAAAATGTGCCTGGCTGCTATTCACTGAAAAGCTCATTCTGAGTACATTTTTAGCATACGTTTGCTCCTGCCGGGTCAGCTGAGCAGCGAATTTCTATTTAACCACCTGCTATCATGAGAGACCTCAGGGCTGCATGTTTTGAGCCCAGTACTGATCCTGAAAAGCGTTTCCAACCCCACTTACAAGTAAAACTAGCTAAAATGTGCCTGGCTGCTATTCACTGAAAAGCTCATTCTGTGTACATTTTTAGGCATACGTTTGCTCCTGCCGGGTCAGCTGAGCAGCAAATTTCTATTTAACCATCTGCTTTCATGAGAGACCTCAGGGCTGCATGTTTTGAGTCCAGTACTGAGCCTGAAAAGCATTTCCAACCCCACTTACAAGTAAAACTAGCTAAAATGTGCCTGGCTGCTCTTCACTGAAAAGCTCATTCTGAGTACATTTTTGGCATACGTTTGCTCCTGCCGGGTCAGCTGAGCAGCGAATTTCTATTTAACCACCTGCTATCATGAGAGAATTCAGGGCTGCATGTTTTGAGCCCAGTACTGATCCTGAAAAGCATTTCCAATCCCAATTACAAGTAAAACTAGCTAAAATGTGCCTGGCTGCTATTCACTGAAAAGCTCATTCTGAGTACATTTTTAGCATACGTTTGCTCCTGCCGGGTCAGCTGAGCAGCGAATTTCTATTTAACCACCTGCTATCATGAGAGACCTCAGGGCTGCATGTTTTGAGCCCAGTACTGATCCTGAAAAGCGTTTCCAACCCCACTTACAAGTAAAACTAGCTAAAATGTGCCTGGCTGCTATTCACTGAAAAGCTCATTCTGTGTACATTTTTGGCATACGTTTGCTCCTACCGGGTCAGCTGAGCAGCAAATTTCTATTTAACCATCTGCTTTCATGAGAGACCTCAGGGCTGCATGTTTTGAGTCCAGTACTGAGCCTGAAAAGCATTTCCAACTCCACTTACAAGTAAAACTAGCTAAAATGTGCCTGGCTGCTCTTCACTGAAAAGCTCCTTCTGAGTACATTTTTGGCATACGTTTGCTCCTGCCGGGTCAGCTGAGCAGCGAATTTCTATTTAACCACCTGCTATCATGAGAGACCCCGGGGCTGCATGTTTTAAGCCCAGTACTGATCCTGAAAAGCGTTTCCAACCCCACTTACAAGTAAAACTAGCTAAAATGTGCCTGGCTGCTATTCACTGAAAAGCTCATTCTGTGTACATTTTTGGCATACGTTTGCTCCTGCCGGGTCAGCTGAGCAGCGAATTTCTATTTAACCACCTGCTTTCATGAGAGACCTCAGGGCTGCAGGTTTTGAGCCCAGTACTGATCCTGAAAAGCGTTTCCAACCCCACTTACAAGTAAAACTAGCTAAAATGTGCCTGGCTGCTATTCACTGAAAAGCTCATTCTGTGTACATTTTTGGCATACGTTTGCTCCTGCCGGTTCAGCTGAGCAGCCAATTTCTATTTAACCACCTGCTTTCATGAGAGACCTCAGGGCTGCATGTTTTGAGCCCAGTACTGAGCCTGAAAAGCGTTTCCAACCCCACTTACAAGTAAAACTAGCTAAAATGTGCCTGGCTGCTATTCACTGAAAAGCTCATTCTGTGTACATTTTTAGCATACGTTTGCTCCTGCCGGGTCAGCTGAGCAGCGAATTTCTATTTAACCACCTGCTATCATGAGAGACCTCAGGGCTGCATGTTTTGAGCCCAGTATTGATCCTGAAAAGCGTTTCCAACCCCACTTACAAGTAAAACTAGCTAAAATGTGCCTGGCTGCTATTCACTGAAAAGCTCATTCTGTGTACATTTTTGGCATACGTTTGCTCCTACCGGGTCAGCTGAGCAGCAAATTTCTATTTAACCACCTGCTTTCATGAGAGACCTCAGGGCTGCATGTTTTGAGCCCAGTACTGAGCCTAAAAAGCATTTCCAACCCCACTTACAAGTAAAACTAGCTAAAATGTGCCTGGCTTCTCTTCACTGAAAAGCTCATTCTGAGTACATTTTTAGCATACGTTTGCTCCTGCCGGGTCAGCTGAGCAGCGAAATTCTATTTAACCACCTGCTATCATGAGAGACCTCAGGGCTGCATGTTTTGAGCCCAGTACTGATCCTGAAAAGCGTTTCCAACCCCACTTACAAGTAAAACTAGCTAAAATGTGCCTGGCTGCTATTCACTGAAAAGCTCATTCTGTGTACATTTTTGGCATACGTTTGCTCCTGCCGGGTCAGCTGAGCAGCGAATTTCTATTTAACCACCTGCTTTCATGAGAGACCTCAGGGCTGCATGTTTTGAGCCCAGTACTGATCCTGAAAAGCGGTTCCAACCCCACTTACAAGTAAAACTAGCTAAAATGTGCCTGGCTGCTATTCACTGAAAAGCTCATTCTGTGTACATTTTTGGCATACATTTGCTCCTGCCGGATCAGCTGAGCAGCGAATTTCTATTTAACCACCTGCTTTCATGAGAGACCTCAGGGCTGCATGTTTTGAGCCCAGTACTGATCCTGAAAAGCGTTTCCAACCCCACTTACAAGTAAAACTAGCTAAAATGTGCCTGGCTGCTATTCACTGAAAAGCTCATTCTGTGTACATTTTTGGCATACGTTTGCTCCTGCCGGTTCAGCTGAGCAGCGAATTTCTATTTAACCACCTGCTTTCATGAGAGACCTCAGGGCTGCATGTTTTGAGCCCAGTACTGAGCCTGAAAAGCGTTTCCAACCCCACTTACAAGTAAAACTAGCTAAAATGTGCCTGGCTGCTATTCACTGAAAAGCTCATTCTGTGTACATTTTTAGCATACGTTTTCTCCTGCCGGGTCAGCTGAGCAGCGAATTTCTATTTAACCACCTGCTATCATGAGAGACCTCAGGGCTGCATGTTTTGAGCCCAGTATTGATCCTGAAAAGCGTTTCCAACCCCACTTACAAGTAAAACTAGCTAAAATATGCCTGGCTGCTATTCACTGAAAAGCTCATTCTGTGTACATTTTTGGCATACGTTTGCTCCTACCGGGTCAGCTGAGCAGCAAATTTCTATTTAACCACCTGCTTTCATGAGAGACCTCAGGGCTGCATGTTTTGAGCCCAGTACTGAGCCTGAAAAGCGTTTCCAACCCCACTTACAAGTAAAACTAGCTAAAATGTGCCTGGCTGCTATTCACTGAAAAGCTCATTCTGAGTACATTTTTAGCATACGTTTGCTCCTGCCGGGTCAGCTGAGCAGCGAATTTCTATTTAACCACCTGCTATCATGAGAGACCTCAGGGCTGCATGTTTTGAGCCCAGTACTGATCCTGAATAGCGTTTCCAACCCCACTTACAAGTAAAACTAGCTAAAATGTGCCTGGCTGCTATTCACTGAAAAGCTCATTCTGTGTACATTTTTGGCATACGTTTGCTCCTACCGGGTCAGCTGAGCAGCGAATTTCTATTTAACCATCTGCTTTCAATGAGAGACCTCAGGGCTGCATGTTTTGAGCCCAGTACTGAGCCTGAAAAGCGTTTCCAACCCCACTTACAAGTAAAACTAGCTAAAATGTGCCTGGCTGCTATTCACTGAAAAGCTCATTCTGAGTACATTTTTAGCATACGTTTGCTTCTGCCGGGTCAGCTGAGCAGCAAATTTCTATTTAACCACCTGCTATCATGAGAGACCTCAGGGCTGCATGTTTTGAGCCCAGTACTGATCCTGAAAAGCGTTTCCAACCCCACTTACAAGTAAAACTAGCTAAAATGTGCCTGGCTGCTATTCACTGAAAAGCTCATTCTGTGTACATTTTTAGGCATACGTTTGCTCCTGCCGGGTCAGCTGAGCAGCGAATGTCTATTTAACCACCTGCTATCATGAGAGACCTCAGGGCTGCATGTTTTGAGCCCAGTACTGATCCTGAATAGCGTTTCCAACCCCACTTACAAGTAAAACTAGCTAAAATGTGCCTGGCTGCTATTCACTGAAAAGCTCATTCTGTGTACATTTTTGGCATACGTTTGCTCCTACCGGGTCAGCTGAGCAGCGAATTTCTATTTAACCATCTGCTTTCAATGAGAGACCTCAGGGCTGCATGTTTTGAGCCCAGTACTGAGCCTGAAAAGCGTTTCCAACCCCACTTACAAGTAAAACTAGCTAAAATGTGCCTGGCTGCTATTCACTGAAAAGCTCATTCTGAGTACATTTTTAGCATACGTTTGCTTCTGCCGGGTCAGCTGAGCAGCAAATTTCTATTTAACCACCTGCTATCATGAGAGACCTCAGGGCTGCATGTTTTGAGCCCAGTACTGATCCTGAAAAGCGTTTCCAACCCCACTTACAAGTAAAACTAGCTAAAATGTGCCTGGCTGCTATTCACTGAAAAGCTCATTCTGTGTACATTTTTAGGCATACGTTTGCTCCTGCCGGGTCAGCTGAGCAGCGAATGTCTATTTAACCACCTGCTATCATGAGAGACCTCAGGGCTGCATGTTTTGAGCCCAGTACTGATCCTGAAAAGCGTTTCCAACCCCACTTACAAGTAAAACTAGCTAAAATGTGCCTGGCTGCTATTCACTGAAAAGCTCATTCTGAGTACATTTTTAGCATACGTTTGCTCCTGCCGGGTCAGCTGAGAAGCGAATTTCTATTTAACCACCTGCTTTCATGAGAGACCTCAGGGCTGCATGTTTTGAGCCCAGTACTGAGGCTGAAAAGCATTTCCAACCCTACTTACAAGTAAAACTAGCTAAAATGTGCCTGGCTTCTCTTCACTGAAAAGCTCATTCTGAGTACATTTTTAGCATACGTTTGCTCCTGCCGGGTCAGCTGAGCAGTGAATTTCTATTTAACCACCTGCTATCATGAGAGACCTCAGGGCTGCATGTTTTGAGCCCAGTACTGATCCTGAAAAGCGTTTCCAACCCCACTTACAAGTAAAACTAGCTAAAATGTGCCTGGCTGCTATTCACTGAAAAGCTCATTCTGTGTACATTTTTGGCATACGTTTGCTCCTGCCGGGTCAGCTGAGCAGCGAATTTCTATTTAACCACCTGCTATCATGAGAGACCTCAGGGCTGCATGTTATGAGCCCAGTATTGAAACTGAAAAGCGTTTCCAACCCCACTTACAAGTAAAACTAGCTAAAATGTGCCTGGCTTCTCTTCACTGAAAAGCTCATTCTGAGTACATTTTTAGCATACGTTTGCTCCTGCCTGGTCAGCTGAGCAGCGAATTTCTATTTAACCACCTGCTATCATGAGAGACCCCAGGGCTGCATGTTTTGAGCCCAGTATTGATCCTGAAAAGCGTTTCCAACCCCACTTACAAGTAAAACTAGCTAAAATGTGCCTGGCTGCTATTCACTGAAAAGCTCATTCTGAGTACATTTTTAGCATACGTTTGCTCCTGCCGGGTCAGCTGAGCAGCGAATTTCTATTTAACCACCTGCTATCATGAGAGACCTCAGGGCTGCATGTTTTGAGCCCAGTACTGATCCTGAAAAGCGTTAACCCCACTTACAAGTAAAACTAGCTAAAATGTGCCTGGCTTCTCTTCACTGAAAAGCTCATTCTGAGTACATTTTTAGCATCCGTTTGCTCCTGCCGGGTCAGCTGAGCAGCGAATTTCTATTTATTCACCTGCTATCATGAGAGACCTCAGTGCTGCATGTTTTGAGCCCAGTACTGATCCTGAAAAGCGTTTCCAACCCCACTTACAAGTAAAACTAGCTAAAATGTGCCTGGCTGCTATTCACTGAAAAGCTCATTCTGTGTACATTTTTGGCATACGTTTGCTCCTACCGGGTCAGCTGAGCAGCGAATTTCTATTTAACCACCTGCTTTCATGAGAGACCTCAGGGCTGCATGTTTTGAGCCCAGTACTGAGCCTGAAAAGTGTTTCCAACCCCACTTACAAGTAAAACTAGCTAAAATGTGCCTGGCTTCTCTTCACTGAAAAGCTCATTCTTAGTACATTTTTAGTATACGTTTGCTCCTGCTGGGTCAGCTGAGCAGCGAATTTCTATTTAACCACCTGCTATCATGAGAGACCTCAGTGCTGCATGTTTTGAGCCCAGTACTGATCCTGAAAAGCATTTCCAACCCCACTTACAAGTAAAACTAGCTAAAATGTGCCTGGCTTCTCTTCACTGAAAAGCTCATTCTGAGTACATTTTTGGCATACGTTTGCTCCTGCCGGGTCAGCTGAGCAGCGAATTTCGATTTAACCACCTGCTATCATGAGAGACCTCAGGGCTGCATGTTTTGAGCCCAGTACTGATCCTGAAAAGCGTTTCCAACCCCACTTACAAGTAAAACTAGCTAAAATGTGCCTGGCTGCTATTCACTGAAAAGCTCATTCTGAGTACATTTTTAGCATACGTTTGCTCCTACCGGGTCAGCTGAGCAGCGAATTTCTATTTAACCACCTGCTTTCATGAGAGACCTCAGGGCTGCATGTTTTGAGCCCAGTACTGAGCCTGAAAAGCGTTTCCAACCCCACTTCAAGTAAAACTAGCTAAAATGTGCCTGGCTTCTCTTCACTGAAAAGCTCATTCTGAGTACATTTTTAGCATACGTTTGCTCCTGCCGGGTCAGCTGAGCAGCGAAATTCTATTTAACCACCTGCTATCATGGGAGACCTCAGGGCTGCATGTTTTGAGCCCAGTACTGATCCTGAAAAGCGTTTCCAACCCCACTTACAAGTAAAACTAGCTAAAATGTGCCTGGCTGCTATTCACTGAAAAGCTCATTCTGTGTACATTTTTGGCATACGTTTGCTCCTGCCGGGTCAGCTGAGCAGCGAATTTCTATTTAACCACCTGCTTTCATGAGAGACCTCAGGGCTGCATGTTTTGAGCCCAGTACTGAGGCTGAAAAGCATTTCCAACCCTACTTACAAGTAAAACTAGCTAAAATGTGCCTGGCTTCTCTTCACTGAAAAGCTCATTCTGTGTACATTTTTGGCATACGTTTGCTCCTACCGGGTCAGCTGAGCAGCGAATTTCTATTTAACCACCTGCTATCATGAGAGACCTCAGGGCTGCATGTTTTGAGCCCAGTACTGATCCTGAAAAGCATTTCCAACCCCACTTACAAGTAAAACTAGCTAAAATGTGCCTGGCTGCTATTCACTGAAAAGCTCATTCTGTGTACATTTTTGGCATACATTTGCTCCTACCGGGTCAGCTGAGCAGCGAATTTCTATTTAACCACCTGCTTTCATGAGAGACCTCAGGGCTGCATGTTTTGAGCCCAGTACTGAGCCTGAAAAGCATTTCCAACCCCACTTAAAAGTAAAACTAGCTAAAATGTGCCTAGCTTCTCTTCACTGAAAAGCTCATTCTGAGTACATTTTTAGCATACGTTTGCTCCTAGCGGGTCAGCTGAGCAGCGAATTTCTATTTAACCATCTGCTTTCACTGAGAGACCTCAGGGCTGCATGTTTTGAGCCCAGTACTGAGCCTGAAAAGCGTTTCCAACCCCACTTACAAGTAAAACTAGCTAAAATGTGCCTGGCTGCTATTCACTGAAAAGTTCATTCTGAGTACATTTTTAGCATACGTTTGCTTCTGCCGGGTCAGCTGAGCAGCAAATTTCTATTTAACCACCTGCTATCATGAGAGACCTCAGGGCTGCATGTTTTGAGCCCAGTATTGATCCTGAAAAGCGTTTCCAACCCCACTTACAAGTAAAACTAGCTAAAATATGCCTGGCTGCTATTCACTGAAAAGCTCATTCTGTGTACATTTTTGGCATACGTTTGCTCCTACCGTGTCAGCTGAGCAGCAAATTTCTATTTAACCACCTGCTTTCATGAGAGACCTCAGGGCTGCATGTTTTGAGCCCAGTACTGAGCCTAAAAAGCATTTCCAACCCCACTTACAAGTAAAACTAGCTAAAATGTGCCTGGCTTCTCTTCACTGAAAAGCTCATTCTGAGTACATTTTTAGCATACGTTTGCTCCTGCCGGGTCAGCTGAGCAGCGAAATTCTATTTAACCACCTGCTATCATGGGAGACCTCAGGGCTGCATGTTTTGAGCCCAGTACTGATCCTGAAAAGCGTTTCCAACCCCACTTACAAGTAAAACTAGCTAAAATGTGCCTGGCTGCTATTCACTGAAAAGCTCATTCTGAGTACATTTTTAGCATACGTTTGCTCCTGCCGGGTCAGCTGAGCAGCGAATTTCTATTTAACCACCTGCTATCATGAGAGACCTCAGGGCTGCATGTTTTGAGCCCAGTACTGATCCTGAAAAGCGTTTCCAACCCCACTTACAAGTAAAACTAGCTAAAATGTGCCTGGCTGCTATTCACTGAAAAGCTCATTCTGTGTACATTTTTAGGCATACGTTTGCTCCTGCCGGGTCAGCTGAGCAGCGAATGTCTATTTAACCACCTGCTATCATGAGAGACCTCAGGGCTGCATGTTTTGAGCCCAGTACTGATCCTGAAAAGCGTTTCCAACCCCACTTACAAGTAAAACTAGCTAAAATGTGCCTGGCTGCTATTCACTGAAAAGCTCATTCTGTGTACATTTTTGGCATACGTTTGCTCCTACCGTGTCAGCTGAGCAGCAAATTTCTATTTAACCACCTGCTTTCATGAGAGACCTCAGGGCTGCATGTTTTGAGCCCAGTACTGAGCCTAAAAAGCATTTCCAACCCCACTTACAAGTAAAACTAGCTAAAATGTGCCTGGCTTCTCTTCACTGAAAAGCTCATTCTGAGTACATTTTTAGCATACGTTTGCTCCTGCCGGGTCAGCTGAGCAGCGAAATTCTATTTAACCACCTGCTATCATGGGAGACCTCAGGGCTGCATGTTTTGAGCCCAGTACTGATCCTGAAAAGCGTTTCCAACCCCACTTACAAGTAAAACTAGCTAAAATGTGCCTGGCTGCTATTCACTGAAAAGCTCATTCTGTGTACATTTTTGGCATACGTTTGCTCCTGCCGGGTCAGCTGAGCAGCGAATTTCTATTTAACCACCTGCTTTCATGAGAGACCTCAGGGCTGCATGTTTTGAGCCCAGTACTGAGGCTGAAAAGCATTTCCAACCCTACTTACAAGTAAAACTAGCTAAAATGTGCCTGGCTTCTCTTCACTGAAAAGCTCATTCTGTGTACATTTTTGGCATACGTTTGCTCCTACCGGGTCAGCTGAGCAGCGAATTTCTATTTAACCACCTGCTATCATGAGAGACCTCAGGGCTGCATGTTTTGAGCCCAGTACTGATCCTGAAAAGCATTTCCAACCCCACTTACAAGTAAAACTAGCTAAAATGTGCCTGGCTGCTATTCACTGAAAAGCTCATTCTGTGTACATTTTTGGCATACATTTGCTCCTACCGGGTCAGCTGAGCAGCGAATTTCTATTTAACCACCTGCTTTCATGAGAGACCTCAGGGCTGCATGTTTTGAGCCCAGTACTGAGCCTGAAAAGCATTTCCAACCCCACTTAAAAGTAAAACTAGCTAAAATGTGCCTAGCTTCTCTTCACTGAAAAGCTCATTCTGAGTACATTTTTAGCATACGTTTGCTCCTAGCGGGTCAGCTGAGCAGCGAATTTCTATTTAACCATCTGCTTTCACTGAGAGACCTCAGGGCTGCATGTTTTGAGCCCAGTACTGAGCCTGAAAAGCGTTTCCAACCCCACTTACAAGTAAAACTAGCTAAAATGTGCCTGGCTGCTATTCACTGAAAAGCTCATTCTGAGTACATTTTTAGCATACGTTTGCTCCTGCCGGGTCAGCTGAGCAGCGAATTTCTATTTAACCACCTGCTATCATGAGAGACCTCAGGGCTGCATGTTTTGAGCCCAGTACTGATCCTGAAAAGCGTTTCCAACCCCACTTACAAGTAAAACTAGCTAAAATGTGCCTGGCTGCTATTCACTGAAAAGCTCATTCTGTGTACATTTTTAGGCATACGTTTGCTCCTGCCGGGTCAGCTGAGCAGCGAATGTCTATTTAACCACCTGCTATCATGAGAGACCTCAGGGCTGCATGTTTTGAGCCCAGTACTGATCCTGAAAAGCGTTTCCAACCCCACTTACAAGTAAAACTAGCTAAAATGTGCCTGGCTGCTATTCACTGAAAAGCTCATTCTGAGTACATTTTTAGCATACGTTTGCTCCTGCCGGGTCAGCTGAGAAGCGAATTTCTATTTAACCACCTGCTATCATGAGAGACCTCAGGGCTGCATGTTTTGAGCCCAGTACCTATCCTGAAAAGCATTTCCAACCCCACTTACAAGTAAAACTAGCTAAAATGTGCCTGGCTGCTATTCACTGAAAAGCTCATTCTGAGTACATTTTTAGCATACGTTTGCTCCTGCCGGGTCAGCTGAGCAGCGAATTTCTATTTAACCACCTGCTATCATGAGAGACCTCAGGGCTGCATGTTTTGAGCCCAGTACTGATCCTGAATAGCGTTTCCAACCCCACTTACAAGTAAAACTAGCTAAAATGTGCCTGGCTGCTATTCACTGAAAAGCTCATTCTGTGTACATTTTTGGCATACGTTTGCTCCTACCGGGTCAGCTGAGCAGCGAATTTCTATTTAACCATCTGCTTTCAATGAGAGACCTCAGGGCTGCATGTTTTGAGCCCAGTACTGAGCCTGAAAAGCGTTTCCAACCCCACTTACAAGTAAAACTAGCTAAAATGTGCCTGGCTGCTATTCACTGAAAAGCTCATTCTGAGTACATTTTTAGCATACGTTTGCTTCTGCCGGGTCAGCTGAGCAGCAAATTTCTATTTAACCACCTGCTATCATGAGAGACCTCAGGGCTGCATGTTTTGAGCCCAGTACTGATCCTGAAAAGCGTTTCCAACCCCACTTACAAGTAAAACTAGCTAAAATGTGCCTGGCTGCTATTCACTGAAAAGCTCATTCTGTGTACATTTTTAGGCATACGTTTGCTCCTGCCGGGTCAGCTGAGCAGCGAATGTCTATTTAACCACCTGCTATCATGAGAGACCTCAGGGCTGCATGTTTTGAGCCCAGTACTGATCCTGAAAAGCGTTTCCAACCCCACTTACAAGTAAAACTAGCTAAAATGTGCCTGGCTGCTATTCACTGAAAAGCTCATTCTGAGTACATTTTTAGCATACGTTTGCTCCTGCCGGGTCAGCTGAGAAGCGAATTTCTATTTAACCACCTGCTTTCATGAGAGACCTCAGGGCTGCATGTTTTGAGCCCAGTACTGAGGCTGAAAAGCATTTCCAACCCTACTTACAAGTAAAACTAGCTAAAATGTGCCTGGCTTCTCTTCACTGAAAAGCTCATTCTGAGTACATTTTTAGCATACGTTTGCTCCTGCCGGGTCAGCTGAGCAGTGAATTTCTATTTAACCACCTGCTATCATGAGAGACCTCAGGGCTGCATGTTTTGAGCCCAGTACTGATCCTGAAAAGCGTTTCCAACCCCACTTACAAGTAAAACTAGCTAAAATGTGCCTGGCTGCTATTCACTGAAAAGCTCATTCTGTGTACATTTTTGGCATACGTTTGCTCCTGCCGGGTCAGCTGAGCAGCGAATTTCTATTTAACCACCTGCTATCATGAGAGACCTCAGGGCTGCATGTTTTGAGCCCAGTATTGATCCTGAAAAGCGTTTCCAACCCCACTTACAAGTAAAACTAGCTAAAATGTGCCTGGCTTCTCTTCACTGAAAAGCTCATTCTGAGTACATTTTTAGCATACGTTTGCTCCTGCCGGGTCAGCTGAGCAGCGAATTTCTATTTAACCACCTGCTATCATGAGAGACCCTAGGGCTGCATGTTTTGAGCCCAGTATTGATCCTGAAAAGCGTTTCCAACCCCACTTACAAGTAAAACTAGCTAAAATGTGCCTGGCTGCTATTCACTGAAAAGCTCATTCTGAGTACATTTTTAGCATACGTTTGCTCCTGCCGGGTCAGCTGAGCAGCGAATTTCTATTTAACCACCTGCTATCATGAGAGACCTCAGGGCTGCATGTTTTGAGCCCAGTACTGATCCTGAAAAGCGTTAACCCCACTTACAAGTAAAACTAGCTAAAATGTGCCTGGCTTCTCTTCACTGAAAAGCTCATTCTGAGTACATTTTTAGCATCCGTTTGCTCCTGCCGGGTCAGCTGAGCAGCGAATTTCTATTTAACCACCTGCTATCATGAGAGACCTCAGTGCTGCATGTTTTGAGCCCAGTACTGATCCTGAAAAGCATTTCCAACCCCACTTACAAGTAAAACTAGCTAAAATGTGCCTGGCTGCTATTCACTGAAAAGCTCATTCTGTGTACATTTTTGGCATACGTTTGCTCCTACCGGGTCAGCTGAGCAGCGAATTTATATTTAACCACCTGCTTTCATGAGAGACCTCAGGGCTGCATGTTTTGAGCCCAGTACTGAGCCTGAAAAGTGTTTCCAACCCCACTTACAAGTAAAACTAGCTAAAATGTGCCTGGCTTCTCTTCACTGAAAAGCTCATTCTTAGTACATTTTTAGCATACGTTTGCTCCTGCTGGGTCAGCTGAGCAGCGAATTTCTTTTTAACCACCTGCTATCATGAGAGACCTCAGTGCTGCATGTTTTGAGCCCAGTACTGATCCTGAAAAGCATTTACAACCCCACTTACAAGTAAAACTAGCTAAAATGTGCCTGGCTGCTATTCACTGAAAAGCTCATTCTGAGTACATTTTTAGCATACGTTTGCTCCTACCGGGTCAGCTGAGCAGCGAATTTCTATTTAACCACCTGCTTTCATGAGAGACCTCAGGGCTGCATGTTTTGAGCCCAGTACTGAGCCTGAAAAGCGTTTCCAACCCCACTTCAAGTAAAACTAGCTAAAATGTGCCTGGCTGCTATTCACTGAAAAGCTCATTCTGAGTACATTTTTAGCATATGTTTGCTCCTGCCGGGTCAGCTGAGCAGCGAATTTCTATTTAACCACCTGCTTTCATGAGAGACCTCAGGGCTGCATGTTTTGAGCCCAGTACTGAGCCTGAAAAGCGTTTCCAACCCCACTTACAAGTAAAACTAGCTAAAATGTGCCTGGCTGCTATTCACTGAAAAGCTCATTCTGTGTACATTTTTAGCATACGTTTGCTCCTGCCGGGTCAGCTGAGCAGCGAAATTCTATTTAACCACCTGCTATCATGAGAGACCTCAGGGCTGCATGTTTTGAGCCCAGTACTGATCCTGAAAAGTGTTTCCAACCCCACTTACAAGTAAAACTAGCTAAAATGTGCCTGGCTGCTATTCACTGAAAAGCTCATTCTGTGTACATTTTTGGCATACGTTTGCTCCTGCCGGGTCAGCTGAGCAGCGAATTTCTATTTAACCACCTGCTTTCATGAGAGACCTCAGGGCTGCATGTTTTGAGCCCAGTACTGATCCTGAAAAGCGTTTCCAACCCCACTTACAAGTAAAACTAGCTAAAATGTGCCTGGCTGCTATTCACTGAAAAGCTCATTCTGTGTACATTTTTGGCATACGTTTGCTCCTGCCGGGTCAGCTGAGCAGCGAATTTCTATTTAACCACCTGCTTTCATGAGAGACCTCAGGGCTGCATGTTTTGAGCCCAGTACTGATCCTGAAAAGTGTTTCCAACCCCACTTACAAGTAAAACTAGCTAAAATGTGCCTGGCTGCTATTCACTGAAAAGCTCATTCTGTGTACATTTTTGGCATACGGTTGCTCCTGCCGGTTCAGCTGAGCAGTGAATTTCTATTTAACCACCGGCTTTCATGAGAGACCTCAGGGCTGCATGTTTTGAGCCCAGTACTGAGCCTGAAAAGCGTTTCCAACCCCACTTACAAGTAAAACTAGCTAAAATGTGCCTGGCTGCTATTCACTGAAAAGCTCATTCTGTGTACATTTTTAGCATACGTTTGCTCCTGCCGGGCCAGCTGAGCAGCGAATTTCTATTTAACCACCTGCTATCATGAGAGACCTCAGGGCTGTATGTTTTGAACCCAGTATTGATCCTGAAAAGCGTTTCCAACCCAACTTACAAGTAAAACTAGCTAAAATATGCCTGGCTGCTATTCACTGAAAAGCTCATTCTGTGTACATTTTTGGCATACGTTTGCTCCTACCGGGTCAGCTGAGCAGCAAATTTCTATTTAACCACCTGCTTTCATGAGAGACCTCAGGGCTGCATGTTTTGAGCCCAGTACTGATCCTGAATAGCGTTTCCAACCCCACTTACAAGTAAAACTAGCTAAAATGTGCCTGGCTGCTATTCACTGAAAAGCTCATTCTGTGTACATTTTTGGCATACGTTTGCTCCTAGCGGGTCAGCTGAGCAGCGAATTTCTATTTAACCATCTGCTTTCACTGAGAGACCTCAGGGCTGCATGTTTTGAGCCCAGTACTGAGCCTGAAAAGCGTTTCCAACCCCACTTACAAGTAAAACTAGCTAAAATGTGCCTGGCTGCTATTCACTGAAAAGCTCATTCTGAGTACATTTTTAGCATACGTTTGCTCCTGCCGGGTCAGCTGAGCAGCGAATTTCTATTTAACCACCTGCTATCATGAGAGACCTCAGGGCTGCATGTTTTGAGCCCAGTACTGATCCTGAAAAGCGTTTCCAACCCCACTTACAAGTAAAACTAGCTAAAATGTGCCTGGCTGCTATTCACTGAAAAGCTCATTCTGTGTACATTTTTAGGCATACGTTTGCTCCTGCCAGGTCAGCTGAGCAGCGAATGTCTATTTAACCACCTGCTATCATGAGAGACCTCAGGGCTGCATGTTTTGAGCCCAGTACTGATCCTGAAAAGCGTTTCCAACCCCACTTACAAGTAAAACTAGCTAAAATGTGCCTGGCTGCTATTCACTGAAAAGCTCATTCTGAGTACATTTTTAGCATACGTTTGCTCCTGCCGGGTCAGCTGAGAAGCGAATTTCTATTTAACAACCTGCTATCATGAGAGACCCCAGGGCTGCATGTTTTGATTCCAGTATTGATCCTGAAAAGCGTTTCCAACCCCACTTACAAGTAAAACTAGCTAAAATGTGCCTGGCTGCTATTCACTGAAAAGCTCATTCTGAGTACATTTTTAGCATACGTTTGCTCCTGCCGGGTCAGCTGAGCAGCAATTTTCTATTTAACCATCTGCTTTCAATGAGAGACCTCAGGGCTGCATGTTTTGAGCCCAGTACTGAGCCTGAAAAGCGTTTCCAACCCCACTTACAAGTAAAACTAGCTAAAATGTGCCTGGCTGCTATTCACTGAAAAGCTCATTCTGAGTACATTTTTAACATACGTTTGCTTCTGCCGGGTCAGCTGAGCAGCGAATTTCTATTTAACCACCTGCTATCATGAGAGACCTCAGGGCTGCATGTTTTGAGCCCAGTACTGATCCTGAAAAGCGTTTCCAACCCCACTTACAAGTAAAACTAGCTAAAATGTGCCTGGCTGCTATTCACTGAAAAGCTCATTCTGTGTACATTTTTAGGCATACGTTTGCTCCTGCCGGGTCAGCTGAGCAGCGAATGTCTATTTAACCACCTGCTATCATGAGAGACCTCAGGGCTGCATGTTTTGAGCCCAGTACTGATCCTGAAAAGCGTTTCCAACCCCACTTACAAGTAAAACTAGCTAAAATGTGCCTGGCTGCTATTCACTGAAAAGCTCATTCTGTGTACATTTTTGGCATACGTTTGCTCCTACCGGGTCAGCTGAGCAGCAAATTTCTATTTAACCATCTGCTTTCATGAGAGACCTCAGGGCTGCATGTTTTGAGTCCAGTACTGAGCCTGAAAAGCATTTCCAACCCCACTTACAAGTAAAACTAGCTAAAATGTGCCTGGCTGCTCTTCACTGAAAAGCTCATTCTGAGTACATTTTTGGCATACGTTTGCTCCTGCCGGGTCAGCTGAGCAGCGAATTTCTATTTAACCACCTGCTATCATGAGAGAATTCAGGGCTGCATGTTTTGAGCCCAGTACTGATCCTGAAAAGCATTTCCAATCCCAATTACAAGTAAAACTAGCTAAAATGTGCCTGGCTGCTATTCACTGAAAAGCTCATTCTGAGTACATTTTTAGCATACGTTTGCTCCTGCCGGGTCAGCTGAGCAGCGAATTTCTATTTAACCACCTGCTATCATGAGAGACCTCAGGGCTGCATGTTTTGAGCCCAGTACTGATCCTGAAAAGCGTTTCCAACCCCACTTACAAGTAAAACTAGCTAAAATGTGCCTGGCTGCTATTCACTGAAAAGCTCATTCTGTGTACATTTTTGGCATACGTTTGCTCCTACCGGGTCAGCTGAGCAGCAAATTTCTATTTAACCATCTGCTTTCATGAGAGACCTCAGGGCTGCATGTTTTGAGTCCAGTACTGAGCCTGAAAAGCATTTCCAACTCCACTTACAAGTAAAACTAGCTAAAATGTGCCTGGCTGCTCTTCACTGAAAAGCTCCTTCTGAGTACATTTTTGGCATACGTTTGCTCCTGCCGGGTCAGCTGAGCAGCGAATTTCTATTTAACCACCTGCTATCATGAGAGACCCCAGGGCTGCATGTTTTAAGCCCAGTACTGATCCTGAAAAGCGTTTCCAACCCCACTTACAAGTAAAACTAGCTAAAATGTGCCTGGCTGCTATTCACTGAAAAGCTCATTCTGTGTACATTTTTGGCATACGTTTGCTCCTGCCGGGTCAGCTGAGCAGCGAATTTCTATTTAACCACCTGCTTTCATGAGAGACCTCAGGGCTGCAGGTTTTGAGCCCAGTACTGATCCTGAAAAGCGTTTCCAACCCCACTTACAAGTAAAACTAGCTAAAATGTGCCTGGCTGCTATTCACTGAAAAGCTCATTCTGTGTACATTTTTGGCATACGTTTGCTCCTGCCGGTTCAGCTGAGCAGCCAATTTCTATTTAACCACCTGCTTTCATGAGAGACCTCAGGGCTGCATGTTTTGAGCCCAGTACTGAGCTTGAAAAGCGTTTCCAACCCCACTTACAAGTAAAACTAGCTAAAATGTGCCTGGCTGCTATTCACTGAAAAGCTCATTCTGTGTACATTTTTAGCATACGTTTGCTCCTGCCGGGTCAGCTGAGCAGCGAATTTCTATTTAACCACCTGCTATCATGAGAGACCTCAGGGCTGCATGTTTTGAGCCCAGTATTGATCCTGAAAAGCGTTTCCAACCCCACTTACAAGTAAAACTAGCTAAAATGTGCCTGGCTGCTATTCACTGAAAAGCTCATTCTGTGTACATTTTTGGCATACGTTTGCTCCTACCGGGTCAGCTGAGCAGCAAATTTCTATTTAACCACCTGCTTTCATGAGAGACCTCAGGGCTGCATGTTTTGAGCCCAGTACTGAGCCTAAAAAGCATTTCCAACCCCACTTACAAGTAAAACTAGCTAAAATGTGCCTGGCTTCTCTTCACTGAAAAGCTCATTCTGAGTACATTTTTAGCATACGTTTGCTCCTGCCGGGTCAGCTGAGCAGCGAAATTCTATTTAACCACCTGCTATCATGAGAGACCTCAGGGCTGCATGTTTTGAGCCCAGTACTGATCCTGAAAAGCGTTTCCAACCCCACTTACAAGTAAAACTAGCTAAAATGTGCCTGGCTGCTATTCACTGAAAAGCTCATTCTGTGTACATTTTTGGCATACGTTTGCTCCTGCCGGGTCAGCTGAGCAGCGAATTTCTATTTAACCACCTGCTTTCATGAGAGACCTCAGGGCTGCATGTTTTGAGCCCAGTACTGATCCTGAAAAGCGGTTCCAACCCCACTTACAAGTAAAACTAGCTAAAATGTGCCTGGCTGCTATTCACTGAAAAGCTCATTCTGTGTACATTTTTGGCATACATTTGCTCCTGCCGGATCAGCTGAGCAGCGAATTTCTATTTAACCACCTGCTTTCATGAGAGACCTCAGGGCTGCATGTTTTGAGCCCAGTACTGATCCTGAAAAGCGTTTCCAACCCCACTTACAAGTAAAACTAGCTAAAATGTGCCTGGCTGCTATTCACTGAAAAGCTCATTCTGTGTACATTTTTGGCATACGTTTGCTCCTGCCGGTTCAGCTGAGCAGCGAATTTCTATTTAACCACCTGCTTTCATGAGAGACCTCAGGGCTGCATGTTTTGAGCCCAGTACTGAGCCTGAAAAGCGTTTCCAACCCCACTTACAAGTAAAACTAGCTAAAATGTGCCTGGCTGCTATTCACTGAAAAGCTCATTCTGTGTACATTTTTAGCATACGTTTTCTCCTGCCGGGTCAGCTGAGCAGCGAATTTCTATTTAACCACCTGCTATCATGAGAGACCTCAGGGCTGCATGTTTTGAGCCCAGTATTGATCCTGAAAAGCGTTTCCAACCCCACTTACAAGTAAAACTAGCTAAAATATGCCTGGCTGCTATTCACTGAAAAGCTCATTCTGTGTACATTTTTGGCATACGTTTGCTCCTACCGGGTCAGCTGAGCAGCAAATTTCTATTTAACCACCTGCTTTCATGAGAGACCTCAGGGCTGCATGTTTTGAGCCCAGTACTGAGCCTAAAAAGCATTTCCAACCCCACTTACAAGTAAAACTAGCTAAAATGTGCCTGGCTTCTCTTCACTGAAAAGCTCATTCTGAGTACATTTTTAGCATACATTTGCTCCTGCCGGGTCAGCTGAGCAGCGAAATTCTATTTAACCACCTGCTATCATGAGAGACCTCAGGGCTGCATGTTTTGAGCCCAGTACTGATCCTGAAAAGCGTTTCCAACCCCACTTACAAGTAAAACTAGCTAAAATGTGCCTGGCTGCTATTCACTGAAAAGCTCATTCTGTGTACATTTTTGGCATACGTTTGCTCCTGCCGGGTCAGCTGAGCAGCGAATTTCTATTTAACCACCTGCTTTCATGAGAGACCTCAGGGCTGCATGTTTTGAGCCCAGTACTGAGGCTGAAAAGCATTTCCAACCCTACTTACAAGTAAAACTAGCTAAAATGTGCCTGGCTTCTCTTCACTGAAAAGCTCATTCTGTGTACATTTTTGGCATACGTTTGCTCCTACCGGGTCAGCTGAGCAGCGAATTTCTATTTAACCACCTGCTATCATGAGAGACCTCAGGGCTGCATGTTTTGAGCCCAGTACTGATCCTGAAAAGCATTTCCAACCCCACTTACAAGTAAAACTAGCTAAAATGTGCCTGGCTGCTATTCACTGAAAAGCTCATTCTGTGTACATTTTTGGCATACATTTGCTCCTACCGGGTCAGCTGAGCAGCGAATTTCTATTTAACCACCTGCTTTCATGAGAGACCTCAGGGCTGCATGTTTTGAGCCCAGTACTGAGCCTGAAAAGCATTTCCAACCCCACTTAAAAGTAAAACTAGCTAAAATGTGCCTAGCTTCTCTTCACTGAAAAGCTCATTCTGAGTACATTTTTAGCATACGTTTGCTCCTAGCGGGTCAGCTGAGCAGCGAATTTCTATTTAACCATCTGCTTTCACTGAGAGACCTCAGGGCTGCATGTTTTGAGCCCAGTACTGAGCCTGAAAAGCGTTTCCAACCCCACTTACAAGTAAAACTAGCTAAAATGTGCCTGGCTGCTATTCACTGAAAAGCTCATTCTGAGTACATTTTTAGCATACGTTTGCTCCTGCCGGGTCAGCTGAGCAGCGAATTTCTATTTAACCACCTGCTATCATGAGAGACCTCAGGGCTGCATGTTTTGAGCCCAGTACTGATCCTGAAAAGCGTTTCCAACCCCACTTACAAGTAAAACTAGCTAAAATGTGCCTGGCTGCTATTCACTGAAAAGCTCATTCTGTGTACATTTTTAGGCATACGTTTGCTCCTGCCGGGTCAGCTGAGCAGCGAATGTCTATTTAACCACCTGCTATCATGAGAGACCTCAGGGCTGCATGTTTTGAGCCCAGTACTGATCCTGAAAAGCGTTTCCAACCCCACTTACAAGTAAAACTAGCTAAAATGTGCCTGGCTGCTATTCACTGAAAAGCTCATTCTGAGTACATTTTTAGCATACGTTTGCTCCTGCCGGGTCAGCTGAGAAGCGAATTTCTATTTAACCACCTGCTATCATGAGAGACCTCAGGGCTGCATGTTTTGAGCCCAGTACCTATCCTGAAAAGCATTTCCAACCCCACTTACAAGTAAAACTAGCTAAAATGTGCCTGGCTGCTATTCACTGAAAAGCTCATTCTGAGTACATTTTTAGCATACGTTTGCTCCTGCCGGGTCAGCTGAGCAGCGAATTTCTATTTAACCACCTGCTATCATGAGAGACCTCAGGGCTGCATGTTTTGAGCCCAGTACTGATCCTGAATAGCGTTTCCAACCCCACTTACAAGTAAAACTAGCTAAAATGTGCCTGGCTGCTATTCACTGAAAAGCTCATTCTGTGTACATTTTTGGCATACGTTTGCTCCTACCGGGTCAGCTGAGCAGCGAATTTCTATTTAACCATCTGCTTTCAATGAGAGACCTCAGGGCTGCATGTTTTGAGCCCAGTACTGAGCCTGAAAAGCGTTTCCAACCCCACTTACAAGTAAAACTAGCTAAAATGTGCCTGGCTGCTATTCACTGAAAAGCTCATTCTGAGTACATTTTTAGCATACGTTTGCTTCTGCCGGGTCAGCTGAGCAGCAAATTTCTATTTAACCACCTGCTATCATGAGAGACCTCAGGGCTGCATGTTTTGAGCCCAGTACTGATCCTGAAAAGCGTTTCCAACCCCACTTACAAGTAAAACTAGCTAAAATGTGCCTGGCTGCTATTCACTGAAAAGCTCATTCTGTGTACATTTTTAGGCATACGTTTGCTCCTGCCGGGTCAGCTGAGCAGCGAATGTCTATTTAACCACCTGCTATCATGAGAGACCTCAGGGCTGCATGTTTTGAGCCCAGTACTGATCCTGAAAAGCGTTTCCAACCCCACTTACAAGTAAAACTAGCTAAAATGTGCCTGGCTGCTATTCACTGAAAAGCTCATTCTGAGTACATTTTTAGCATACGTTTGCTCCTGCCGGGTCAGCTGAGAAGCGAATTTCTATTTAACCACCTGCTTTCATGAGAGACCTCAGGGCTGCATGTTTTGAGCCCAGTACTGAGGCTGAAAAGCATTTCCAACCCTACTTACAAGTAAAACTAGCTAAAATGTGCCTGGCTTCTCTTCACTGAAAAGCTCATTCTGAGTACATTTTTAGCATACGTTTGCTCCTGCCGGGTCAGCTGAGCAGTGAATTTCTATTTAACCACCTGCTATCATGAGAGACCTCAGGGCTGCATGTTTTGAGCCCAGTACTGATCCTGAAAAGCGTTTCCAACCCCACTTACAAGTAAAACTAGCTAAAATGTGCCTGGCTGCTATTCACTGAAAAGCTCATTCTGTGTACATTTTTGGCATACGTTTGCTCCTGCCGGGTCAGCTGAGCAGCGAATTTCTATTTAACCACCTGCTATCATGAGAGACCTCAGGGCTGCATGTTTTGAGCCCAGTATTGATCCTGAAAAGCGTTTCCAACCCCACTTACAAGTAAAACTAGCTAAAATGTGCCTGGCTTCTCTTCACTGAAAAGCTCATTCTGAGTACATTTTTAGCATACGTTTGCTCCTGCCGGGTCAGCTGAGCAGCGAATTTCTATTTAACCACCTGCTATCATGAGAGACCCTAGGGCTGCATGTTTTGAGCCCAGTATTGATCCTGAAAAGCGTTTCCAACCCCACTTACAAGTAAAACTAGCTAAAATGTGCCTGGCTGCTATTCACTGAAAAGCTCATTCTGAGTACATTTTTAGCATACGTTTGCTCCTGCCGGGTCAGCTGAGCAGCGAATTTCTATTTAACCACCTGCTATCATGAGAGACCTCAGGGCTGCATGTTTTGAGCCCAGTACTGATCCTGAAAAGCGTTAACCCCACTTACAAGTAAAACTAGCTAAAATGTGCCTGGCTTCTCTTCACTGAAAAGCTCATTCTGAGTACATTTTTAGCATCCGTTTGCTCCTGCCGGGTCAGCTGAGCAGCGAATTTCTATTTAACCACCTGCTATCATGAGAGACCTCAGTGCTGCATGTTTTGAGCCCAGTACTGATCCTGAAAAGCGTTTCCAACCCCACTTACAAGTAAAACTAGCTAAAATGTGCCTGGCTGCTATTCACTGAAAAGCTCATTCTGTGTACATTTTTGGCATACGTTTGCTCCTACCGGGTCAGCTGAGCAGCGAATTTATATTTAACCACCTGCTTTCATGAGAGACCTCAGGGCTGCATGTTTTGAGCCCAGTACTGAGCCTGAAAAGTGTTTCCAACCCCACTTACACGTAAAACTAGCTAAAATGTGCCTGGCTTCTCTTCACTGAAAAGCTCATTCTTAGTACATTTTTAGCATACGTTTGCTCCTGCTGGGTCAGCTGAGCAGCGAATTTCTTTTTAACCACCTGCTATCATGAGAGACCTCAGTGCTGCATGTTTTGAGCCCAGTACTGATCCTGAAAAGCATTTACAACCCCACTTACAAGTAAAACTAGCTAAAATGTGCCTGGCTGCTATTCACTGAAAAGCTCATTCTGAGTACATTTTTAGCATACGTTTGCTCCTACCGGGTCAGCTGAGCAGCGAATTTCTATTTAACCACCTGCTTTCATGAGAGACCTCAGGGCTGCATGTTTTGAGCCCAGTACTGAGCCTGAAAAGCGTTTCCAACCCCACTTCAAGTAAAACTAGCTAAAATGTGCCTGGCTGCTATTCACTGAAAAGCTCATTCTGAGTACATTTTTAGCATATGTTTGCTCCTGCCGGGTCAGCTGAGCAGCGAATTTCTATTTAACCACCTGCTTTCATGAGAGACCTCAGGGCTGCATGTTTTGAGCCCAGTACTGAGCCTGAAAAGCGTTTCCAACCCCACTTACAAGTAAAACTAGCTAAAATGTGCCTGGCTGCTATTCACTGAAAAGCTCATTCTGTGTACATTTTTAGCATACGTTTGCTCCTGCCGGGTCAGCTGAGCAGCGAAATTCTATTTAACCACCTGCTATCATGAGAGACCTCAGGGCTGCATGTTTTGAGCCCAGTACTGATCCTGAAAAGTGTTTCCAACCCCACTTACAAGTAAAACTAGCTAAAATGTGCCTGGCTGCTATTCACTGAAAAGCTCATTCTGTGTACATTTTTGGCATACGTTTGCTCCTGCCGGGTCAGCTGAGCAGCGAATTTCTATTTAACCACCTGCTTTCATGAGAGACCTCAGGGCTGCATGTTTTGAGCCCAGTACTGATCCTGAAAAGCGTTTCCAACCCCACTTACAAGTAAAACTAGCTAAAATGTGACTGGCTGCTATTCACTGAAAAGCTCATTCTGTGTACATTTTTGGCATACGTTTGCTCCTGCCGGGTCAGCTGAGCAGCGAATTTCTATTTAACCACCTGCTTTCATGAGAGACCTCAGGGCTGCATGTTTTGAGCCCAGTACTGATCCTGAAAAGTGTTTCCAACCCCACTTACAAGTAAAACTAGCTAAAATGTGCCTGGCTGCTATTCACTGAAAAGCTCATTCTGTGTACATTTTTGGCATACGGTTGCTCCTGCCGGTTCAGCTGAGCAGTGAATTTCTATTTAACCACCGGCTTTCATGAGAGACCTCAGGGCTGCATGTTTTGAGCCCAGTACTGAGCCTGAAAAGCGTTTCCAACCCCACTTACAAGTAAAACTAGCTAAAATGTGCCTGGCTGCTATTCACTGAAAAGCTCATTCTGTGTACATTTTTAGCATACGTTTGCTCCTGCCGGGCCAGCTGAGCAGCGAATTTCTATTTAACCACCTGCTATCATGAGAGACCTCAGGGCTGTATGTTTTGAACCCAGTATTGATCCTGAAAAGCGTTTCCAACCCAACTTACAAGTAAAACTAGCTAAAATATGCCTGGCTGCTATTCACTGAAAAGCTCATTCTGTGTACATTTTTGGCATACGTTTGCTCCTACCGGGTCAGCTGAGCAGCAAATTTCTATTTAACCACCTGCTTTCATGAGAGACCTCAGGGCTGCATGTTTTGAGCCCAGTACTGATCCTGAATAGCGTTTCCAACCCCACTTACAAGTAAAACTAGCTAAAATGTGCCTGGCTGCTATTCACTGAAAAGCTCATTCTGTGTACATTTTTGGCATACGTTTGCTCCTAGCGGGTCAGCTGAGCAGCGAATTTCTATTTAACCATCTGCTTTCACTGAGAGACCTCAGGGCTGCATGTTTTGAGCCCAGTACTGAGCCTGAAAAGCGTTTCCAACCCCACTTACAAGTAAAACTAGCTAAAATGTGCCTGGCTGCTATTCACTGAAAAGCTCATTCTGAGTACATTTTTAGCATACGTTTGCTCCTGCCGGGTCAGCTGAGCAGCGAATTTCTATTTAACCACCTGCTATCATGAGAGACCTCAGGGCTGCATGTTTTGAGCCCAGTACTGATCCTGAAAAGCGTTTCCAACCCCACTTACAAGTAAAACTAGCTAAAATGTGCCTGGCTGCTATTCACTGAAAAGCTCATTCTGTGTACATTTTTAGGCATACGTTTGCTCCTGCCAGGTCAGCTGAGCAGCGAATGTCTATTTAACCACCTGCTATCATGAGAGACCTCAGGGCTGCATGTTTTGAGCCCAGTACTGATCCTGAAAAGCGTTTCCAACCCCACTTACAAGTAAAACTAGCTAAAATGTGCCTGGCTGCTATTCACTGAAAAGCTCATTCTGAGTACATTTTTAGCATACGTTTGCTCCTGCCGGGTCAGCTGAGAAGCGAATTTCTATTTAACAACCTGCTATCATGAGAGACCCCAGGGCTGCATGTTTTGATTCCAGTATTGATCCTGAAAAGCGTTTCCAACCCCACTTACAAGTAAAACTAGCTAAAATGTGCCTGGCTGCTATTCACTGAAAAGCTCATTCTGAGTACATTTTTAGCATACGTTTGCTCCTGCCGGGTCAGCTGAGCAGCAATTTTCTATTTAACCATCTGCTTTCAATGAGAGACCTCAGGGCTGCATGTTTTGAGCCCAGTACTGAGCCTGAAAAGCGTTTCCAACCCCACTTACAAGTAAAACTAGCTAAAATGTGCCTGGCTGCTATTCACTGAAAAGCTCATTCTGAGTACATTTTTAACATACGTTTGCTTCTGCCGGGTCAGCTGAGCAGCGAATTTCTATTTAACCACCTGCTATCATGAGAGACCTCAGGGCTGCATGTTTTGAGCCCAGTACTGATCCTGAAAAGCGTTTCCAACCCCACTTACAAGTAAAACTAGCTAAAATGTGCCTGGCTGCTATTCACTGAAAAGCTCATTCTGTGTACATTTTTAGGCATACGTTTGCTCCTGCCGGGTCAGCTGAGCAGCGAATGTCTATTTAACCACCTGCTATCATGAGAGACCTCAGGGCTGCATGTTTTGAGCCCAGTACTGATCCTGAAAAGCGTTTCCAACCCCACTTACAAGTAAAACTAGCTAAAATGTGCCTGGCTGCTATTCACTGAAAAGCTCATTCTGTGTACATTTTTGGCATACGTTTGCTCCTACCGGGTCAGCTGAGCAGCAAATTTCTATTTAACCATCTGCTTTCATGAGAGACCTCAGGGCTGCATGTTTTGAGTCCAGTACTGAGCCTGAAAAGCATTTCCAACCCCACTTACAAGTAAAACTAGCTAAAATGTGCCTGGCTGCTCTTCACTGAAAAGCTCATTCTGAGTACATTTTTGGCATACGTTTGCTCCTGCCGGGTCAGCTGAGCAGCGAATTTCTATTTAACCACCTGCTATCATGAGAGAATTCAGGGCTGCATGTTTTGAGCCCAGTACTGATCCTGAAAAGCATTTCCAATCCCAATTACAAGTAAAACTAGCTAAAATGTGCCTGGCTGCTATTCACTGAAAAGCTCATTCTGAGTACATTTTTAGCATACGTTTGCTCCTGCCGGGTCAGCTGAGCAGCGAATTTCTATTTAACCACCTGCTATCATGAGAGACCTCAGGGCTGCATGTTTTGAGCCCAGTACTGATCCTGAAAAGCGTTTCCAACCCCACTTACAAGTAAAACTAGCTAAAATGTGCCTGGCTGCTATTCACTGAAAAGCTCATTCTGTGTACATTTTTGGCATACGTTTGCTCCTACCGGGTCAGCTGAGCAGCAAATTTCTATTTAACCATCTGCTTTCATGAGAGACCTCAGGGCTGCATGTTTTGAGTCCAGTACTGAGCCTGAAAAGCATTTCCAACTCCACTTACAAGTAAAACTAGCTAAAATGTGCCTGGCTGCTCTTCACTGAAAAGCTCCTTCTGAGTACATTTTTGGCATACGTTTGCTCCTGCCGGGTCAGCTGAGCAGCGAATTTCTATTTAACCACCTGCTATCATGAGAGACCCCAGGGCTGCATGTTTTAAGCCCAGTACTGATCCTGAAAAGCGTTTCCAACCCCACTTACAAGTAAAACTAGCTAAAATGTGCCTGGCTGCTATTCACTGAAAAGCTCATTCTGTGTACATTTTTGGCATACGTTTGCTCCTGCCGGGTCAGCTGAGCAGCGAATTTCTATTTAACCACCTGCTTTCATGAGAGACCTCAGGGCTGCAGGTTTTGAGCCCAGTACTGATCCTGAAAAGCGTTTCCAACCCAACTTACAAGTAAAACTAGCTAAAATATGCCTGGCTGCTATTCACTGAAAAGCTCATTCTGTGTACATTTTTGGCATACGTTTGCTCCTACCGGGTCAGCTGAGCAGCAAATTTCTATTTAACCACCTGCTTTCATGAGAGACCTCAGGGCTGCATGTTTTGAGCCCAGTACTGATCCTGAATAGCGTTTCCAACCCCACTTACAAGTAAAACTAGCTAAAATGTGCCTGGCTGCTATTCACTGAAAAGCTCATTCTGTGTACATTTTTGGCATACGTTTGCTCCTAGCGGGTCAGCTGAGCAGCGAATTTCTATTTAACCATCTGCTTTCACTGAGAGACCTCAGGGCTGCATGTTTTGAGCCCAGTACTGAGCCTGAAAAGCGTTTCCAACCCCACTTACAAGTAAAACTAGCTAAAATGTGCCTGGCTGCTATTCACTGAAAAGCTCATTCTGAGTACATTTTTAGCATACGTTTGCTCCTGCCGGGTCAGCTGAGCAGCGAATTTCTATTTAACCACCTGCTATCATGAGAGACCTCAGGGCTGCATGTTTTGAGCCCAGTACTGATCCTGAAAAGCGTTTCCAACCCCACTTACAAGTAAAACTAGCTAAAATGTGCCTGGCTGCTATTCACTGAAAAGCTCATTCTGTGTACATTTTTAGGCATACGTTTGCTCCTGCCAGGTCAGCTGAGCAGCGAATGTCTATTTAACCACCTGCTATCATGAGAGACCTCAGGGCTGCATGTTTTGAGCCCAGTACTGATCCTGAAAAGCGTTTCCAACCCCACTTACAAGTAAAACTAGCTAAAATGTGCCTGGCTGCTATTCACTGAAAAGCTCATTCTGAGTACATTTTTAGCATACGTTTGCTCCTGCCGGGTCAGCTGAGAAGCGAATTTCTATTTAACAACCTGCTATCATGAGAGACCCCAGGGCTGCATGTTTTGATTCCAGTATTGATCCTGAAAAGCGTTTCCAACCCCACTTACAAGTAAAACTAGCTAAAATGTGCCTGGCTGCTATTCACTGAAAAGCTCATTCTGAGTACATTTTTAGCATACGTTTGCTCCTGCCGGGTCAGCTGAGCAGCAATTTTCTATTTAACCATCTGCTTTCAATGAGAGACCTCAGGGCTGCATGTTTTGAGCCCAGTACTGAGCCTGAAAAGCGTTTCCAACCCCACTTACAAGTAAAACTAGCTAAAATGTGCCTGGCTGCTATTCACTGAAAAGCTCATTCTGAGTACATTTTTAACATACGTTTGCTTCTGCCGGGTCAGCTGAGCAGCGAATTTCTATTTAACCACCTGCTATCATGAGAGACCTCAGGGCTGCATGTTTTGAGCCCAGTACTGATCCTGAAAAGCGTTTCCAACCCCACTTACAAGTAAAACTAGCTAAAATGTGCCTGGCTGCTATTCACTGAAAAGCTCATTCTGTGTACATTTTTAGGCATACGTTTGCTCCTGCCGGGTCAGCTGAGCAGCGAATGTCTATTTAACCACCTGCTATCATGAGAGACCTCAGGGCTGCATGTTTTGAGCCCAGTACTGATCCTGAAAAGCGTTTCCAACCCCACTTACAAGTAAAACTAGCTAAAATGTGCCTGGCTGCTATTCACTGAAAAGCTCATTCTGTGTACATTTTTGGCATACGTTTGCTCCTACCGGGTCAGCTGAGCAGCAAATTTCTATTTAACCATCTGCTTTCATGAGAGACCTCAGGGCTGCATGTTTTGAGTCCAGTACTGAGCCTGAAAAGCATTTCCAACCCCACTTACAAGTAAAACTAGCTAAAATGTGCCTGGCTGCTCTTCACTGAAAAGCTCATTCTGAGTACATTTTTGGCATACGTTTGCTCCTGCCGGGTCAGCTGAGCAGCGAATTTCTATTTAACCACCTGCTATCATGAGAGAATTCAGGGCTGCATGTTTTGAGCCCAGTACTGATCCTGAAAAGCATTTCCAATCCCAATTACAAGTAAAACTAGCTAAAATGTGCCTGGCTGCTATTCACTGAAAAGCTCATTCTGAGTACATTTTTAGCATACGTTTGCTCCTGCCGGGTCAGCTGAGCAGCGAATTTCTATTTAACCACCTGCTATCATGAGAGACCTCAGGGCTGCATGTTTTGAGCCCAGTACTGATCCTGAAAAGCGTTTCCAACCCCACTTACAAGTAAAACTAGCTAAAATGTGCCTGGCTGCTATTCACTGAAAAGCTCATTCTGTGTACATTTTTGGCATACGTTTGCTCCTACCGGGTCAGCTGAGCAGCAAATTTCTATTTAACCATCTGCTTTCATGAGAGACCTCAGGGCTGCATGTTTTGAGTCCAGTACTGAGCCTGAAAAGCATTTCCAACTCCACTTACAAGTAAAACTAGCTAAAATGTGCCTGGCTGCTCTTCACTGAAAAGCTCCTTCTGAGTACATTTTTGGCATACGTTTGCTCCTGCCGGGTCAGCTGAGCAGCGAATTTCTATTTAACCACCTGCTATCATGAGAGACCCCAGGGCTGCATGTTTTAAGCCCAGTACTGATCCTGAAAAGCGTTTCCAACCCCACTTACAAGTAAAACTAGCTAAAATGTGCCTGGCTGCTATTCACTGAAAAGCTCATTCTGTGTACATTTTTGGCATACGTTTGCTCCTGCCGGGTCAGCTGAGCAGCGAATTTCTATTTAACCACCTGCTTTCATGAGAGACCTCAGGGCTGCAGGTTTTGAGCCCAGTACTGATCCTGAAAAGCGTTTCCAACCCCACTTACAAGTAAAACTAGCTAAAATGTGCCTGGCTGCTATTCACTGAAAAGCTCATTCTGTGTACATTTTTGGCATACGTTTGCTCCTGCCGGTTCAGCTGAGCAGCCAATTTCTATTTAACCACCTGCTTTCATGAGAGACCTCAGGGCTGCATGTTTTGAGCCCAGTACTGAGCCTGAAAAGCGTTTCCAACCCCACTTACAAGTAAAACTAGCTAAAATGTGCCTGGCTGCTATTCACTGAAAAGCTCATTCTGTGTACATTTTTAGCATACGTTTGCTCCTGCCGGGTCAGCTGAGCAGCGAATTTCTATTTAACCACCTGCTATCATGAGAGACCTCAGGGCTGCATGTTTTGAGCCCAGTATTGATCCTGAAAAGCGTTTCCAACCCCACTTACAAGTAAAACTAGCTAAAATGTGCCTGGCTGCTATTCACTGAAAAGCTCATTCTGTGTACATTTTTGGCATACGTTTGCTCCTACCGGGTCAGCTGAGCAGCAAATTTCTATTTAACCACCTGCTTTCATGAGAGACCTCAGGGCTGCATGTTTTGAGCCCAGTACTGAGCCTAAAAAGCATTTCCAACCCCACTTACAAGTAAAACTAGCTAAAATGTGCCTGGCTTCTCTTCACTGAAAAGCTCATTCTGAGTACATTTTTAGCATACGTTTGCTCCTGCCGGGTCAGCTGAGCAGCGAAATTCTATTTAACCACCTGCTATCATGAGAGACCTCAGGGCTGCATGTTTTGAGCCCAGTACTGATCCTGAAAAGCGTTTCCAACCCCACTTACAAGTAAAACTAGCTAAAATGTGCCTGGCTGCTATTCACTGAAAAGCTCATTCTGTGTACATTTTTGGCATACGTTTGCTCCTGCCGGGTCAGCTGAGCAGCGAATTTCTATTTAACCACCTGCTTTCATGAGAGACCTCAGGGCTGCATGTTTTGAGCCCAGTACTGATCCTGAAAAGCGGTTCCAACCCCACTTACAAGTAAAACTAGCTAAAATGTGCCTGGCTGCTATTCACTGAAAAGCTCATTCTGTGTACATTTTTGGCATACATTTGCTCCTGCCGGATCAGCTGAGCAGCGAATTTCTATTTAACCACCTGCTTTCATGAGAGACCTCAGGGCTGCATGTTTTGAGCCCAGTACTGATCCTGAAAAGCGTTTCCAACCCCACTTACAAGTAAAACTAGCTAAAATGTGCCTGGCTGCTATTCACTGAAAAGCTCATTCTGTGTACATTTTTGGCATACGTTTGCTCCTGCCGGTTCAGCTGAGCAGCGAATTTCTATTTAACCACCTGCTTTCATGAGAGACCTCAGGGCTGCATGTTTTGAGCCCAGTACTGAGCCTGAAAAGCGTTTCCAACCCCACTTACAAGTAAAACTAGCTAAAATGTGCCTGGCTGCTATTCACTGAAAAGCTCATTCTGTGTACATTTTTAGCATACGTGTTCTCCTGCCGGGTCAGCTGAGCAGCGAATTTCTATTTAACCACCTGCTATCATGAGAGACCTCAGGGCTGCATGTTTTGAGCCCAGTATTGATCCTGAAAAGCGTTTCCAACCCCACTTACAAGTAAAACTAGCTAAAATATGCCTGGCTGCTATTCACTGAAAAGCTCATTCTGTGTACATTTTTGGCATACGTTTGCTCCTACCGGGTCAGCTGAGCAGCAAATTTCTATTTAACCACCTGCTTTCATGAGAGACCTCAGGGCTGCATGTTTTGAGCCCAGTACTGAGCCTAAAAAGCATTTCCAACCCCACTTACAAGTAAAACTAGCTAAAATGTGCCTGGCTTCTCTTCACTGAAAAGCTCATTCTGAGTACATTTTTAGCATACATTTGCTCCTGCCGGGTCAGCTGAGCAGCGAAATTCTATTTAACCACCTGCTATCATGAGAGACCTCAGGGCTGCATGTTTTGAGCCCAGTACTGATCCTGAAAAGCGTTTCCAACCCCACTTACAAGTAAAACTAGCTAAAATGTGCCTGGCTGCTATTCACTGAAAAGCTCATTCTGTGTACATTTTTGGCATACGTTTGCTCCTGCCGGGTCAGCTGAGCAGCGAATTTCTATTTAACCACCTGCTTTCATGAGAGACCTCAGGGCTGCATGTTTTGAGCCCAGTACTGAGGCTGAAAAGCATTTCCAACCCTACTTACAAGTAAAACTAGCTAAAATGTGCCTGGCTTCTCTTCACTGAAAAGCTCATTCTGTGTACATTTTTGGCATACGTTTGCTCCTACCGGGTCAGCTGAGCAGCAAATTTCTATTTAACCACCTGCTATCATGAGAGACCTCAGGGCTGCATGTTTTGAGCCCAGTACTGATCCTGAAAAGCATTTCCAACCCCACTTACAAGTAAAACTAGCTAAAATGTGCCTGGCTGCTATTCACTGAAAAGCTCATTCTGTGTACATTTTTGGCATACATTTGCTCCTACCGGGTCAGCTGAGCAGCGAATTTCTATTTAACCACCTGCTTTCATGAGAGACCTCAGGGCTGCATGTTTTGAGCCCAGTACTGAGCCTGAAAAGCATTTCCAACCCCACTTAAAAGTAAAACTAGCTAAAATGTGCCTAGCTTCTCTTCACTGAAAAGCTCATTCTGAGTACATTTTTAGCATACGTTTGCTCCTAGCGGGTCAGCTGAGCAGCGAATTTCTATTTAACCATCTGCTTTCACTGAGAGACCTCAGGGCTGCATGTTTTGAGCCCAGTACTGAGCCTGAAAAGCGTTTCCAACCCCACTTACAAGTAAAACTAGCTAAAATGTGCCTGGCTGCTATTCACTGAAAAGCTCATTCTGAGTACATTTTTAGCATACGTTTGCTCCTGCCGGGTCAGCTGAGCAGCGAATTTCTATTTAACCACCTGCTATCATGAGAGACCTCAGGGCTGCATGTTTTGAGCCCAGTACTGATCCTGAAAAGCGTTTCCAACCCCACTTACAAGTAAAACTAGCTAAAATGTGCCTGGCTGCTATTCACTGAAAAGCTCATTCTGTGTACATTTTTAGGCATACGTTTGCTCCTGCCGGGTCAGCTGAGCAGCGAATGTCTATTTAACCACCTGCTATCATGAGAGACCTCAGGGCTGCATGTTTTGAGCCCAGTACTGATCCTGAAAAGCGTTTCCAACCCCACTTACAAGTAAAACTAGCTAAAATGTGCCTGGCTGCTATTCACTGAAAAGCTCATTCTGAGTACATTTTTAGCATACGTTTGCTCCTGCCGGGTCAGCTGAGAAGCGAATTTCTATTTAACCACCTGCTATCATGAGAGACCTCAGGGCTGCATGTTTTGAGCCCAGTACTGATCCTGAAAAGCATTTCCAACCCCACTTACAAGTAAAACTAGCTAAAATGTGCCTGGCTGCTATTCACTGAAAAGCTCATTCTGAGTACATTTTTAGCATACGTTTGCTCCTGCCGGGTCAGCTGAGCAGCGAATTTCTATTTAACCACCTGCTATCATGAGAGACCTCAGGGCTGCATGTTTTGAGCCCAGTACTGATCCTGAATAGCGTTTCCAACCCCACTTACAAGTAAAACTAGCTAAAATGTGCCTGGCTGCTATTCACTGAAAAGCTCATTCTGTGTACATTTTTGGCATACGTTTGCTCCTACCGGGTCAGCTGAGCAGCGAATTTCTATTTAACCATCTGCTTTCAATGAGAGACCTCAGGGCTGCATGTTTTGAGCCCAGTACTGAGCCTGAAAAGCGTTTCCAACCCCACTTACAAGTAAAACTAGCTAAAATGTGCCTGGCTGCTATTCACTGAAAAGCTCATTCTGAGTACATTTTTAGCATACGTTTGCTTCTGCCGGGTCAGCTGAGCAGCAAATTTCTATTTAACCACCTGCTATCATGAGAGACCTCAGGGCTGCATGTTTTGAGCCCAGTACTGATCCTGAAAAGCGTTTCCAACCCCACTTACAAGTAAAACTAGCTAAAATGTGCCTGGCTGCTATTCACTGAAAAGCTCATTCTGTGTACATTTTTAGGCATACGTTTGCTCCTGCCGGGTCAGCTGAGCAGCGAATGTCTATTTAACCACCTGCTATCATGAGAGACCTCAGGGCTGCATGTTTTGAGCCCAGTACTGATCCTGAATAGCGTTTCCAACCCCACTTACAAGTAAAACTAGCTAAAATGTGCCTGGCTGCTATTCACTGAAAAGCTCATTCTGTGTACATTTTTGGCATACGTTTGCTCCTACCGGGTCAGCTGAGCAGCGAATTTCTATTTAACCATCTGCTTTCAATGAGAGACCTCAGGGCTGCATGTTTTGAGCCCAGTACTGAGCCTGAAAAGCGTTTCCAACCCCACTTACAAGTAAAACTAGCTAAAATGTGCCTGGCTGCTATTCACTGAAAAGCTCATTCTGAGTACATTTTTAGCATACGTTTGCTTCTGCCGGGTCAGCTGAGCAGCAAATTTCTATTTAACCACCTGCTATCATGAGAGACCTCAGGGCTGCATGTTTTGAGCCCAGTACTGATCCTGAAAAGCGTTTCCAACCCCACTTACAAGTAAAACTAGCTAAAATGTGCCTGGCTGCTATTCACTGAAAAGCTCATTCTGTGTACATTTTTAGGCATACGTTTGCTCCTGCCGGGTCAGCTGAGCAGCGAATGTCTATTTAACCACCTGCTATCATGAGAGACCTCAGGGCTGCATGTTTTGAGCCCAGTACTGATCCTGAAAAGCGTTTCCAACCCCACTTACAAGTAAAACTAGCTAAAATGTGCCTGGCTGCTATTCACTGAAAAGCTCATTCTGAGTACATTTTTAGCATACGTTTGCTCCTGCCGGGTCAGCTGAGAAGCGAATTTCTATTTAACCACCTGCTTTCATGAGAGACCTCAGGGCTGCATGTTTTGAGCCCAGTACTGAGGCTGAAAAGCATTTCCAACCCTACTTACAAGTAAAACTAGCTAAAATGTGCCTGGCTTCTCTTCACTGAAAAGCTCATTCTGAGTACATTTTTAGCATACGTTTGCTCCTGCCGGGTCAGCTGAGCAGTGAATTTCTATTTAACCACCTGCTATCATGAGAGACCTCAGGGCTGCATGTTTTGAGCCCAGTACTGATCCTGAAAAGCGTTTCCAACCCCACTTACAAGTAAAACTAGCTAAAATGTGCCTGGCTGCTATTCACTGAAAAGCTCATTCTGTGTACATTTTTGGCATACGTTTGCTCCTGCCGGGTCAGCTGAGCAGCGAATTTCTATTTAACCACCTGCTATCATGAGAGACCTCAGGGCTGCATGTTATGAGCCCAGTATTGAAACTGAAAAGCGTTTCCAACCCCACTTACAAGTAAAACTAGCTAAAATGTGCCTGGCTTCTCTTCACTGAAAAGCTCATTCTGAGTACATTTTTAGCATACGTTTGCTCCTGCCTGGTCAGCTGAGCAGCGAATTTCTATTTAACCACCTGCTATCATGAGAGACCCCAGGGCTGCATGTTTTGAGCCCAGTATTGATCCTGAAAAGCGTTTCCAACCCCACTTACAAGTAAAACTAGCTAAAATGTGCCTGGCTGCTATTCACTGAAAAGCTCATTCTGAGTACATTTTTAGCATACGTTTGCTCCTGCCGGGTCAGCTGAGCAGCGAATTTCTATTTAACCACCTGCTATCATGAGAGACCTCAGGGCTGCATGTTTTGAGCCCAGTACTGATCCTGAAAAGCGTTAACCCCACTTACAAGTAAAACTAGCTAAAATGTGCCTGGCTTCTCTTCACTGAAAAGCTCATTCTGAGTACATTTTTAGCATCCGTTTGCTCCTGCCGGGTCAGCTGAGCAGCGAATTTCTATTTATTCACCTGCTATCATGAGAGACCTCAGTGCTGCATGTTTTGAGCCCAGTACTGATCCTGAAAAGCGTTTCCAACCCCACTTACAAGTAAAACTAGCTAAAATGTGCTTGGCTGCTATTCACTGAAAAGCTCATTCTGTGTACATTTTTGGCATACGTTTGCTCCTACCGGGTCAGCTGAGCAGCGAATTTCTATTTAACCACCTGCTTTCATGAGAGACCTCAGGGCTGCATGTTTTGAGCCCAGTACTGAGCCTGAAAAGTGTTTCCAACCCCACTTACAAGTAAAACTAGCTAAAATGTGCCTGGCTTCTCTTCACTGAAAAGCTCATTCTTAGTACATTTTTAGTATACGTTTGCTCCTGCTGGGTCAGCTGAGCAGCGAATTTCTATTTAACCACCTGCTATCATGAGAGACCTCAGTGCTGCATGTTTTGAGCCCAGTACTGATCCTGAAAAGCATTTCCAACCCCACTTACAAGTAAAACTAGCTAAAATGTGCCTGGCTTCTCTTCACTGAAAAGCTCATTCTGAGTACATTTTTGGCATACGTTTGCTCCTGCCGGGTCAGCTGAGCAGCGAATTTCGATTTAACCACCTGCTATCATGAGAGACCTCAGGGCTGCATGTTTTGAGCCCAGTACTGATCCTGAAAAGCGTTTCCAACCCCACTTACAAGTAAAACTAGCTAAAATGTGCCTGGCTGCTATTCACTGAAAAGCTCATTCTGAGTACATTTTTAGCATACGTTTGCTCCTACCGGGTCAGCTGAGCAGCGAATTTCTATTTAACCACCTGCTTTCATGAGAGACCTCAGGGCTGCATGTTTTGAGCCCAGTACTGAGCCTGAAAAGCGTTTCCAACCCCACTTCAAGTAAAACTAGCTAAAATGTGCCTGGCTGCTATTCACTGAAAAGCTCATTCTGAGTACATTTTTAGCATATGTTTGCTCCTGCCAGGGTCAGCTGAGCAGCGAATTTCTATTTAACCACCTGCTTTCATGAGAGACCTCAGGGCTGCATGTTTTGAGCCCAGTACTGAGCCTGAAAAGCGTTTCCAACCCCACTTACAAGTAAAACTAGCTAAAATGTGCCTGGCTGCTATTCACTGAAAAGCTCATTCTGTGTACATTTTTAGCATACGTTTGCTCCTGCCGGGTCAGCTGAGCAGCGAATTTCTATTTAACCACCTGCTATCATGAGAGACCTCAGGGCTGCATGTTTTGAGCCCAGTATTGATCCTGAAAAGCGTTTCCAACCCCACTTACAAGTAAAACTAGCTAAAATGTGCCTGGCTGCTATTCACTGAAAAGCTCATTCTGTGTACATTTTTGGCATACGTTTGCTCCTACCGGGTCAGCTGAGCAGCAAATTTCTATTTAACCACCTGCTTTCATGAGAGACCTCAGGGCTGCATGTTTTGAGCCCAGTACTGAGCCTGAAAAGCATTTCCAACCCCACTTACAAGTAAAACTAGCTAAAATGTGCCTGGCTTCTCTTCATGGAAAAGCTCATTCTGAGTACATTTTTAGCATACGTTTGCTCCTGCCGGGTCAGCTGAGCAGCGAATTTCTATTTAACCACCTGCTTTCATGAGAGACCTCAGGGGTGCATGTTTTGAGCCCAGTACTGATCCTGAAAAGCATTTCCAACCCCACTTACAAGTAAAACTAGCTAAAATGTGCCTGGCTGCTATTCACTGAAAAGCTCATTCTGAGTACATTTTTAGCATACGTTTGCTCCTACCGGGTCAGCTGAGCAGCGAATTTCTATTTAACCACCTGCTTTCATGAGAGACCTCAGGGATGCATGTTTTGAGCCCAGTACTGAGCCTGAAAAGCGTTTCCAACCCCACTTCAAGTAAAACTAGATAAAATGTGCCTGGCTGCTATTCACTGAAAAGCTCATTCTGAGTACATTTTTAGCATACGTTTGCTCCTGCCGGGTCAGCTGAGCAGCGAATTTCTATTTAACCACCTGCTATCATGAGAGACCTCAGGGCTGCATGTTTTGAGCCCAGTATTGATCCTGAAAAGCGTTTCCAACCCCACTTACAAGTAAAACTAGCTAAAATGTGCCTGGCTGCTATTCACTGAAAAGCTCATTCTGTGTACATTTTTGGCATACGTTTGCTCCTACCGGGTCAGCTGAGCAGCAAATTTCTATTTAACCACCTGCTTTCATGAGAGACCTCAGGGCTGCATGTTTTGAGCCCAGTACTGAGCCTAAAAAGCATTTCCAACCCCACTTACAAGTAAAACTAGCTAAAATGTGTCTGGCTTCTCTTCACTGAAAAGCTCATTCTGAGTACATTTTTAGCATACGTTTGCTCCTGCCAGGTCAGCTGAGCAGCGAAATTCTATTTAACCACCTGCTATCATGAGAGACCTCAGGGCTGCATGTTTTGAGCCCAGTACTGATCCTGAAAAGCGTTTCCAACCCCACTTACAAGTAAAACTAGCTAAAATGTGCCTGGCTGCTATTCACTGAAAAGCTCATTCTGTGTACATTTTTGGCATACGTTTGCTCCTGCCGGGTCAGCTGAGCAGCGAATTTCTATTTAACCACCTGCTTTCATGAGAGACCTCAGGGCTGCATGTTTTGAGCCCAGTACTGAGGCTGAAAAGCATTTCCAACCCTACTTACAAGTAAAACTAGCTAAAATGTGCCTGGCTTCTCTTCACTGAAAAGCTCATTCTGTGTACATTTTTGGCATACGTTTGCTCCTACCGGGTCAGCTGAGCAGCGAATTTCTATTTAACCACCTGCTATCATGAGAGACCTCAGGGCTGCATGTTTTGAGCCCAGTACTGATCCTGAAAAGCATTTCCAACCCCACTTACAAGTAAAACTAGCTAAAATGTGCCTGGCTGCTATTCACTGAAAAGCTCATTCTGTGTACATTTTTGGCATACATTTGCTCCTACCGGGTCAGCTGAGCAGCGAATTTCTATTTAACCACCTGCTTTCATGAGAGACCTCAGGGCTGCATGTTTTGAGCCCAGTACTGAGCCTGAAAAGCATTTCCAACCCCACTTACAAGTAAAACTAGCTAAAATGTGCCTATCTTCTCTTCACTGAAAAGCTCATTCTGAGTACATTTTTAGCATACGTTTGCTCCTGCCGGGTCAGCTGAGCAGCAAATTTCTATTTAACCACCTGCTATCATGAGAGACCTCAGGGCTGCATGTTTTGAGCCCAGTACTGATCCTGAAAAGCGTTTCCAACCCCACTTACAAGTAAAACTAGCTAAAATGTGCCTGGCTGCTATTCACTGAAAAGCTCATTCTGTGTACATTTTTGGCATACGTTTGCTCCTACCGGGTCAGCTGAGCAGCAAATTTCTATTTAACCATCTGCTTTCATGAGAGACCTCAGGGCTGCATGTTTTGAGTCCAGTACTGAGCCTGAAAAGCATTTCCAACCCCACTTACAAGTAAAACTAGCTAAAATGTGCCTGGCTGCTCTTCACTGAAAAGCTCATTCTGAGTACATTTTTGGCATACGTTTGCTCCTGCCGGGTCAGCTGAGCAGCGAATTTCTATTTAACCACCTGCTATCATGAGAGAATTCAGGGCTGCATGTTTTGAGCCCAGTACTGATCCTGAAAAGCATTTCCAACCCCAATTACAAGTAAAACTAGCTAAAATGTGCCTGGCTGCTATTCACTGAAAAGCTCATTCTGAGTACATTTTTAGCATACGTTTGCTCCTGCCGGGTCAGCTGAGCAGCGAATTTCTATTTAACCACCTGCTATCATGAGAGACCTCAGGGCTGCATGTTTTGAGCCCAGTACTGATCCTGAAAAGCGTTTCCAACCCCACTTACAAGTAAAACTAGCTAAAATGTGCCTGGCTGCTATTCACTGAAAAGCTCATTCTGTGTACATTTTTGGCATACGTTTGCTCCTACCGGGTCAGCTGAGCAGCAAATTTCTATTTAACCATCTGCTTTCATGAGAGACCTCAGGGCTGCATGTTTTGAGTCCAGTACTGAGCCTGAAAAGCATTTCCAACTCCACTTACAAGTAAAACTAGCTAAAATGTGCCTGGCTGCTCTTCACTGAAAAGCTCATTCTGAGTACATTTTTGGCATACGTTTGCTCCTGCCGGGTCAGCTGAGCAGCGAATTTCTATTTAACCACCTGCTATCATGAGAGACCTCAGGGCTGCATGTTTTGAGCCCAGTACTGATCCTGAAAAGCGTTTCCAACCCCACTTACAAGTAAAACTAGCTAAAATGTGCCTGGCTGCTATTCACTGAAAAGCTCATTCTGTGTACATTTTTGGCATACGTTTGCTCCTGCCGGTTCAGCTGAGCAGCCAATTTCTATTTAACCACCTGCTTTCATGAGAGACCTCAGGGCTGCATGTTTTGAGCCCAGTACTGAGCCTGAAAAGCGTTTCCAACCCCACTTACAAGTGAAACTAGCTAAAATGTGCCTGGCTGCTATTCACTGAAAAGCTCATTCTGTGTACATTTTTAGCATACGTTTGCTCCTGCCGGGTCAGCTGAGCAGCGAATTTCTATTTAACCACCTGCTATCATGAGAGACCTCAGGGCTGCATGTTTTGAGCCCAGTATTGATCCTGAAAAGCGTTTCCAACCCCACTTACAAGTAAAACTAGCTAAAATGTGCCTGGCTGCTATTCACTGAAAAGCTCATTCTGTGTACATTTTTGGCATACGTTTGCTCCTACCGGGTCAGCTGAGCAGCAAATTTCTATTTAACCATCTGCTTTCATGAGAGACCTCAGGGCTGCATGTTTTGAGTCCAGTACTGAGCCTGAAAAGCATTTCCAACCCCACTTACAAGTAAAACTAGCTAAAATGTGCCTGGCTGCTCTTCACTGAAAAGCTCATTCTGAGTACATTTTTGGCATACGTTTGCTCCTGCCGGGTCAGCTGAGCAGCGAATTTCTATTTAACCACCTGCTATCATGAGAGAATTCAGGGCTGCATGTTTTGAGCCCAGTACTGATCCTGAAAAGCATTTCCAACCCCAATTACAAGTAAAACTAGCTAAAATGTGCCTGGCTGCTATTCACTGAAAAGCTCATTCTGAGTACATTTTTAGCATACGTTTGCTCCTGCCGGGTCAGCTGAGCAGCGAATTTCTATTTAACCACCTGCTATCATGAGAGACCTCAGGGCTGCATGTTTTGAGCCCAGTACTGATCCTGAAAGGCGTTTCCAACCCCACTTACAAGTAAAACTAGCTAAAATGTGCCTGGCTTCTCTTCACTGAAAAGCTCATTCTGTGTACATTTTTGGCATACGTTTGCTCCTACCGGGTCAGCTGAGCAGCGAATTTCTATTTAACCACCTGCTTTCATGAGAGACCTCAGGGCTGCATGTTTTGAGCCCAGTACTGAGGCTGAAAAGCATTTCCAACCCTACTTACAAGTAAAACTAGCTAAAATGTGCCTGGCTTCTCTTCACTGAAAAGCTCATTCTGTGTACATTTTTGGCATACGTTTGCTCCTACCGGGTCAGCTGAGCAGCGAATTTCTATTTAACCACCTGCTATCATGAGAGACCTCAGGGCTGCATGTTTTGAGCCCAGTACTGATCCTGAAAAGCATTTCCAACCCCACTTACAAGTAAAACTAGCTAAAATGTGCCTGGCTGCTATTCACTGAAAAGCTCATTCTGTGTACATTTTTGGCATACATTTGCTCCTACCGGGTCAGCTGAGCAGCGAATTTCTATTTAACCACCTGCTTTCATGAGAGACCTCAGGGCTGCATGTTTTGAGCCCAGTACTGAGCCTGAAAAGCATTTCCAACCCCACTTACAAGTAAAACTAGCTAAAATGTGCCTATCTTCTCTTCACTGAAAAGCTCATTCTGAGTACATTTTTAGCATACGTTTGCTCCTGCCGGGTCAGCTGAGCAGCAAATTTCTATTTAACCACCTGCTATCATGAGAGACCTCAGGGCTGCATGTTTTGAGCCCAGTACTGATCCTGAAAAGCGTTTCCAACCCCACTTACAAGTAAAACTAGCTAAAATGTGCCTGGCTGCTATTCACTGAAAAGCTCATTCTGTGTACATTTTTGGCATACGTTTGCTCCTACCGGGTCAGCTGAGCAGCAAATTTCTATTTAACCATCTGCTTTCATGAGAGACCTCAGGGCTGCATGTTTTGAGTCCAGTACTGAGCCTGAAAAGCATTTCCAACCCCACTTACAAGTAAAACTAGCTAAAATGTGCCTGGCTGCTCTTCACTGAAAAGCTCATTCTGAGTACATTTTTGGCATACGTTTGCTCCTGCTGGGTCAGCTGAGCAGCGAATTTCTATTTAACCACCTGCTATCATGAGAGAATTCAGGGCTGCATGTTTTGAGCCCAGTACTGATCCTGAAAAGCATTTCCAACCCCAATTACAAGTAAAACTAGCTAAAATGTGCCTGGCTGCTATTCACTGAAAAGCTCATTCTGAGTACATTTTTAGCATACGTTTGCTCCTGCCGGGTCAGCTGAGCAGCGAATTTCTATTTAACCACCTGCTATCATGAGAGACCTCAGGGCTGCATGTTTTGAGCCCAGTACTGATCCTGAAAAGCGTTTCCAACCCCACTTACAAGTAAAACTAGCTAAAATGTGCCTGGCTGCTATTCACTGAAAAGCTCATTCTGTGTACATTTTTGGCATACGTTTGCTCCTACCGGGTCAGCTGAGCAGCAAATTTCTATTTAACCATCTGCTTTCATGAGAGACCTCAGGGCTGCATGTTTTGAGTCCAGTACTGAGCCTGAAAAGCATTTCCAACTCCACTTACAAGTAAAACTAGCTAAAATGTGCCTGGCTGCTCTTCACTGAAAAGCTCATTCTGAGTACATTTTTGGCATACGTTTGCTCCTGCCGGGTCAGCTGAGCAGCGAATTTCTATTTAACCACCTGCTATCATGAGAGACCTCAGGGCTGCATGTTTTGAGCCCAGTACTGATCCTGAAAAGCGTTTCCAACCCCACTTACAAGTAAAACTAGCTAAAATGTGCCTGGCTGCTATTCACTGAAAAGCTCATTCTGTGTACATTTTTGGCATACGTTTGCTCCTGCCGGTTCAGCTGAGCAGCCAATTTCTATTTAACCACCTGCTTTCATGAGAGACCTCAGGGCTGCATGTTTTGAGCCCAGTACTGATCCTGAAAAGCGTTTCCAACCCCACTTACAAGTAAAACTAGCTAAAATGTGCCTGGCTTCTCTTCACTGAAAAGCTCATTCTGTGTACATTTTTGGCATACGTTTGCTCCTACCGGGTCAGCTGAGCAGCGAATTTCTATTTAACCACCTGCTTTCATGAGAGACCTCAGGGCTGCATGTTTTGAGCCCAGTACTGAGGCTGAAAAGCATTTCCAACCCTACTTACAAGTAAAACTAGCTAAAATGTGCCTGGCTTCTCTTCACTGAAAAGCTCATTCTGTGTACATTTTTGGCATACGTTTGCTCCTACCGGGTCAGCTGAGCAGCGAATTTCTATTTAACCACCTGCTATCATGAGAGACCTCAGGGCTGCATGTTTTGAGCCCAGTACTGATCCTGAAAAGCATTTCCAACCCCACTTACAAGTAAAACTAGCTAAAATGTGCCTGGCTGCTATTCACTGAAAAGCTCATTCTGTGTACATTTTTGGCATACATTTGCTCCTACCGGGTCAGCTGAGCAGCGAATTTCTATTTAACCACCTGCTTTCATGAGAGACCTCAGGGCTGCATGTTTTGAGCCCAGTACTGAGCCTGAAAAGCATTTCCAACCCCACTTACAAGTAAAACTAGCTAAAATGTGCCTATCTTCTCTTCACTGAAAAGCTCATTCTGAGTACATTTTTAGCATACGTTTGCTCCTGCCGGGTCAGCTGAGCAGCAAATTTCTATTTAACCACCTGCTATCATGAGAGACCTCAGGGCTGCATGTTTTGAGCCCAGTACTGATCCTGAAAAGCGTTTCCAACCCCACTTACAAGTAAAACTAGCTAAAATGTGCCTGGCTGCTATTCACTGAAAAGCTCATTCTGTGTACATTTTTGGCATACGTTTGCTCCTACCGGGTCAGCTGAGCAGCAAATTTCTATTTAACCATCTGCTTTCATGAGAGACCTCAGGGCTGCATGTTTTGAGTCCAGTACTGAGCCTGAAAAGCATTTCCAACCCCACTTACAAGTAAAACTAGCTAAAATGTGCCTGGCTGCTCTTCACTGAAAAGCTCATTCTGAGTACATTTTTGGCATACGTTTGCTCCTGCTGGGTCAGCTGAGCAGCGAATTTCTATTTAACCACCTGCTATCATGAGAGAATTCAGGGCTGCATGTTTTGAGCCCAGTACTGATCCTGAAAAGCATTTCCAACCCCAATTACAAGTAAAACTAGCTAAAATGTGCCTGGCTGCTATTCACTGAAAAGCTCATTCTGAGTACATTTTTAGCATACGTTTGCTCCTGCCGGGTCAGCTGAGCAGCGAATTTCTATTTAACCACCTGCTATCATGAGAGACCTCAGGGCTGCATGTTTTGAGCCCAGTACTGATCCTGAAAAGCGTTTCCAACCCCACTTACAAGTAAAACTAGCTAAAATGTGCCTGGCTGCTATTCACTGAAAAGCTCATTCTGTGTACATTTTTGGCATACGTTTGCTCCTACCGGGTCAGCTGAGCAGCAAATTTCTATTTAACCATCTGCTTTCATGAGAGACCTCAGGGCTGCATGTTTTGAGTCCAGTACTGAGCCTGAAAAGCATTTCCAACTCCACTTACAAGTAAAACTAGCTAAAATGTGCCTGGCTGCTCTTCACTGAAAAGCTCATTCTGAGTACATTTTTGGCATACGTTTGCTCCTGCCGGGTCAGCTGAGCAGCGAATTTCTATTTAACCACCTGCTATCATGAGAGACCTCAGGGCTGCATGTTTTGAGCCCAGTACTGATCCTGAAAAGCGTTTCCAACCCCACTTACAAGTAAAACTAGCTAAAATGTGCCTGGCTGCTATTCACTGAAAAGCTCATTCTGTGTACATTTTTGGCATACGTTTGCTCCTGCCGGTTCAGCTGAGCAGCCAATTTCTATTTAACCACCTGCTTTCATGAGAGACCTCAGGGCTGCATGTTTTGAGCCCAGTACTGAGCCTGAAAAGCGTTTCCAACCCCACTTACAAGTGAAACTAGCTAAAATGTGCCTGGCTGCTATTCACTGAAAAGCTCATTCTGTGTACATTTTTAGCATACGTTTGCTCCTGCCGGGTCAGCTGAGCAGCGAATTTCTATTTAACCACCTGCTATCATGAGAGAATTCAGGGCTGCATGTTTTGAGCCCAGTACTGATCCTGAAAAGCATTTCCAACCCCAATTACAAGTAAAACTAGCTAAAATGTGCCTGGCTGCTATTCACTGAAAAGCTCATTCTGAGTACATTTTTAGCATACGTTTGCTCCTGCCGGGTCAGCTGAGCAGCGAATTTCTATTTAACCACCTGCTATCATGAGAGACCTCAGGGCTGCATGTTTTGAGCCCAGTACTGATCCTGAAAAGCGTTTCCAACCCCACTTACAAGTAAAACTAGCTAAAATGTGCCTGGCTGCTATTCACTGAAAAGCTCATTCTGTGTACATTTTTGGCATACGTTTGCTCCTACCGGGTCAGCTGAGCAGCAAATTTCTATTTAACCATCTGCTTTCATGAGAGACCTCAGGGCTGCATGTTTTGAGTCCAGTACTGAGCCTGAAAAGCATTTCCAACTCCACTTACAAGTAAAACTAGCTAAAATGTGCCTGGCTGCTCTTCACTGAAAAGCTCATTCTGAGTACATTTTTGGCATACGTTTGCTCCTGCCGGGTCAGCTGAGCAGCGAATTTCTATTTAACCACCTGCTATCATGAGAGACCTCAGGGCTGCATGTTTTGAGCCCAGTACTGATCCTGAAAAGCGTTTCCAACCCCACTTACAAGTAAAACTAGCTAAAATGTGCCTGGCTGCTATTCACTGAAAAGCTCATTCTGTGTACATTTTTGGCATACGTTTGCTCCTGCCGGTTCAGCTGAGCAGCCAATTTCTATTTAACCACCTGCTTTCATGAGAGACCTCAGGGCTGCATGTTTTGAGCCCAGTACTGATCCTGAAAAGCGTTTCCAACCCCACTTACAAGTAAAACTAGCTAAAATGTGCCTGGCTTCTCTTCACTGAAAAGCTCATTCTGTGTACATTTTTGGCATACGTTTGCTCCTACCGGGTCAGCTGAGCAGCGAATTTCTATTTAACCACCTGCTTTCATGAGAGACCTCAGGGCTGCATGTTTTGAGCCCAGTACTGAGGCTGAAAAGCATTTCCAACCCTACTTACAAGTAAAACTAGCTAAAATGTGCCTGGCTTCTCTTCACTGAAAAGCTCATTCTGTGTACATTTTTGGCATACGTTTGCTCCTACCGGGTCAGCTGAGCAGCGAATTTCTATTTAACCACCTGCTATCATGAGAGACCTCAGGGCTGCATGTTTTGAGCCCAGTACTGATCCTGAAAAGCATTTCCAACCCCACTTACAAGTAAAACTAGCTAAAATGTGCCTGGCTGCTATTCACTGAAAAGCTCATTCTGTGTACATTTTTGGCATACATTTGCTCCTACCGGGTCAGCTGAGCAGCGAATTTCTATTTAACCACCTGCTTTCATGAGAGACCTCAGGGCTGCATGTTTTGAGCCCAGTACTGAGCCTGAAAAGCATTTCCAACCCCACTTACAAGTAAAACTAGCTAAAATGTGCCTATCTTCTCTTCACTGAAAAGCTCATTCTGAGTACATTTTTAGCATACGTTTGCTCCTGCCGGGTCAGCTGAGCAGCAAATTTCTATTTAACCACCTGCTATCATGAGAGACCTCAGGGCTGCATGTTTTGAGCCCAGTACTGATCCTGAAAAGCGTTTCCAACCCCACTTACAAGTAAAACTAGCTAAAATGTGCCTGGCTGCTATTCACTGAAAAGCTCATTCTGTGTACATTTTTGGCATACGTTTGCTCCTACCGGGTCAGCTGAGCAGCAAATTTCTATTTAACCATCTGCTTTCATGAGAGACCTCAGGGCTGCATGTTTTGAGTCCAGTACTGAGCCTGAAAAGCATTTCCAACCCCACTTACAAGTAAAACTAGCTAAAATGTGCCTGGCTGCTCTTCACTGAAAAGCTCATTCTGAGTACATTTTTGGCATACGTTTGCTCCTGCTGGGTCAGCTGAGCAGCGAATTTCTATTTAACCACCTGCTATCATGAGAGAATTCAGGGCTGCATGTTTTGAGCCCAGTACTGATCCTGAAAAGCATTTCCAACCCCAATTACAAGTAAAACTAGCTAAAATGTGCCTGGCTGCTATTCACTGAAAAGCTCATTCTGAGTACATTTTTAGCATACGTTTGCTCCTGCCGGGTCAGCTGAGCAGCGAATTTCTATTTAACCACCTGCTATCATGAGAGACCTCAGGGCTGCATGTTTTGAGCCCAGTACTGATCCTGAAAAGCGTTTCCAACCCCACTTACAAGTAAAACTAGCTAAAATGTGCCTGGCTGCTATTCACTGAAAAGCTCATTCTGTGTACATTTTTGGCATACGTTTGCTCCTACCGGGTCAGCTGAGCAGCAAATTTCTATTTAACCATCTGCTTTCATGAGAGACCTCAGGGCTGCATGTTTTGAGTCCAGTACTGAGCCTGAAAAGCATTTCCAACTCCACTTACAAGTAAAACTAGCTAAAATGTGCCTGGCTGCTCTTCACTGAAAAGCTCATTCTGAGTACATTTTTGGCATACGTTTGCTCCTGCCGGGTCAGCTGAGCAGCGAATTTCTATTTAACCACCTGCTATCATGAGAGACCTCAGGGCTGCATGTTTTGAGCCCAGTACTGATCCTGAAAAGCGTTTCCAACCCCACTTACAAGTAAAACTAGCTAAAATGTGCCTGGCTGCTATTCACTGAAAAGCTCATTCTGTGTACATTTTTGGCATACGTTTGCTCCTGCCGGTTCAGCTGAGCAGCCAATTTCTATTTAACCACCTGCTTTCATGAGAGACCTCAGGGCTGCATGTTTTGAGCCCAGTACTGAGCCTGAAAAGCGTTTCCAACCCCACTTACAAGTGAAACTAGCTAAAATGTGCCTGGCTGCTATTCACTGAAAAGCTCATTCTGTGTACATTTTTAGCATACGTTTGCTCCTGCCGGGTCAGCTGAGCAGCGAATTTCTATTTAACCACCTGCTATCATGAGAGACCTCAGGGCTGCATGTTTTGAGCCCAGTATTGATCCTGAAAAGCGTTTCCAACCCCACTTACAAGTAAAACTAGCTAAAATGTGCCTGGCTGCTATTCACTGAAAAGCTCATTCTGTGTACATTTTTGGCATACGTTTGCTCCTACCGGGTCAGCTGAGCAGCAAATTTCTATTTAACCATCTGCTTTCATGAGAGACCTCAGGGCTGCATGTTTTGAGTCCAGTACTGAGCCTGAAAAGCATTTCCAACCCCACTTACAAGTAAAACTAGCTAAAATGTGCCTGGCTGCTCTTCACTGAAAAGCTCATTCTGAGTACATTTTTGGCATACGTTTGCTCCTGCCGGGTCAGCTGAGCAGCAAATTTCTATTTAACCACCTGCTATCATGAGAGAATTCAAGGCTGCATGTTTTGAGCCCAGTACTGATCCTGAAAAGCATTTCCAACCCCAATTACAAGTAAAACTAGCTAAAATGTGCCTGGCTGCTATTCACTGAAAAGCTCATTCTGAGTACATTTTTAGCATACGTTTGCTCCTGCCGGGTCAGCTGAGCAGCGAATTTCTATTTAACCACCTGCTATCATGAGAGACCTCAGGGCTGCATGTTTTGAGCCCAGTACTGATCCTGAAAAGCGTTTCCAACCCCACTTACAAGTAAAACTAGCTAAAATGTGCCTGGCTGCTATTCACTGAAAAGCTCATTCTGTGTACATTTTTGGCATACGTTTGCTCCTACCGGGTCAGCTGAGCAGCAAATTTCTATTTAACCATCTGCTTTCATGAGAGACCTCAGGGCTGCATGTTTTGAGTCCAGTACTGAGCCTGAAAAGCATTTCCAACTCCACTTACAAGTAAAACTAGCTAAAATGTGCCTGGCTGCTCTTCACTGAAAAGCTCATTCTGAGTACATTTTTGGCATACGTTTGCTCCTGCCGGGTCAGCTGAGCAGCGAATTTCTATTTAACCACCTGCTATCATGAGAGACCTCAGGGCTGCATGTTTTGAGCCCAGTACTGATCCTGAAAAGCGTTTCCAACCCCACTTACAAGTAAAACTAGCTAAAATGTGCCTGGCTGCTATTCACTGAAAAGCTCATTCTGTGTACATTTTTGGCATACGTTTGCTCCTGCCGGTTCAGCTGAGCAGCCAATTTCTATTTAACCACCTGCTTTCATGAGAGACCTCAGGGCTGCATGTTTTGAGCCCAGTACTGAGCCTGAAAAGCGTTTCCAACCCCACTTACAAGTGAAACTAGCTAAAATGTGCCTGGCTGCTATTCACTGAAAAGCTCATTCTGTGTACATTTTTAGCATACGTTTGCTCCTGCTGGGTCAGCTGAGCAGCGAATTTCTATTTAACCACCTGCTATCATGAGAGACCTCAGGGCTGCATGTTTTGAGCCCAGTATTGATCCTGAAAAGCGTTTCCAACCCCACTTACAAGTAAAACTAGCTAAAATGTGCCTGGCTGCTATTCACTGAAAAGCTCATTCTGTGTACATTTTTGGCATACGTTTGCTCCTACCGGGTCAGCTGAGCAGCAAATTTCTATTTAACCACCTGCTTTCATGAGAGACCTCAGGGCTGCATGTTTTGAGCCCAGTACTGAGCCTGAAAAGCATTTCCAACCCCACTTACAAGTAAAACTAGCTAAAATGTGCCTGGCTTCTCTTCATGGAAAAGCTCATTCTGAGTACATTTTTAGCATACGTTTGCTCCTGCCGGGTCAGCTGAGCAGCGAAATTCTATTTAACCACCTGCTATCATGAGAGACCTCAGGGCTGCATGTTTTGAGCCCAGTACTGATCCTGAAAAGCGTTTCCAACCCCACTTACAAGTAAAACTAGCTAAAATGTGCCTGGCTGCTATTCACTGAAAAGCTCATTCTGTGTACATTTTTGGCATACGTTTGCTCCTGCCGGGTCAGCTGAGCAGCGAATTTCTATTTAACCACCTGCTTTCATGAGAGACCTCAGGGGTGCATGTTTTGAGCCCAGTACTGATCCTGAAAAGCATTTCCAACCCCACTTACAAGTAAAACTAGCTAAAATGTGCCTGGCTGCTATTCACTGAAAAGCTCATTCTGAGTACATTTTTAGCATACGTTTGCTCCTACCGGGTCAGCTGAGCAGCGAATTTCTATTTAACCACCTGCTTTCATGAGAGACCTCAGGGATGCATGTTTTGAGCCCAGTACTGAGCCTGAAAAGCGTTTCCAACCCCACTTCAAGTAAAACTAGATAAAATGTGCCTGGCTGCTATTCACTGAAAAGCTCATTCTGAGTACATTTTTAGCATATGTTTGCTCCTGCCGGGTCAGCTGAGCAGCGAATTTCTATTTAACCACCTGCTTTCATGAGAGACCTCAGGGCTGCATGTTTTGAGCCCAGTACTGAGCCTGAAAAGCGTTTCCAACCCCACTTACAAGTAAAACTAGCTAAAATGTGCCTGGCTGCTATTCACTGAAAAGCTCATTCTGTGTACATTTTTAGCATACGTTTGCTCCTGCCGGGTCAGCTGAGCAGCGAATTTCTATTTAACCACCTGCTATCATGAGAGACCTCAGGGCTGCATGTTTTGAGCCCAGTATTGATCCTGAAAAGCGTTTCCAACCCCACTTACAAGTAAAACTAGCTAAAATGTGCCTGGCTGCTATTCACTGAAAAGCTCATTCTGTGTACATTTTTGGCATACGTTTGCTCCTACCGGGTCAGCTGAGCAGCAAATTTCTATTTAACCACCTGCTTTCATGAGAGACCTCAGGACTGCATGTTTTGAGCCCAGTACTGAGCCTAAAAAGCATTTCCAACCCCACTTACAAGTAAAACTAGCTAAAATGTGTCTGGCTTCTCTTCACTGAAAAGCTCATTCTGAGTACATTTTTAGCATACGTTTGCTCCTGCCAGGTCAGCTGAGCAGCGAAATTCTATTTAACCACCTGCTATCATGAGAGACCTCAGGGCTGCATGTTTTGAGCCCAGTACTGATCCTGAAAAGCGTTTCCAACCCCACTTACAAGTAAAACTAGCTAAAATGTGCCTGGCTGCTATTCACTGAAAAGCTCATTCTGTGTACATTTTTGGCATACGTTTGCTCCTGCCGGGTCAGCTGAGCAGCGAATTTCTATTTAACCACCTGCTTTCATGAGAGACCTCAGGGCTGCATGTTTTGAGCCCAGTACTGAGGCTGAAAAGCATTTCCAACCCTACTTACAAGTAAAACTAGCTAAAATGTGCCTGGCTTCTCTTCACTGAAAAGCTCATTCTGTGTACATTTTTGGCATACGTTTGCTCCTACCGGGTCAGCTGAGCAGCGAATTTCTATTTAACCACCTGCTATCATGAGAGACCTCAGGGCTGCATGTTTTGAGCCCAGTACTGATCCTGAAAAGCATTTCCAACCCCACTTACAAGTAAAACTAGCTAAAATGTGCCTGGCTGCTATTCACTGAAAAGCTCATTCTGTGTACATTTTTGGCATACATTTGCTCCTACCGGGTCAGCTGAGCAGCGAATTTCTATTTAACCACCTGCTTTCATGAGAGACCTCAGGGCTGCATGTTTTGAGCCCAGTACTGAGCCTGAAAAGCATTTCCAACCCCACTTACAAGTAAAACTAGCTAAAATGTGCCTATCTTCTCTTCACTGAAAAGCTCATTCTGAGTACATTTTTAGCATACGTTTGCTCCTGCCGGGTCAGCTGAGCAGCAAATTTCTATTTAACCACCTGCTATCATGAGAGACCTCAGGGCTGCATGTTTTGAGCCCAGTACTGATCCTGAAAAGCGTTTCCAACCCCACTTACAAGTAAAACTAGCTAAAATGTGCCTGGCTGCTATTCACTGAAAAGCTCATTCTGTGTACATTTTTGGCATACGTTTGCTCCTACCGGGTCAGCTGAGCAGCAAATTTCTATTTAACCATCTGCTTTCATGAGAGACCTCAGGGCTGCATGTTTTGAGTCCAGTACTGAGCCTGAAAAGCATTTCCAACCCCACTTACAAGTAAAACTAGCTAAAATGTGCCTGGCTGCTCTTCACTGAAAAGCTCATTCTGAGTACATTTTTGGCATACGTTTGCTCCTGCCGGGTCAGCTGAGCAGCGAATTTCTATTTAACCACCTGCTATCATGAGAGAATTCAGGGCTGCATGTTTTGAGCCCAGTACTGATCCTGAAAAGCATTTCCAACCCCAATTACAAGTAAAACTAGCTAAAATGTGCCTGGCTGCTATTCACTGAAAAGCTCATTCTGAGTACATTTTTAGCATACGTTTGCTCCTGCCGGGTCAGCTGAGCAGCGAATTTCTATTTAACCACCTGCTATCATGAGAGACCTCAGGGCTGCATGTTTTGAGCCCAGTACTGATCCTGAAAAGCGTTTCCAACCCCACTTACAAGTAAAACTAGCTAAAATGTGCCTGGCTGCTATTCACTGAAAAGCTCATTCTGTGTACATTTTTGGCATACGTTTGCTCCTACCGGGTCAGCTGAGCAGCAAATTTCTATTTAACCATCTGCTTTCATGAGAGACCTCAGGGCTGCATGTTTTGAGTCCAGTACTGAGCCTGAAAAGCATTTCCAACTCCACTTACAAGTAAAACTAGCTAAAATGTGCCTGGCTGCTCTTCACTGAAAAGCTCATTCTGAGTACATTTTTGGCATACGTTTGCTCCTGCCGGGTCAGCTGAGCAGCGAATTTCTATTTAACCACCTGCTATCATGAGAGACCTCAGGGCTGCATGTTTTGAGCCCAGTACTGATCCTGAAAAGCGTTTCCAACCCCACTTACAAGTAAAACTAGCTAAAATGTGCCTGGCTGCTATTCACTGAAAAGCTCATTCTGTGTACTTTTTTGGCATACGTTTGCTCCTGCCGGTTCAGCTGAGCAGCCAATTTCTATTTAACCACCTGCTTTCATGAGAGACCTCAGGGCTGCATGTTTTGAGCCCAGTACTGAGCCTGAAAAGCGTTTCCAACCCCACTTACAAGTGAAACTAGCTAAAATGTGCCTGGCTGCTATTCACTGAAAAGCTCATTCTGTGTACATTTTTTGCATACGTTTGCTCCTGCCGGGTCAGCTGAGCAGCGAATTTCTATTTAACCACCTGCTATCATGAGAGACCTCAGGGCTGCATGTTTTGAGCCCAGTATTGATCCTGAAAAGCGTTTCCAACCCCACTTACAAGTAAAACTAGCTAAAATGTGCCTGGCTGCTATTCACTGAAAAGCTCATTCTGTGTACATTTTTGGCATACGTTTGCTCCTACCGGGTCAGCTGAGCAGCAAATTTCTATTTAACCATCTGCTTTCATGAGAGACCTCAGGGCTGCATGTTTTGAGTCCAGTACTGAGCCTGAAAAGCATTTCCAACCCCACTTACAAGTAAAACTAGCTAAAATGTGCCTGGCTGCTCTTCACTGAAAAGCTCATTCTGAGTACATTTTTGGCATACGTTTGCTCCTGCCGGGTCAGCTGAGCAGCGAATTTCTATTTAACCACCTGCTATCATGAGAGAATTCAGGGCTGCATGTTTTGAGCCCAGTACTGATCCTGAAAAGCATTTCCAACCCCAATTACAAGTAAAACTAGCTAAAATGTGCCTGGCTGCTATTCACTGAAAAGCTCATTCTGAGTACATTTTTAGCATACGTTTGCTCCTGCCGGGTCAGCTGAGCAGCGAATTTCTATTTAACCACCTGCTATCATGAGAGACCTCAGGGCTGCATGTTTTGAGCCCAGTACTGATCCTGAAAAGCGTTTCCAACCCCACTTACAAGTAAAACTAGCTAAAATGTGCCTGGCTGCTATTCACTGAAAAGCTCATTCTGTGTACATTTTTGGCATACGTTTGCTCCTACCGGGTCAGCTGAGCAGCAAATTTCTATTTAACCATCTGCTTTCATGAGAGACCTCAGGGCTGCATGTTTTGAGTCCAGTACTGAGCCTGAAAAGCATTTCCAACTCCACTTACAAGTAAAACTAGCTAAAATGTGCCTGGCTGCTCTTCACTGAAAAGCTCATTCTGAGTACATTTTTGGCATACGTTTGCTCCTGCCGGGTCAGCTGAGCAGCGAATTTCTATTTAACCACCTGCTATCATGAGAGACCTCAGGGCTGCATGTTTTGAGCCCAGTACTGATCCTGAAAAGCGTTTCCAACCCCACTTACAAGTAAAACTAGCTAAAATGTGCCTGGCTGCTATTCACTGAAAAGCTCATTCTGTGTACATTTTTGGCATACGTTTGCTCCTGCCGGTTCAGCTGAGCAGCCAATTTCTATTTAACCACCTGCTTTCATGAGAGACCTCAGGGCTGCATGTTTTGAGCCCAGTACTGAGCCTGAAAAGCGTTTCCAACCCCACTTACAAGTGAAACTAGCTAAAATGTGCCTGGCTGCTATTCACTGAAAAGCTCATTCTGTGTACATTTTTAGCATACGTTTGCTCCTGCCGGGTCAGCTGAGCAGCGAATTTCTATTTAACCACCTGCTATCATGAGAGACCTCAGGGCTGCATGTTTTGAGCCCAGTATTGATCCTGAAAAGCGTTTCCAACCCCACTTACAAGTAAAACTAGCTAAAATGTGCCTGGCTGCTATTCACTGAAAAGCTCATTCTGTGTACATTTTTGGCATACGTTTGCTCCTACCGGGTCAGCTGAGCAGCAAATTTCTATTTAACCACCTGCTTTCATGAGAGACCTCAGGGCTGCATGTTTTGAGCCCAGTACTGAGCCTAAAAAGCATTTCCAACCCCACTTACAAGTAAAACTAGCTAAAATGTGCCTGGCTTCTCTTCACTGAAAAGCTCATTCTGAGTACATTTTTAGCATACGTTTGCTCCTGCCGGGTCAGCTGAGCAGCGAAATTCTATTTAACCACCTGCTATCATGAGAGACCTCAGGGCTGCATGTTTTGAGCCCAGTACTGATCCTGAAAAGCGTTTCCAACCCCACTTACAAGTAAAACTAGCTAAAATGTGCCTGGCTGCTATTCACTGAAAAGCTCATTCTGTGTACATTTTTGGCATACGTTTGCTCCTGCCGGGTCAGCTGAGCAGCGAATTTCTATTCAACCACCTGCTTTCATGAGAGACCTCAGGGCTGCATGTTTTGAGCCCAGTACTGATCCTGAAAAGCGTTTCCAACCCCACTTACAAGTAAAACTAGCTAAAATGTGCCTGGCTGCTATTCACTGAAAAGCTCATTCTGTGTACATTTTTGGAATACGTTTGCTCCTGCCGGGTCAGCTTAGCAGCGAATTTCTATTTAACCACCTGCTTTCATGAGAGACCTCAGGGCTGCATGTTTTGAGCCCAGTACTGATCCTGAAAAGCGTTTCCAACCCCACTTACAAGTAAAACTAGCTAAAATGTGCCTGGCTGCTATTCACTGAAAAGCTCATTCTGTGTACATTTTTGGCATACGTTTGCTCCTGCCGGTTCAGCTGAGCAGCGAATTTCTATTTGACCACCTGCTTTCATGAGAGACCTCAGGGCTGCATGTTTTGAGCCCAGTACTGAGCCTGAAAAGCGTTTCCAACCCCACTTACAAGTAAAACTAGCTAAAATGTGCCTGGCTGCTATTCACTGAAAAGCTCATTCTGTGTACATTTTTAGCATACGTTTGCTCCTGCCGGGTCAGCTGAGCAGCGAATTTCTATTTAACCACCTGCTATCATGAGAGACCTCAGGGCTGCATGTTTTGAGCCCAGTATTGATCCTGAAAAGCGTTTCCAACCCCACTTACAAGTAAAACTAGCTAAAATATGTCTGGCTGCTATTCACTGAAAAGCTCATTCTGTGTACATTTTTGGCATACGTTTGCTCCTACCGGGTCAGCTGAGCAGCAAATTTCTATTTAACCACCTGCTTTCATGAGAGACCTCAGGGCTGCATGTTTTGAGCCCAGTACTGAGCCTAAAAAGCATTTCCAACCCCACTTACAAGTAAAACTAGCTAAAATGTGCCTGGCTTCTCTTCACTGAAAAGCTCATTCTGAGTACATTTTTAGCATACGTTTGCTCCTGCCGGGTCAGCTGAGCAGCGAAATTCTATTTAACCACCTGCTATCATGAGAGACCTCAGGGCTGCATGTTTTGAGCCCAGTACTGATCCTGAAAAGCGTTTCCAACCCCACTTACAAGTAAAACTAGCTAAAATGTGCCTGGCTGCTATTCACTGAAAAGCTCATTCTGTGTACATTTTTGGCATACTTTTGCTCCTGCCGGGTCAGCTGAGCAGCGAATTTCTATTTAACCACCTGCTTTCATGAGAGACCTCAGGGCTGCATGTTTTGAGCCCAGTACTGAGGCTGAAAAGCATTTCCAACCCTACTTACAAGTAAAACTAGCTAAAATGTGCCTGGCTTCTCTTCACTGAAAAGCTCGTTCTGTGTACATTTTTGGCATACGTTTGCTCCTACCGGGTCAGCTGAGCAGCGAATTTCTATTTAACCACCTGCTATCATGAGAGACCTCAGGGCTGCATGTTTTGAGCCCAGTACTGATCCTGAAAAGCATTTCCAACCCCACTTACAAGTAAAACTAGCTAAAATGTGCCTGGCTGCTATTCACTGAAAAGCTCATTCTGTGTACATTTTTGGCATACATTTGCTCCTACCGGGTCAGCTGAGCAGCGAATTTCTATTTAACCACCTGCTTTCATGAGAGACCTCAGGGCTGCATGTTTTGAGCCCAGTACTAAGCCTGAAAAGCATTTCCAACCCCACTTAAAAGTAAAACTAGCTAAAATGTGCCTAGCTTCTCTTCACTGAAAAGCTCATTCTGAGTACATTTTTAGCATACGTTTGCTCCTGCCGGGTCAGCTGAGCAGCGAATTTCTATTTAACCACCTGCTATCATGAGAGACCTCAGGGCTGCATGTTTTGAGCCCAGTACTGATCCTGAAAAGCGTTTCCAACCCCACTTACAAGTAAAACTAGCTAAAATGTGCCTGGCTGCTATTCACTGAAAAGCTCATTCTGTGTACATTTTTGGCATACGTTTGCTCCTACCGGGTCAGCTGAGCAGCGAATTTCTATTTAACCACCTGCTATCATGAGAGACCTCAGGGCTGCATGTTTTGAGCCCAGTACTGATCCTGAAAAGCATTTCCAACCCCACTTACAAGTAAAACTAGCTAAAATGTGCCTGGCTGCTATTCACTGAAAAGCTCATTCTGTGTACATTTTTGGCATACATTTGCTCCTAGCGGGTCAGCTGAGCAGCGAATTTCTATTTAACCATCTGCTTTCACTGAGAGACCTCAGGGCTGCATGTTTTGAGCCCAGTACTGAGCCTGAAAAGCGTTTCCAACCCCACTTACAAGTAAAACTAGCTAAAATGTGCCTGGCTGCTATTCACTGAAAAGCTCATTCTGAGTACATTTTTAGCATACGTTTGCTCCTGCCGGGTCAGCTGAGCAGCGAATTTCTATTTAACCACCTGCTATCATGAGAGACCTCAGGGCTGCATGTTTTGAGCCTAGTACTGATCCTGAAAAGCGTTTCCAACCCCACTTACAAGTAAAACTAGCTAAAATGTGCCTGGCTGCTATTCACTGAAAAGCTCATTCTGTGTACATTTTTAGGCATACGTTTGCTCCTGCCGGGTCAGCTGAGCAGCGAATGTCTATTTAACCACCTGCTATCATGAGAGACCTCAGGGCTGCATGTTTTGAGCCCAGTACTGATCCCGAAAAGCGTTTCCAACCCCACTTACAAGTAAAACTAGCTAAAATGTGCCTGGCTGCTATTCACTGAAAAGCTCATTCTGAGTACATTTTTAGCATACGTTTGCTCCTGCCGGGTCAGCTGAGAAGCGAATTTCTATTTAACAACCTGCTATCATGAGAGACCCCAGGGCTGCATGTTTTGATTCCAGTATTGATCCTGAAAAGCGTTTCCAACCCCACTTACAAGTAAAACTAGCTAAAATGTGCCTGCCTGCTATTCACTGAAAAGCTCATTCTGAGTACATTTTTAGCATACGTTTGCTCCTGCCGGGTCAGCTTGAGCAGCGATTTTCTATTTAACCACCTGCTATCATGAGAGACCTCAGGGCTGCATGTTTTGAGCCCAGTACTGTGCCTAAAAAGCATTTCCAACCCCACTTACAAGTAAAACTAGCTAAAATGTGCCTGGCTTCTCTTCACTGAAAAGCTCATTCTGAGTACATTTTTAGCATACGTTTGCTCCTGCCGGGTCAGCTGAGCAGCGAAATTCTATTTAACCACCTGCTATCATGAGAGACCTCAGGGCTGCATGTTTTGAGCCCAGTACTGATCCTGAAAAGCGTTTCCAACCCCATTTACAAGTAAAACTAGCTAAAATGTGCCTGGCTGCTATTCACTGAAAAGCTCATTCTGTGTACATTTTTGGCATACGTTTGCTCCTACCTGGTCAGCTGAGCAGCGAATTTCTATTTAACCACCTGCTTTCATGAGAGACCTCAGGGCTGCATGTTTTGAGCCCAGTACTGAGCCTAAAAAGCATTTCCAACCCCACTTACAAGTAAAACTAGCTAAAATGTGCCTGGCTTCTCTTCACTGAAAAGCTCATTCTGAGTACATTTTTAGCATACGTTTGCTCCTGCCGGTTCAGCTGAGCAGCCAATTTCTATTTAACCACCTGCTTTCATGAGATACCTCAGGGCTGCATGTTTTGAGCCCAGTACTGAGCCTGAAAAGCATTTCCAACCCCACTTACAAGTAAAACTAGCTAAAATGTGCCTGGCTGCTATTCACTGAAAAGCTCATTCTGTGTACATTTTTAGCATACGTTTGCTCCTGCCGGGTCAGCTGAGCAGCGAATTTCTATTTAACCACCTGCTATCATGAGAGACCTCAGGGCTGCATGTTTTGAGCCCAGTATTGATCCTGAAAAGCGTTTCCAACCCCACTTACAAGTAAAACTAGCTAAAATGTGCCTGGCTGCTATTCACTGAAAAGCTCATTCTGTGTACATTTTTGGCATACGTTTGCTCCTGACGGGTCAGCTGAGCAGCAAATTTCTATTTAACCACCTGCTTTCATGAGGGACCTCAGGGCTGCATGTTTTGAGCCCAGTACTGAGCCTAAAAAGCATTTCCAACCCCACTTACAAGTAAAACTAGCTAAAATGTGCCTGGCTTCTCTTCACTGAAAAGCTCATTCTGAGTACATTTTTAGCATACGTTTGCTCCTGCCGGGTCAGCTGAGCAGCGAAATTCTATTTAACCACCTGCTATCATGAGAGACCTCAGGGCTGCATGTTTTGAGCCCAGTACTGATCCTGAAAAGCGTTTCCAACCCCACTTACAAGTAAAACTAGCTAAAATGTGCCTGGCTGCTATTCACTGAAAAGCTCATTCTGTGTACATTTTTGGCATACGTTTGCTCCTGCCGGGTCAGCTGAGCAGCGAATTTCTATTCAACCACCTGCTTTCATGAGAGACCTCAGGGCTGCATGTTTTGAGCCCAGTACTGATCCTGAAAAGCGTTTCCAACCCCACTTACAAGTAAAACTAGCTAAAATGTGCCTGGCTGCTATTCACTGAAAAGCTCATTCTGTGTACATTTTTGGCATACGTTTGCTCCTGCCGGGTCAGCTTAGCAGCGAATTTCTATTTAACCACCTGCTTTCATGAGAGACCTCAGGGCTGCATGTTTTGAGCCCAGTACTGATCCTGAAAAGCGTTTCCAACCCCACTTACAAGTAAAACTAGCTAAAATGTGCCTGGCTGCTATTCACTGAAAAGCTCATTCTGTGTACATTTTTGGCATACGTTTGCTCCTGCCGGTTCAGCTGAGCAGCGAATTTCTATTTGACCACCTGCTTTCATGAGAGACCTCAGGGCTGCATGTTTTGAGCCCAGTACTGAGCCTGAAAAGCGTTTCCAACCCCACTTACAAGTAAAACTAGCTAAAATGTGCCTGGCTGCTATTCACTGAAAAGCTCATTCTGTGTACATTTTTAGCATACGTTTGCTCCTGCCGGGTCAGCTGAGCAGCGAATTTCTATTTAACCACCTGCTATCATGAGAGACCTCAGGGCTGCATGTTTTGAGCCCAGTATTGATCCTGAAAAGCGTTTCCAACCCCACTTACAAGTAAAACTAGCTAAAATATGTCTGGCTGCTATTCACTGAAAAGCTCATTCTGTGTACATTTTTGGCATACGTTTGCTCCTACCGGGTCAGCTGAGCAGCAAATTTCTATTTAACCACCTGCTTTCATGAGAGACCTCAGGGCTGCATGTTTTGAGCCCAGTACTGAGCCTAAAAAGCATTTCCAACCCCACTTACAAGTAAAACTAGCTAAAATGTGCCTGGCTTCTCTTCACTGAAAAGCTCATTCTGAGTACATTTTTAGCATACGTTTGCGCCTGCCGGGTCAGCTGAGCAGCGAAATTCTATTTAACCACCTGCTATCATGAGAGACCTCAGGGCTGCATGTTTTGAGCCCAGTACTGATACTGAAAAGCGTTTCCAACCCCACTTACAAGTAAAACTAGCTAAAATGTGCCTGGCTGCTATTCACTGAAAAGCTCATTCTGTGTACATTTTTGGCATACTTTTGCTCCTGCCGGGTCAGCTGAGCAGCGAATTTCTATTTAACCACCTGCTTTCATGAGAGACCTCAGGGCTGCATGTTTTGAGCCCAGTACTGAGGCTGAAAAGCATTTCCAACCCTACTTACAAGTAAAACTAGCTAAAATGTGCCTGGCTTCTCTTCACTGAAAAGCTCATTCTGTGTACATTTTTGGCATACGTTTGCTCCTACCGGGTCAGCTGAGCAGCGAATTTCTATTTAACCACCTGCTATCATGAGAGACCTCAGGGCTGCATGTTTTGAGCCCAGTACTGATCCTGAAAAGCATTTCCAACCCCACTTACAAGTAAAACTAGCTAAAATGTGCCTGGCTGCTATTCACTGAAAAGCTCATTCTGTGTACATTTTTGGCATACATTTGCTCCTACCGGGTCAGCTGAGCAGCGAATTTCTATTTAACCACCTGCTTTCATGAGAGACCTCAGGGCTGCATGTTTTGAGCCCAGTACTAAGCCTGAAAAGCATTTCCAACCCCACTTAAAAGTAAAACTAGCTAAAATGTGCCTAGCTTCTCTTCACTGAAAAACTCATTCTGAGTACATTTTTAGCATACGTTTGCTCCTGCCGGGTCAGCTGAGCAGCGAATTTCTATTTAACCACCTGCTATCATGAGAGACCTCAGGGCTGCATGTTTTGAGCCCAGTACTGATCCTGAAAAGCGTTTCCAACCCCACTTACAAGTAAAACTAGCTAAAATGTGCCTGGCTGCTATTCACTGAAAAGCTCATTCTGTGTACATTTTTGGCATACGTTTGCTCCTACCGGGTCAGCTGAGCAGCGAATTTCTATTTAACCACCTGCTATCATGAGAGACCTCAGGGCTGCATGTTTTGAGCCCAGTACTGATCCTGAAAAGCATTTCCAACCCCACTTACAAGTAAAACTAGCTAAAATGTGCCTGGCTGCTATTCACTGAAAAGCTCATTCTGTGTACATTTTTGGCATACATTTTCTCCTAGCGGGTCAGCTGAGCAGCAAATTTCTATTTAACCATCTGCTTTCACTGAGAGACCTCAGGGCTGCATGTTTTGAGCCCAGTACTGAGCCTGAAAAGCGTTTCCAACCCCACTTACAAGTAAAACTAGCTAAAATGTGCCTGGCTGCTATTCACTGAAAAGCTCATTCTGAGTACATTTTTAGCATACGTTTGCTCCTGCCGGGTCAGCTGAGCAGCGAATTTCTATTTAACCACCTGCTATCATGAGAGACCTCAGGGCTGCATGTTTTGAGCCCAGTACTGATCCTGAAAAGCGTTTCCAACCCCACTTACAAGTAAAACTAGCTAAAATGTGCCTGGCTGCTATTCACTGAAAAGCTCATTCTGTGTACATTTTTAGGCATACGTTTGCTCCTGCCGGGTCAGCTGAGCAGCGAATGTCTATTTAACCACCTGCTATCATGAGAGACCTCAGGGCTGCATGTTTTGAGCCCAGTACTGATCCTGAAAAGCGTTTCCAACCCCACTTACAAGTAAAACTAGCTAAAATGTGCCTGGCTGCTATTCACTGAAAAGCTCATTCTGAGTACATTTTTAGCATACGTTTGCTCCTGCCGGGTCAGCTGAGCAGCGAAATTCTATTTAACCACCTGCTATCATGAGAGACCTCAGGGCTGCATGTTTTGAGCCCAGTACTGATCCTGAAAAGCGTTTCCAACCCCATTTACAAGTAAAACTAGCTAAAATGTGCCTGGCTGCTATTCACTGAAAAGCTCATTCTGAGAACATTTTTAGCATACGTTTGCTCCTGCCGGGTCAGCTGAGCAGCGATTTTCTATTTAACCACCTGCTATCATGAGAGACCTCAGGGCTGCATGTTTTGAGCCCAGTACTGAGCCTAAAAAGCATTTCCAACCCCACTTACAAGTAAAACTAGCTAAAATGTGCCTGGCTTCTCTTCACTGAAAAGCTCATTCTGAGTACATTTTTAGCATACGTTTGCTCCTGCCGGGTCAGCTGAGCAGCGAAATTCTATTTAACCACCTGCTATCATGAGAGACCTCAGGGCTGCATGTTTTGAGCCCAGTACTGATCCTGAAAAGCGTTTCCAACCCCATTTACAAGTAAAACTAGCTAAAATGTGCCTGGCTGCTATTCACTGAAAAGCTCATTCTGTGTAAATTTTTGGCATACGTTTGCTCCTACCTGGTCAGCTGAGCAGCGAATTTCTATTTAACCACCTGCTTTCATGAGAGACCTCAGGGCTGCATGTTTTGAGCCCAGTACTGAGCCTAAAAAGCATTTCCAACCCCACTTACAAGTAAAACTAGCTAAAATGTGCCTGGCTTCTCTTCACTGAAAAGCTCATTCTGAGTACATTTTTAGCATACGTTTGCTCCTGCCGGGTCAGCTGAGCAGCGAAATTCTATTTAACCACCTGCTATCATGAGAGACCTCAGGGCTGCATGTTTTGAGCCCAGTACTGATCCTGAAAAGCGTTTCCAACCCCACTTACAAGTAAAACTAGCTAAAATGTGCCTGGCTGCTATTCACTGAAAAGCTCATTCTGTGTACATTTTTGGCATACGTTTGCTCCTGCCGGGTCAGCTGAGCAGCGAATTTCTATTTAACCACCTGCTTTCATGAGAGACCTCAGGGCTGCATGTTTTGAGCCCAGTACTGATCCTGAAAAGCGTTTCCAACCCCACTTACAAGTAAAACTAGCTAAAATGTGCCTGGCTGCTATTCACTGAAAAGCTCATTCTGTGTACATTTTTGGCATACGTTTGCTCCTGACGGGTCAGCTGAGCAGCGAATTTCTATTTAACCACCTGCTTTCATGAAAGACCTCAGGGCTGCATGTTTTGAGCCCAGTACTGATCCTGAAAAGCGTTTCCAACCCCACTTACAAGTAAAACTAGCTAAAATGTGCCTGGCTGCTATTCACTGAAAAGCTCATTCTGTGTACATTTTTGGCATACGTTTGCTCCTGCCGGGTCAGCTGAGCAGCGAATTTCTATTTAACCATCTGCTTTCATGAGAGACCTCAGGGCTGCATGTTTTGAGTCCAGTACTGAGCCTGAAAAGCATTTCCAACCCCACTTACAAGTAAAACTAGCTAAAATGTGCCTGGCTGCTCTTCACTGAAAAGCTCATTCTGAGTACATTTTTGGCATACGTTTGCTCCTGCCGGGTCAGCTGAGCAGCGAATTTCTATTTAACCACCTGCTATCATGAGAGAATTCAGGGCTGCATGTTTTGAGCCCAGTACTGATCCTGAAAAGCATTTCCAACCCCAATTACAAGTAAAACTAGCTAAAATGTGCCTGGCTGCTATTCACTGAAAAGCTCATTCTGAGTACATTTTTAGCATACGTTTGCTCCTGCCGGGTCAGCTGAGCAGCGAATTTCTATTTAACCACCTGCTATCATGAGAGACCTCAGGGCTGCATGTTTTGAGCCCAGTACTGATCCTGAAAAGCGTTTCCAACCCCACTTACAAGTAAAACTAGCTAAAATGTGCCTGGCTGCTATTCACTGAAAAGCTCATTCTGTGTACATTTTTGGCATACGTTTGCTCCTACCGGGTCAGCTGAGCAGCAAATTTCTATTTAACCATCTGCTTTCATGAGAGACCTCAGGGCTGCATGTTTTGAGTCCAGTACTGAGCCTGAAAAGCATTTCCAACTCCACTTACAAGTAAAACTAGCTAAAATGTGCCTGGCTGCTCTTCACTGAAAAGCTCATTCTGAGTACATTTTTGGCATACGTTTGCTCCTGCCGGGTCAGCTGAGCAGCGAATTTCTATTTAACCACCTGCTATCATGAGAGACCTCAGGGCTGCATGTTTTGAGCCCAGTACTGATCCTGAAAAGCGTTTCCAACCCCACTTACAAGTAAAACTAGCTAAAATGTGCCTGGCTGCTATTCACTGAAAAGCTCATTCTGTGTACATTTTTGGCATACGTTTGCTCCTGCCGGGTCAGCTGAGCAGCGAATTTCTATTTAACCACCTGCTTTCATGAGAGACCTCAGGGCTGCATGTTTTGAGCCCAGTACTGATCCTGAAAAGCGTTTCCAACCCCACTTACAAGTAAAACTAGCTAAAATGTGCCTGGCTGCTATTCACTGAAAAGCTCATTCTGTGTACATTTTTGGCATACGTTTGCTCCTGCCGGTTCAGCTGAGCAGCCAATTTCTATTTAACCACCTGCTTTCATGAGAGACCTCAGGGCTGCATGTTTTGAGCCCAGTACTGAGCCTGAAAAGCGTTTCCAACCCCACTTACAAGTAAAACTACCTAAAATGTGCCTGGCTGCTATTCACTGAAAAGCTCATTCTGTGTACATTTTTAGCATACGTTTGCTCCTGCCGGGTCAGCTGAGCAGCGAATTTCTATTTAACCACCTGCTATCATGAGAGACCTCAGGGCTGCATGTTTTGAGCCCAGTATTGATCCTGAAAAGCGTTTCCAACCCCACTTACAAGTAAAACTAGCTAAAATGTGCCTGGCTGCTATTCACTGAAAAGCTCATTCTGTGTACATTTTTGGCATACGTTTGCTCCTACCGGGTCAGCTGAGCAGCAAATTTCTATTTAACCACCTGCTTTCATGAGAGACCTCAGGGCTGCATGTTTTGAGCCCAGTACTGAGCCTAAAAAGCATTTCCAACCCCACTTACAAGTAAAACTAGCTAAAATGTGCCTGGCTTCTCTTCACTGAAAAGCTCATTCTGAGTACATTTTTAGCATACGTTTGCTCCTGCCGGGTCAGCTGAGCAGCGAAATTCTATTTAACCACCTGCTATCATGAGAGACCTCAGGGCTGCATGTTTTGAGCCCAGTACTGATCCTGAAAAGCGTTTCCAACCCCACTTACAAGTAAAACCAGCTAAAATGTGCCTGGCTGCTATTCACTGAAAAGCTCATTCTGTGTACATTTTTGGCATACGTTTGCTCCTGCCGGGTCAGCTGAGCAGCGAATTTCTATTCAACCACCTGCTTTCATGAGAGACCTCAGGGCTGCATGTTTTGAGCCCAGTACTGATCCTGAAAAGCGTTTCCAACCCCACTTACAAGTAAAACTAGCTAAAATGTGCCTGGCTGCTATTCACTGAAAAGCTCATTCTGTGTACATTTTTGGCATACGTTTGCTCCTGCCGGGTCAGCTTAGCAGCGAATTTCTATTTAACCACCTGCTTTCATGAGAGACCTCAGGGCTGCATGTTTTGAGCCCAGTACTGATCCTGAAAAGCGTTTCCAACCCCACTTACAAGTAAAACTAGCTAAAATGTGCCTGGCTGCTATTCACTGAAAAGCTCATTCTGTGTACATTTTTGGCATACGTTTGCTCCTGCCGGTTCAGCTGAGCAGCGAATTTCTATTTAACCACCTGCTTTCATGAGAGACCTCAGGGCTGCATGTTTTGAGCCCAGTACTGAGCCTGAAAAGCGTTTCCAACCCCACTTACAAGTAAAACTAGCTAAAATGTGCCTGGCTGCTATTCACTGAAAAGCTCATTCTGTGTACATTTTTAGCATACGTTTGCTCCTGCCGGGTCAGCTGAGCAGCGAATTTCTATTTAACCACCTGCTATCATGAGAGACCTCAGGGCTGCATGTTTTGAGCCCAGTATTGATCCTGAAAAGCGTTTCCAACCCCACTTACAAGTAAAACTAGCTAAAATATGTCTGGCTGCTATTCACTGAAAAGCTCATTCTGTGTACATTTTTGGCATACGTTTGCTCCTACCGGGTCAGCTGAGCAGCAAATTTCTATTTAACCACCTGCTTTCATGAGAGACCTCAGGGCTGCATGTTTTGAGCCCAGTACTGAGCCTAAAAAGCATTTCCAACCCCACTTACAAGTAAAACTAGCTAAAATGTGCCTGGCTTCTCTTCACTGAAAAGCTCATTCTGAGTACATTTTTGGCATACGTTTGCTCCTGCCGGGTCAGCTGAGCAGCGAATTTCTATTTAACCACCTGCTTTCATGAGATACCTCAGGGCTGCATGTTTTGAGCCCAGTACTGAGGCTGAAAAGCATTTCCAACCCTACTTACAAGTAAAACTAGCTAAAATGTGCCTGGCTGCTATTCACTGAAAAGCTCATTCTGTGTACATTTTTGGCATACGTTTGCTCCTACCTGGTCAGCTGAGCAGCAAATTTCTATTTAACCACCTGCTTTCATGAGAGACCTCAGGGCTGCATGTTTTGAGCCCAGTACTGAGCCTAAAAAGCATTTCCAACCCCACTTACAAGTAAAACTAGCTAAAATGTGCCTGGCTTCTCTTCACTGAAAAGCTCATTCTGAGTACATTTTTAGCATACGTTTGCTCCTGCCGGGTCAGCTGAGCAGCGAAATTCTATTTAACCACCTGCTTTCATGAGAGACCTCAGGGCTGCATGTTTTGAGCCCAGTACTGATCCTGAAAAGCGTTTCCAACCCCACTTACAAGTAAAACTAGCTAAAATGTGCCTGGCTGCTATTCACTGAAAAGCTCATTCTGTGTACATTTTTGGCATACGTTTGCTCCTGCCGGGTCAGCTGAGCAGCGAATTTCTATTTAACCATCTGCTTTCATGAGAGACCTCAGGGCTGCATGTTTTGAGTCCAGTACTGAGCCTGAAAAGCATTTCCAACCCCACTTACAAGTAAAACTAGCTAAAATGTGCCTGGCTGCTCTTCACTGAAAAGCTCATTCTGAGTACATTTTTGGCATACGTTTGCTCCTGCCGGGTCAGCTGAGCAGCGAATTTCTATTTAACCACCTGCTATCATGAGAGAATTCAGGGCTGCATGTTTTGAGCCCAGTACTGATCCTGAAAAGCATTTCCAACCCCAATTACAAGTAAAACTAGCTAAAATGTGCCTGGCTGCTATTCACTGAAAAGCTCATTCTGAGTACATTTTTAGCATACGTTTGCTCCTGCCGGGTCAGCTGAGCAGCGAATTTCTATTTAACCACCTGCTATCATGAGAGACCTCAGGGCTGCATGTTTTGAGCCCAGTACTGATCCTGAAAAGCGTTTCCAACCCCACTTACAAGTAAAACTAGCTAAAATGTGCCTGGCTGCTATTCACTGAAAAGCTCATTCTGTGTACATTTTTGGCATACGTTTGCTCCTACCGGGTCAGCTGAGCAGCAAATTTCTATTTAACCATCTGCTTTCATGAGAGACCTCAGGGCTGCATGTTTTGAGTCCAGTACTGAGCCTGAAAAGCATTTCCAACTCCACTTACAAGTAAAACTAGCTAAAATGTGCCTGGCTGCTCTTCACTGAAAAGCTCATTCTGAGTACATTTTTGGCATACGTTTGCTCCTGCCGGGTCAGCTGAGCAGCGAATTTCTATTTAACCACCTGCTATCATGAGAGACCTCAGGGCTGCATGTTTTGAGCCCAGTACTGATCCTGAAAAGCGTTTCCAACCCCACTTACAAGTAAAACTAGCTAAAATGTGCCTGGCTGCTATTCACTGAAAAGCTCATTCTGTGTACATTTTTGGCATACGTTTGCTCCTGCCGGGTCAGCTGAGCAGCGAATTTCTATTTAACCACCTGCTTTCATGAGAGACCTCAGGGCTGCATGTTTTGAGCCCAGTACTGATCCTGAAAAGCGTTTCCAACCCCACTTACAAGTAAAACTAGCTAAAATGTGCCTGGCTGCTATTCACTGAAAAGCTCATTCTGTGTACATTTTTGGCATACGTTTGCTCCTGCCGGTTCAGCTGAGCAGCCAATTTCTATTTAACCACCTGCTTTCATGAGAGACCTCAGGGCTGCATGTTTTGAGCCCAGTACTGAGCCTGAAAAGCGTTTCCAACCCCACTTACAAGTAAAACTACCTAAAATGTGCCTGGCTGCTATTCACTGAAAAGCTCATTCTGTGTACATTTTTAGCATACGTTTGCTCCTGCCGGGTCAGCTGAGCAGCGAATTTCTATTTAACCACCTGCTATCATGAGAGACCTCAGGGCTGCATGTTTTGAGCCCAGTATTGATCCTGAAAAGCGTTTCCAACCCCACTTACAAGTAAAACTAGCTAAAATGTGCCTGGCTGCTATTCACTGAAAAGCTCATTCTGTGTACATTTTTAGCATACGTTTGCTCCTGCCGGGTCAGCTGAGCAGCGAATTTCTATTTAACCACCTGCTATCATGAGAGACCTCAGGGCTGCATGTTTTGAGCCCAGTATTGATCCTGAAAAGCGTTTCCAACCCCACTTACAAGTAAAACTAGCTAAAATGTGCCTGGCTGCTATTCACTGAAAAGCTCATTCTGTGTACATTTTTGGCATACGTTTGCTCCTACCGGGTCAGCTGAGCAGCAAATTTCTATTTAACCACCTGCTTTCATGAGAGACCTCAGGGCTGCATGTTTTGAGCCCAGTACTGAGCCTAAAAAGCATTTCCAACCCCACTTACAAGTAAAACTAGCTAAAATGTGCCTGGCTTCTCTTCACTGAAAAGCTCATTCTGAGTACATTTTTAGCATACGTTTGCTCCTGCCGGGTCAGCTGAGCAGCGAAATTCTATTTAACCACCTGCTATCATGAGAGACCTCAGGGCTGCATGTTTTGAGCCCAGTACTGATCCTGAAAAGCGTTTCCAACCCCACTTACAAGTAAAACCAGCTAAAATGTGCCTGGCTGCTATTCACTGAAAAGCTCATTCTGTGTACATTTTTGGCATACGTTTGCTCCTGCCGGGTCAGCTGAGCAGCGAATTTCTATTCAACCACCTGCTTTCATGAGAGACCTCAGGGCTGCATGTTTTGAGCCCAGTACTGATCCTGAAAAGCGTTTCCAACCCCACTTACAAGTAAAACTAGCTAAAATGTGCCTGGCTGCTATTCACTGAAAAGCTCATTCTGTGTACATTTTTGGCATACGTTTGCTCCTGCCGGGTCAGCTTAGCAGCGAATTTCTATTTAACCACCTGCTTTCATGAGAGACCTCAGGGCTGCATGTTTTGAGCCCAGTACTGATCCTGAAAAGCGTTTCCAACCCCACTTACAAGTAAAACTAGCTAAAATGTGCCTGGCTGCTATTCACTGAAAAGCTCATTCTGTGTACATTTTTGGCATACGTTTGCTCCTGCCGGTTCAGCTGAGCAGCGAATTTCTATTTAACCACCTGCTTTCATGAGAGACCTCAGGGCTGCATGTTTTGAGCCCAGTACTGAGCCTGAAAAGCGTTTCCAACCCCACTTACAAGTAAAACTAGCTAAAATGTGCCTGGCTGCTATTCACTGAAAAGCTCATTCTGTGTACATTTTTAGCATACGTTTGCTCCTGCCGGGTCAGCTGAGCAGCGAATTTCTATTTAACCACCTGCTATCATGAGAGACCTCAGGGCTGCATGTTTTGAGCCCAGTATTGATCCTGAAAAGCGTTTCCAACCCCACTTACAAGTAAAACTAGCTAAAATATGTCTGGCTGCTATTCACTGAAAAGCTCATTCTGTGTACATTTTTGGCATACGTTTGCTCCTACCGGGTCAGCTGAGCAGCAAATTTCTATTTAACCACCTGCTTTCATGAGAGACCTCAGGGCTGCATGTTTTGAGCCCAGTACTGAGCCTAAAAAGCATTTCCAACCCCACTTACAAGTAAAACTAGCTAAAATGTGCCTGGCTTCTCTTCACTGAAAAGCTCATTCTGAGTACATTTTTAGCATACGTTTGCTCCTGCCGGGTCAGCTGAGCAGCGAAATTCTATTTAACCACCTGCTATCATGAGAGACCTCAGGGCTGCATGTTTTGAGCCCAGTACTGATCCTGAAAAGCGTTTCCAACCCCACTTACAAGTAAAACTAGCTAAAATGTGCCTGGCTGCTATTCACTGAAAAGCTCATTCTGTGTACATTTTTGGCATACGTTTGCTCCTGCCGGGTCAGCTGAGCAGCGAATTTCTATTTAACCACCTGCTTTCATGAGATACCTCAGGGCTGCATGTTTTGAGCCCAGTACTGAGGCTGAAAAGCATTTCCAACCCTACTTACAAGTAAAACTAGCTAAAATGTGCCTGGCTTCTCTTCACTGAAAAGCTCATTCTGTGTACATTTTTGGCATACGTTTGCTCCTACCGGGTCAGCTGAGCAGCGAATTTCTATTTAACCACCTGCTATCATGAGAGACCTCAGGGCTGCATGTTTTGAGCCCAATACTGATCCTGAAAAGCATTTCCAACCCCACTTACAAGTAAAACTAGCTAAAATGTGCCTGGCTGCTATTCACTGAAAAGCTCATTCTGTGTACATTTTTGGCATACATTTGCTCCTACCGGGTCAGCTGAGCAGCGAATTTCTATTTAACCACCTGCTTTCATGAGAGACCTCAGGGCTGCATGTTTTGAGCCCAGTACTGAGCCTGAAAAGCATTTCCAACCCCACTTAAAAGTAAAACTAGCTAAAATGTGCCTAGCTTCTCTTCACTGAAAAGTTCATTCTGAGTACATTTTTAGCATACGTTTGCTCCTGCCGGGTCAGCTGAGCAGCGAATTTCTATTTAACCACCTGCTATCACGAGAGACCTCAGGGCTGCATGTTTTGAGCCCAGTACTGATCCTGAATAGCGTTTCCAACCCCACTTACAAGTAAAACTAGCTAAAATGTGCCTGGCTGCTATTCACTGAAAAGCTCATTCTGTGTACATTTTTGGCATACATTTGCTCCTAGCGGGTCAGCTGAGCAGCGAATTTCTATTTAACCATCTGCTTTCACTGAGAGACCTCAGGGCTGCATGTTTTGAGCCCAGTACTGAGCCTGAAAAGCGTTTCCAACCCCACTTACAAGTAAAACTAGCTAAAATGTGCCTGGCTGCTATTCACTGAAAAGCTCATTCTGAGTACATTTTTAGCATACGTTTGCTCCTGCCGGGTCAGCTGAGCAGCGAATTTCTATTTAACCACCTGCTATCATGAGAGACCTCAGGGCTGCATGTTTTGAGCCCAGTACTGATCCTGAAAAGCGTTTCCAACCCCACTTACAAGTAAAACTAGCTAAAATGTGCCTGGCTGCTATTCACTGAAAAGCTCATTCTGTGTACATTTTTAGGCATACGTTTGCTCCTGCCGGGTCAGCTGAGCAGCGAATGTCTATTTAACGACCTGCTATCATGAGAGACCTCAGGGCTGCATGTTTTGAGCCCAGTACTGATCCTGAAAAGCGTTTCCAACCCCACTTACAAGTAAAACTAGCTAAAATGTGCCTGGCTGCTATTCACTGAAAAGCTCATTCTGAGTACATTTTTAGCATACGTTTGCTCCTGCCGGGTCAGCTGAGAAGCGAATTTCTATTTAACAACCTGCTATCATGAGAGACCCCAGGGCTGCATGTTTTGATTCCAGTATTGATCCTGAAAAGCGTTTCCAACCCCACTTACAAGTAAAACTAGCTAAAATGTGCCTGGCTGCTATTCACTGAAAAGCTCATTCTGAGTACATTTTTAGCATACGTTTGCTCCTGCCGGGTCAGCTGAGCAGCGATTTTCTATTTAACCACCTGCTATCATGAGAGACCTCAGGGCTGCATGTTTTGAGCCCAGTACTGAGCCTAAAAAGCATTTCCAACCCCACTTACAAGTAAAACTAGCTAAAATGTGCCTGGCTTCTCTTCACTGAAAAGCTCATTCTGAGTACATTTTTAGCATACGTTTGCTCCTGCCGGGTCAGCTGAGCAGCGAAATTCTATTTAACCACCTGCTATCATGAGAGACCTCAGGGCTGCATGTTTTGAGCCCAGTACTGATCCTGAAAAAGCGTTTCCAACCCCATTTACAAGTAAAACTAGCTAAAATGTGCCTGGCTGCTATTCACTGAAAAGCTCATTCTGTGTACATTTTTGGCATACGTTTGCTCCTACCTGGTCAGCTGAGCAGCGAATTTCTATTTAACCACCTGCTTTCATGAGAGACCTCAGGGCTGCATGTTTTGAGCCCAGTACTGAGCCTAAAAAGCATTTCCAACCCCACTTACAAGTAAAACTAGCTAAAATGTGCCTGGCTTCTCTTCACTGAAAAGCTCATTCTGAGTACATTTTTAGCATACGTTTGCTCCTGCCGGGTCAGCTGAGCAGCGAAATTCTATTTAACCACCTGCTATCATGAGAGACCTCAGGGCTGCATGTTTTGAGCCCAGTACTGATCCTGAAAAGCGTTTCCAACCCCACTTACAAGTAAAACTAGCTAAAATGTGCCTGGCTGCTATTCACTGAAAAGCTCATTCTGTGTACATTTTTGGCATACGTTTGCTCCTACCTGGTCAGCTGAGCAGCGAATTTCTATTTAACCACCTGCTTTCATGAGAGACCTCAGGGCTGCATGTTTTGAGCCCAGTACTGAGCCTAAAAAGCATTTCCAACCCCACTTACAAGTAAAACTAGCTAAAATGTGCCTGGCTTCTCTTCACTGAAAAGCTCATTCTGAGTACATTTTTAGCATACGTTTGCTCCTGCCGGGTCAGCTGAGCAGCGAAATTCTATTTAACCACCTGCTATCATGAGAGACCTCAGGGCTGCATGTTTTGAGCCCAGTACTGATCCTGAAAAGCGTTTCCAACCCCACTTACAAGTAAAACTAGCTAAAATGTGCCTGGCTGCTATTCACTGAAAAGCTCATTCTGTGTACATTTTTGGCATACGTTTGCTCCTGCCGGGTCAGCTGAGCAGCAAATTTCTATTTAACCACCTGCTTTCATGAGAGACCTCAGGGCTGCATGTTTTGAGCCCAGTACTGATCCTGAAAAGGGTTTCCAACCCCACTTACAAGTAAAACTAGCTAAAATGTGCCTGGCTGCTATTCACTGAAAAGCTCATTCTGTGTACATTTTTGGCATACGTTTGCTCCTGACGGGTCAGCTGAGCAGCGAATTTCTATTTAACCACCTGCTTTCATGAGAGACCTCAGGGCTGCATGTTTTGAGCCCAGTACTGATCCTGAAAAGCGTTTCCAACCCCACTTACAAGTAAAACTAGCTAAAATGTGCCTGGCTGCTATTCACTGAAAAGCTCATTCTGTGTACATTTTTGGCATACGTTTGCTCCTGCCGGGTCAGCTGAGCAGCGAATTTCTATTTAACCACCTGCTTTCATGAGAGACCTCAGGGCTGCATGTTTTGAGCCCAGTACTGAGGCTGAAAAGCATTTCCAACCCTACTTACAAGTAAAACTAGCTAAAATGTGCCTGGCTTCTCTTCACTGAAAAGCTCATTCTGAGTACATTTTTAGCATACGTTTGCTCCTGCCGGGTCAGCTGAGCAGCGAATTTCTATTTAACCACCTGCTATCATGAGAGACCTCAGGGCTGCATGTTTTGAGCCCAGTACTGATCCTGAATAGCGTTTCCAACCCCACTTACAAGTAAAACTAGCTAAAATGTGCCTGGCTGCTATTCACTGAAAAGCTCATTCTGTGTACATTTTTGGCATACATTTGCTCCTAGCGGGTCAGCTGAGCAGCGAATTTCTATTTAACCATCTGCTTTCACTGAGAGACCTCAGGGCTGCATGTTTTGAGCCCAGTACTGAGCCTGAAAAGCGTTTCCAACCCCACTTACAAGTAAAACCAGCTAAAATGTGCCTGGCTGCTATTCACTGAAAAGCTCATTCTGTGTACATTTTTGGCATACGTTTGCTCCTGCCGGGTCAGCTGAGCAGCGAATTTCTATTCAACCACCTGCTTTCATGAGAGACCTCAGGGCTGCATGTTTTGAGCCCAGTACTGATCCTGAAAAGCGTTTCCAACCCCACTTACAAGTAAAACTAGCTAAAATGTGCCTGGCTGCTATTCACTGAAAAGCTCATTCTGTGTACATTTTTGGCATACGTTTGCTCCTGCCGGGTCAGCTTAGCAGCGAATTTCTATTTAACCACCTGCTTTCATGAGAGACCTCAGGGCTGCATGTTTTGAGCCCAGTACTGATCCTGAAAAGCGTTTCCAACCCCACTTACAAGTAAAACTAGCTAAAATGTGCCTGGCTGCTATTCACTGAAAAGCTCATTCTGTGTACATTTTTGGCATACGTTTGCTCCTGCCGGTTCAGCTGAGCAGCGAATTTCTATTTAACCACCTGCTTTCATGAGAGACCTCAGGGCTGCATGTTTTGAGCCCAGTACTGAGCCTGAAAAGCGTTTCCAACCCCACTTACAAGTAAAACTAGCTAAAATGTGCCTGGCTGCTATTCACTGAAAAGCTCATTCTGTGTACATTTTTAGCATACGTTTGCTCCTGCCGGGTCAGCTGAGCAGCGAATTTCTATTTAACCACCTGCTATCATGAGAGACCTCAGGGCTGCATGTTTTGAGCCCAGTATTGATCCTGAAAAGCGTTTCCAACCCCACTTACAAGTAAAACTAGCTAAAATATGTCTGGCTGCTATTCACTGAAAAGCTCATTCTGTGTACATTTTTGGCATACGTTTGCTCCTACCGGGTCAGCTGAGCAGCAAATTTCTATTTAACCACCTGCTTTCATGAGAGACCTCAGGGCTGCATGTTTTGAGCCCAGTACTGAGCCTAAAAAGCATTTCCAACCCCACTTACAAGTAAAACTAGCTAAAATGTGCCTGGCTTCTCTTCACTGAAAAGCTCATTCTGAGTACATTTTTAGCATACGTTTGCTCCTGCCGGGTCAGCTGAGCAGCGAAATTCTATTTAACCACCTGCTATCATGAGAGACCTCAGGGCTGCATGTTTTGAGCCCAGTACTGATCCTGAAAAGCGTTTCCAACCCCACTTACAAGTAAAACTAGCTAAAATGTGCCTGGCTGCTATTCACTGAAAAGCTCATTCTGTGTACATTTTTGGCATACGTTTGCTCCTGCCGGGTCAGCTGAGCAGCGAATTTCTATTTAACCACCTGCTTTCATGAGATACCTCAGGGCTGCATGTTTTGAGCCCAGTACTGAGGCTGAAAAGCATTTCCAACCCTACTTACAAGTAAAACTAGCTAAAATGTGCCTGGCTTCTCTTCACTGAAAAGCTCATTCTGTGTACATTTTTGGCATACGTTTGCTCCTACCGGGTCAGCTGAGCAGCGAATTTCTATTTAACCACCTGCTATCATGAGAGACCTCAGGGCTGCATGTTTTGAGCCCAATACTGATCCTGAAAAGCATTTCCAACCCCACTTACAAGTAAAACTAGCTAAAATGTGCCTGGCTGCTATTCACTGAAAAGCTCATTCTGTGTACATTTTTGGCATACATTTGCTCCTACCGGGTCAGCTGAGCAGCGAATTTCTATTTAACCACCTGCTTTCATGAGAGACCTCAGGGCTGCATGTTTTGAGCCCAGTACTGAGCCTGAAAAGCATTTCCAACCCCACTTAAAAGTAAAACTAGCTAAAATGTGCCTAGCTTCTCTTCACTGAAAAGTTCATTCTGAGTACATTTTTAGCATACGTTTGCTCCTGCCGGGTCAGCTGAGCAGCGAATTTCTATTTAACCACCTGCTATCACGAGAGACCTCAGGGCTGCATGTTTTGAGCCCAGTACTGATCCTGAATAGCGTTTCCAACCCCACTTACAAGTAAAACTAGCTAAAATGTGCCTGGCTGCTATTCACTGAAAAGCTCATTCTGTGTACATTTTTGGCATACATTTGCTCCTAGCGGGTCAGCTGAGCAGCGAATTTCTATTTAACCATCTGCTTTCACTGAGAGACCTCAGGGCTGCATGTTTTGAGCCCAGTACTGAGCCTGAAAAGCGTTTCCAACCCCACTTACAAGTAAAACTAGCTAAAATGTGCCTGGCTGCTATTCACTGAAAAGCTCATTCTGAGTACATTTTTAGCATACGTTTGCTCCTGCCGGGTCAGCTGAGCAGCGAATTTCTATTTAACCACCTGCTATCATGAGAGACCTCAGGGCTGCATGTTTTGAGCCCAGTACTGATCCTGAAAAGCGTTTCCAACCCCACTTACAAGTAAAACTAGCTAAAATGTGCCTGGCTGCTATTCACTGAAAAGCTCATTCTGTGTACATTTTTAGGCATACGTTTGCTCCTGCCGGGTCAGCTGAGCAGCGAATGTCTATTTAACGACCTGCTATCATGAGAGACCTCAGGGCTGCATGTTTTGAGCCCAGTACTGATCCTGAAAAGCGTTTCCAACCCCACTTACAAGTAAAACTAGCTAAAATGTGCCTGGCTGCTATTCACTGAAAAGCTCATTCTGAGTACATTTTTAGCATACGTTTGCTCCTGCCGGGTCAGCTGAGAAGCGAATTTCTATTTAACAACCTGCTATCATGAGAGACCCCAGGGCTGCATGTTTTGATTCCAGTATTGATCCTGAAAAGCGTTTCCAACCCCACTTACAAGTAAAACTAGCTAAAATGTGCCTGGCTGCTATTCACTGAAAAGCTCATTCTGAGTACATTTTTAGCATACGTTTGCTCCTGCCGGGTCAGCTGAGCAGCGATTTTCTATTTAACCACCTGCTATCATGAGAGACCTCAGGGCTGCATGTTTTGAGCCCAGTACTGAGCCTAAAAAGCATTTCCAACCCCACTTACAAGTAAAACTAGCTAAAATGTGCCTGGCTTGTCTTCACTGAAAAGCTCATTCTGAGTACATTTTTAGCATACGTTTGCTCCTGCCGGGTCAGCTGAGCAGCGAAATTCTATTTAACCACCTGCTATCATGAGAGACCTCAGGGCTGCATGTTTTGAGCCCAGTACTGATCCTGAAAAAGCGTTTCCAACCCCATTTACAAGTAAAACTAGCTAAAATGTGCCTGGCTGCTATTCACTGAAAAGCTCATTCTGTGTACATTTTTGGCATACGTTTGCTCCTACCTGGTCAGCTGAGCAGCGAATTTCTATTTAACCACCTGCTTTCATGAGAGACCTCAGGGCTGCATGTTTTGAGCCCAGTACTGAGCCTAAAAAGCATTTCCAACCCCACTTACAAGTAAAACTAGCTAAAATGTGCCTGGCTTCTCTTCACTGAAAAGCTCATTCTGAGTACATTTTTAGCATACGTTTGCTCCTGCCGGGTCAGCTGAGCAGCGAAATTCTATTTAACCACCTGCTATCATGAGAGACCTCAGGGCTGCATGTTTTGAGCCCAGTACTGATCCTGAAAAGCGTTTCCAACCCCACTTACAAGTAAAACTAGCTAAAATGTGCCTGGCTGCTATTCACTGAAAAGCTCATTCTGTGTACATTTTTGGCATACGTTTGCTCCTACCTGGTCAGCTGAGCAGCGAATTTCTATTTAACCACCTGCTTTCATGAGAGACCTCAGGGCTGCATGTTTTGAGCCCAGTACTGAGCCTAAAAAGCATTTCCAACCCCACTTACAAGTAAAACTAGCTAAAATGTGCCTGGCTTCTCTTCACTGAAAAGCTCATTCTGAGTACATTTTTAGCATACGTTTGCTCCTGCCGGGTCAGCTGAGCAGCGAAATTCTATTTAACCACCTGCTATCATGAGAGACCTCAGGGCTGCATGTTTTGAGCCCAGTACTGATCCTGAAAAGCGTTTCCAACCCCACTTACAAGTAAAACTAGCTAAAATGTGCCTGGCTGCTATTCACTGAAAAGCTCATTCTGTGTACATTTTTGGCATACGTTTGCTCCTGCCGGGTCAGCTGAGCAGCAAATTTCTATTTAACCACCTGCTTTCATGAGAGACCTCAGGGCTGCATGTTTTGAGCCCAGTACTGATCCTGAAAAGGGTTTCCAACCCCACTTACAAGTAAAACTAGCTAAAATGTGCCTGGCTGCTATTCACTGAAAAGCTCATTCTGTGTACATTTTTGGCATACGTTTGCTCCTGACGGGTCAGCTGAGCAGCGAATTTCTATTTAACCACCTGCTTTCATGAGAGACCTCAGGGCTGCATGTTTTGAGCCCAGTACTGATCCTGAAAAGCGTTTCCAACCCCACTTACAAGTAAAACTAGCTAAAATGTGCCTGGCTGCTATTCACTGAAAAGCTCATTCTGTGTACATTTTTGGCATACGTTTGCTCCTGCCGGGTCAGCTGAGCAGCGAATTTCTATTTAACCACCTGCTTTCATGAGAGACCTCAGGGCTGCATGTTTTGAGCCCAGTACTGAGGCTGAAAAGCATTTCCAACCCTACTTACAAGTAAAACTAGCTAAAATGTGCCTGGCTTCTCTTCACTGAAAAGCTCATTCTGTGTACATTTTTGGCATACGTTTGCTCCTACCGGGTCAGCTGAGCAGCGAATTTCTATTTAACCACCTGCTATCATGAGAGACCTCAGGGCTGCATGTTTTGAGCCCAGTACTGATCCTGAAAAGCATTTCCAACCCCACTTAAAAGTAAAACTAGCTAAAATGTGCCTAGCTTCTCTTCACTGAAAAGCTCATTCTGAGTACATTTTTAGCATACGTTTGCTCCTGCCGGGTCAGCTGAGCAGCGAATTTCTATTTAACCACCTGCTATCATGAGAGACCTCAGGGCTGCATGTTTTGAGCCCAGTACTGATCCTGAATAGCGTTTCCAACCCCACTTACAAGTAAAACTAGCTAAAATGTGCCTGGCTGCTATTCACTGAAAAGCTCATTCTGTGTACATTTTTGGCATACATTTGCTCCTAGCGGGTCAGCTGAGCAGCGAATTTCTATTTAACCATCTGCTTTCACTGAGAGACCTCAGGGCTGCATGTTTTGAGCCCAGTACTGAGCCTGAAAAGCGTTTCCAACCCCACTTACAAGTAAAACTAGCTAAAATGTGCCTGGCTGCTATTCACTGAAAAGCTCATTCTGAGTACATTTTTAGCATACGTTTGCTCCTGCCGGGTCAGCTGAGCAGCGAATTTCTATTTAACCACCTGCTATCATGAGAGACCTCAGGGCTGCATGTTTTGAGCCCAGTACTGATCCTGAAAAGCGTTTCCAACCCCACTTACAAGTAAAACTAGCTAAAATGTGCCTGGCTGCTATTCACTGAAAAGCTCATTCTGTGTACATTTTTAGGCATACGTTTGCTCCTGCCGGGTCAGCTGAGCAGCGAATGTCTATTTAACCACCTGCTATCATGAGAGACCTCAGGGCTGCATGTTTTGAGCCCAGTACTGATCCTGAAAAGCGTTTCCAACCCCACTTACAAGTAAAACTAGCTAAAATGTGCCTGGCTGCTATTCACTGAAAAGCTCATTCTGAGTACATTTTTAGCATACGTTTGCTCCTGCCGGGTCAGCTGAGTAGCGAATTTCTATTTAACAACCTGCTATCATGAGAGACCCCAGGGCTGCATGTTTTGATTCCAGTATTGATCCTGAAAAGCGTTTCCAACCCCACTTACAAGTAAAACTAGCTAAAATGTGCCTGGCTGCTATTCACTGAAAAGCTCATTCTGTGTACATTTTTGGCATACGTTTGCTCCTACCTGGTCAGCTGAGCAGCGAATTTCTATTTAACCACCTGCTTTCATGAGAGACCTCAGGGCTGCATGTTTTGAGCCCAGTACTGAGCCTAAAAAGCATTTCCAACCCCACTTACAAGTAAAACTAGCTAAAATGTGCCTGGCTTCTCTTCACTGAAAAGCTCATTCTGAGTACATTTTTAGCATACGTTTGCTCCTGCCGGGTCAGCTGAGCAGCGAAATTCTATTTAACCACCTGCTATCATGAGAGACCTCAGGGCTGCATGTTTTGAGCCCAGTACTGATCCTGAAAAGCGTTTCCAACCCCACTTACAAGTAAAACTAGCTAAAATGTGCCTGGCTGCTATTCACTGAAAAGCTCATTCTGTGTACATTTTTGGCATACGTTTGCTCCTGCCGGGTCAGCTGAGCAGCAAATTTCTATTTAACCACCTGCTTTCATGAGAGACCTCAGGGCTGCATGTTTTGAGCCCAGTACTGATCCTGAAAAGCGTTTCCAACCCCACTTACAAGTAAAACTAGCTAAAATGTGCCTGGCTGCTATTCACTGAAAAGCTCATTCTGTGTACATTTTTGGCATACGTTTGCTCCTGACGGGTCAGCTGAGCAGCGAATTTCTATTTAACCACCTGCTTTCATGAGAGACCTCAGGGCTGCATGTTTTGAGCCCAGTACTGATCCTGAAAAGCGTTTCCAACCCCACTTACAAGTAAAACTAGCTAAAATGTGCCTGGCTGCTATTCACTGAAAAGCTCATTCTGTGTACATTTTTGGCATACGTTTGCTCCTGCCGGGTCAGCTGAGCAGCGAATTTCTATTTAACCACCTGCTTTCATGAGAGACCTCAGGGCTGCATGTTTTGAGCCCAGTACTGAGGCTGAAAAGCATTTCCAACCCTACTTACAAGTAAAACTAGCTAAAATGTGCCTGGCTTCTCTTCACTGAAAAGCTCATTCTGTGTACATTTTTGGCATACGTTTGCTCCTACCGGGTCAGCTGAGCAGCGAATTTCTATTTAACCACCTGCTATCATGAGAGACCTCAGGGCTGCATGTTTTGAGCCCAGTACTGATCCTGAAAAGCATTTCCAACCCCACTTACAAGTAAAACTAGCTAAAATGTGCCTGTCTTCTCTTCACTGAAAAGCTCATTCTGAGTACATTTTTAGCATACGTTTGCTCCTGCCGGGTCAGCTGAGCAGCGAAATTCTATTTAACCACCTGCTATCATGAGAGACCTCAGGGCTGCATGTTTTGAGCCCAGTACTGATCCTGAAAAGCGTTTCCAACCCCACTTACAAGTAAAACTAGCTAAAATGTGCCTGGCTGCTATTCACTGAAAAGCTCATTCTGTGTACATTTTTGGCATACTTTTGCTCCTGCCGGGTCAGCTGAGCAGCGAATTTCTATTTAACCACCTGCTTTCATGAGAGACCTCAGGGCTGCATGTTTTGAGCCCAGTACTGAGGCTGAAAAGCATTTCCAACCCTACTTACAAGTAAAACTAGCTAAAATGTGCCTGGCTTCTCTTCACTGAAAAGCTCATTCTGTGTACATTTTTGGCATACGTTTGCTCCTACCGGGTCAGCTGAGCAGCAAATTTCTATTTAACCATCTGCTTTCATGAGAGACCTCAGGGCTGCATGTTTTGAGTCCAGTACTGAGCCTGAAAAGCATTTCCAACTCCACTTACAAGTAAAACTAGCTAAAATGTGCCTGGCTGCTCTTCACTGAAAAGCTCATTCTGAGTACATTTTTGGCATACGTTTGCTCCTGCCGGGTCAGCTGAGCAGCGAATTTCTATTTAACCACCTGCTATCATGAGAGACCTCAGGGCTGCATGTTTTGAGCCCAGTACTGATCCTGAAAAGCGTTTCCAACCCCACTTACAAGTAAAACTAGCTAAAATGTGCCTGGCTGCTATTCACTGAAAAGCTCATTCTGTGTACATTTTTGGCATACGTTTGCTCCTGCCGGGTCAGCTGAGCAGCGAATTTCTATTTAACCACCTGCTTTCATGAGAGACCTCAGGGCTGCATGTTTTGAGCCCAGTACTGATCCTGAAAAGCGTTTCCAACCCCACTTACAAGTAAAACTAGCTAAAATGTGCCTGGCTGCTATTCACTGAAAAGCTCATTCTGTGTACATTTTTGGCATACGTTTGCTCCTGCCGGTTCAGCTGAGCAGCCAATTTCTATTTAACCACCTGCTATCATGAGAGACCTCAGGGCTGCATGTTTTGAGCCCAGTATTGATCCTGAAAAGCGTTTCCAACCCCACTTACAAGTAAAACTAGCTAAAATGTGCCTGGCTGCTATTCACTGAAAAGCTCATTCTGTGTACATTTTTAGCATACGTTTGCTCCTGCCGGGTCAGCTGAGCAGCGAATTTCTATTTAACCACCTGCTATCATGAGAGACCTCAGGGCTGCATGTTTTGAGCCCAGTATTGATCCTGAAAAGCGTTTCCAACCCCACTTACAAGTAAAACTAGCTAAAATGTGCCTGGCTGCTATTCACTGAAAAGCTCATTCTGTGTACATTTTTGGCATACGTTTGCTCCTGCCGGGTCAGCTGAGCAGCGAATTTCTATTTAACCACCTGCTTTCATGAGAGACCTCAGGGCTGCATGTTTTGAGCCCAGTACTGAGGCTGAAAAGCATTTCCAACCCTACTTACAAGTAAAACTAGCTAAAATGTGCCTGGCTTCTCTTCACTGAAAAGCTCATTCTGAGTACATTTTTAGCATACGTTTGCTCCTGCCGGGTCAGCTGAGCAGCGAATTTCTATTTAACCACCTGCTATCATGAGAGACCTCAGGGCTGCATGTTTTGAGCCCAGTACTGATCCTGAATAGCGTTTCCAACCCCACTTACAAGTAAAACTAGCTAAAATGTGCCTGGCTGCTATTCACTGAAAAGCTCATTCTGTGTACATTTTTGGCATACATTTGCTCCTAGCGGGTCAGCTGAGCAGCGAATTTCTATTTAACCATCTGCTTTCACTGAGAGACCTCAGGGCTGCATGTTTTGAGCCCAGTACTGAGCCTGAAAAGCGTTTCCAACCCCACTTACAAGTAAAACCAGCTAAAATGTGCCTGGCTGCTATTCACTGAAAAGCTCATTCTGTGTACATTTTTGGCATACGTTTGCTCCTGCCGGGTCAGCTGAGCAGCGAATTTCTATTCAACCACCTGCTTTCATGAGAGACCTCAGGGCTGCATGTTTTGAGCCCAGTACTGATCCTGAAAAGCGTTTCCAACCCCACTTACAAGTAAAACTAGCTAAAATGTGCCTGGCTGCTATTCACTGAAAAGCTCATTCTGTGTACATTTTTGGCATACGTTTGCTCCTGCCGGGTCAGCTTAGCAGCGAATTTCTATTTAACCACCTGCTTTCATGAGAGACCTCAGGGCTGCATGTTTTGAGCCCAGTACTGATCCTGAAAAGCGTTTCCAACCCCACTTACAAGTAAAACTAGCTAAAATGTGCCTGGCTGCTATTCACTGAAAAGCTCATTCTGTGTACATTTTTGGCATACGTTTGCTCCTGCCGGTTCAGCTGAGCAGCGAATTTCTATTTAACCACCTGCTTTCATGAGAGACCTCAGGGCTGCATGTTTTGAGCCCAGTACTGAGCCTGAAAAGCGTTTCCAACCCCACTTACAAGTAAAACTAGCTAAAATGTGCCTGGCTGCTATTCACTGAAAAGCTCATTCTGTGTACATTTTTAGCATACGTTTGCTCCTGCCGGGTCAGCTGAGCAGCGAATTTCTATTTAACCACCTGCTATCATGAGAGACCTCAGGGCTGCATGTTTTGAGCCCAGTATTGATCCTGAAAAGCGTTTCCAACCCCACTTACAAGTAAAACTAGCTAAAATATGTCTGGCTGCTATTCACTGAAAAGCTCATTCTGTGTACATTTTTGGCATACGTTTGCTCCTACCGGGTCAGCTGAGCAGCAAATTTCTATTTAACCACCTGCTTTCATGAGAGACCTCAGGGCTGCATGTTTTGAGCCCAGTACTGAGCCTAAAAAGCATTTCCAACCCCACTTACAAGTAAAACTAGCTAAAATGTGCCTGGCTTCTCTTCACTGAAAAGCTCATTCTGAGTACATTTTTAGCATACGTTTGCTCCTGCCGGGTCAGCTGAGCAGCGAAATTCTATTTAACCACCTGCTATCATGAGAGACCTCAGGGCTGCATGTTTTGAGCCCAGTACTGATCCTGAAAAGCGTTTCCAACCCCACTTACAAGTAAAACTAGCTAAAATGTGCCTGGCTGCTATACACTGAAAAGCTCATTCTGTGTACATTTTTGGCATACGTTTGCTCCTGCCGGGTCAGCTGAGCAGCGAATTTCTATTTAACCACCTGCTTTCATGAGATACCTCAGGGCTGCATGTTTTGAGCCCAGTACTGAGGCTGAAAAGCATTTCCAACCCTACTTACAAGTAAAACTAGCTAAAATGTGCCTGGCTTCTCTTCACTGAAAAGCTCATTCTGTGTACATTTTTGGCATACGTTTGCTCCTACCGGGTCAGCTGAGCAGCGAATTTCTATTTAACCACCTGCTATCATGAGAGACCTCAGGGCTGCATGTTTTGAGCCCAATACTGATCCTGAAAAGCATTTCCAACCCCACTTACAAGTAAAACTAGCTAAAATGTGCCTGGCTGCTATTCACTGAAAAGCTCATTCTGTGTACATTTTTGGCATACATTTGCTCCTACCGGGTCAGCTGAGCAGCGAATTTCTATTTAACCACCTGCTTTCATGAGAGACCTCAGGGCTGCATGTTTTGAGCCCAGTACTGAGCCTGAAAAGCATTTCCAACCCCACTTAAAAGTAAAACTAGCTAAAATGTGCCTAGCTTCTCTTCACTGAAAAGTTCATTCTGAGTACATTTTTAGCATACGTTTGCTCCTGCCGGGTCAGCTGAGCAGCGAATTTCTATTTAACCACCTGCTATCACGAGAGACCTCAGGGCTGCATGTTTTGAGCCCAGTACTGATCCTGAATAGCGTTTCCAACCCCACTTACAAGTAAAACTAGCTAAAATGTGCCTGGCTGCTATTCACTGAAAAGCTCATTCTGTGTACATTTTTGGCATACATTTGCTCCTAGCGGGTCAGCTGAGCAGCGAATTTCTATTTAACCATCTGCTTTCACTGAGAGACCTCAGGGCTGCATGTTTTGAGCCCAGTACTGAGCCTGAAAAGCGTTTCCAACCCCACTTACAAGTAAAACTAGCTAAAATGTGCCTGGCTGCTATTCACTGAAAAGCTCATTCTGAGTACATTTTTAGCATACGTTTGCTCCTGCCGGGTCAGCTGAGCAGCGAATTTCTATTTAACCACCTGCTATCATGAGAGACCTCAGGGCTGCATGTTTTGAGCCCAGTACTGATCCTGAAAAGCGTTTCCAACCCCACTTACAAGTAAAACTAGCTAAAATGTGCCTGGCTGCTATTCACTGAAAAGCTCATTCTGTGTACATTTTTAGGCATACGTTTGCTCCTGCCGGGTCAGCTGAGCAGCGAATGTCTATTTAACGACCTGCTATCATGAGAGACCTCAGGGCTGCATGTTTTGAGCCCAGTACTGATCCTGAAAAGCGTTTCCAACCCCACTTACAAGTAAAACTAGCTAAAATGTGCCTGGCTGCTATTCACTGAAAAGCTCATTCTGAGTACATTTTTAGCATACGTTTGCTCCTGCCGGGTCAGCTGAGAAGCGAATTTCTATTTAACAACCTGCTATCATGAGAGACCCCAGGGCTGCATGTTTTGATTCCAGTATTGATCCTGAAAAGCGTTTCCAACCCCACTTACAAGTAAAACTAGCTAAAATGTGCCTGGCTGCTATTCACTGAAAAGCTCATTCTGAGTACATTTTTAGCATACGTTTGCTCCTGCCGGGTCAGCTGAGCAGCGATTTTCTATTTAACCACCTGCTATCATGAGAGACCTCAGGGCTGCATGTTTTGAGCCCAGTACTGAGCCTAAAAAGCATTTCCAACCCCACTTACAAGTAAAACTAGCTAAAATGTGCCTGGCTTCTCTTCACTGAAAAGCTCATTCTGAGTACATTTTTAGCATACGTTTGCTCCTGCCGGGTCAGCTGAGCAGCGAAATTCTATTTAACCACCTGCTATCATGAGAGACCTCAGGGCTGCATGTTTTGAGCCCAGTACTGATCCTGAAAAAGCGTTTCCAACCCCATTTACAAGTAAAACTAGCTAAAATGTGCCTGGCTGCTATTCACTGAAAAGCTCATTCTGTGTACATTTTTGGCATACGTTTGCTCCTACCTGGTCAGCTGAGCAGCGAATTTCTATTTAACCACCTGCTTTCATGAGAGACCTCAGGGCTGCATGTTTTGAGCCCAGTACTGAGCCTAAAAAGCATTTCCAACCCCACTTACAAGTAAAACTAGCTAAAATGTGCCTGGCTTCTCTTCACTGAAAAGCTCATTCTGAGTACATTTTTAGCATACGTTTGCTCCTGCCGGGTCAGCTGAGCAGCGAAATTCTATTTAACCACCTGCTATCATGAGAGACCTCAGGGCTGCATGTTTTGAGCCCAGTACTGCTCCTGAAAAGCGTTTCCAACCCCACTTACAAGTAAAACTAGCTAAAATGTGCCTGGCTGCTATTCACTGAAAAGCTCATTCTGTGTACATTTTTGGCATACGTTTGCTCCTACCTGGTCAGCTGAGCAGCGAATTTCTATTTAACCACCTGCTTTCATGAGAGACCTCAGGGCTGCATGTTTTGAGCCCAGTACTGAGCCTAAAAAGCATTTCCAACCCCACTTACAAGTAAAACTAGCTAAAATGTGCCTGGCTTCTCTTCACTGAAAAGCTCATTCTGAGTACATTTTTAGCATACGTTTGCTCCTGCCGGGTCAGCTGAGCAGCGAAATTCTATTTAACCACCTGCTATCATGAGAGACCTCAGGGCTGCATGTTTTGAGCCCAGTACTGATCCTGAAAAGCGTTTCCAACCCCACTTACAAGTAAAACTAGCTAAAATGTGCCTGGCTGCTATTCACTGAAAAGCTCATTCTGTGTACATTTTTGGCATACGTTTGCTCCTGCCGGGTCAGCTGAGCAGCAAATTTCTATTTAACCACCTGCTTTCATGAGAGACCTCAGGGCTGCATGTTTTGAGCCCAGTACTGATCCTGAAAAGGGTTTCCAACCCCACTTACAAGTAAAACTAGCTAAAATGTGCCTGGCTGCTATTCACTGAAAAGCTCATTCTGTGTACATTTTTGGCATACGTTTGCTCCTGACGGGTCAGCTGAGCAGCGAATTTCTATTTAACCACCTGCTTTCATGAGAGACCTCAGGGCTGCATGTTTTGAGCCCAGTACTGATCCTGAAAAGCGTTTCCAACCCCACTTACAAGTAAAACTAGCTAAAATGTGCCTGGCTGCTATTCACTGAAAAGCTCATTCTGTGTACATTTTTGGCATACGTTTGCTCCTGCCGGGTCAGCTGAGCAGCGAATTTCTATTTAACCACCTGCTTTCATGAGAGACCTCAGGGCTGCATGTTTTGAGCCCAGTACTGAGGCTGAAAAGCATTTCCAACCCTACTTACAAGTAAAACTAGCTAAAATGTGCCTGGCTTCTCTTCACTGAAAAGCTCATTCTGTGTACATTTTTGGCATACGTTTGCTCCTACCGGGTCAGCTGAGCAGCGAATTTCTATTTAACCACCTGCTATCATGAGAGACCTCAGGGCTGCATGTTTTGAGCCCAGTACTGATCCTGAAAAGCATTTCCAACCCCACTTAAAAGTAAAACTAGCTAAAATGTGCCTAGCTTCTCTTCACTGAAAAGCTCATTCTGAGTACATTTTTAGCATACGTTTGCTCCTGCCGGGTCAGCTGAGCAGCGAATTTCTATTTAACCACCTGCTATCATGAGAGACCTCAGGGCTGCATGTTTTGAGCCCAGTACTGATCCTGAATAGCGTTTCCAACCCCACTTACAAGTAAAACTAGCTAAAATGTGCCTGGCTGCTATTCACTGAAAAGCTCATTCTGTGTACATTTTTGGCATACATTTGCTCCTAGCGGGTCAGCTGAGCAGCGAATTTCTATTTAACCATCTGCTTTCACTGAGAGACCTCAGGGCTGCATGTTTTGAGCCCAGTACTGAGGCTGAAAAGCATTTCCAACCCTACTTACAAGTAAAACTAGCTAAAATGTGCCTGGCTTCTCTTCACTGAAAAGCTCATTCTGTGTACATTTTTGGCATACGTTTGCTCCTGCCGGTTCAGCTGAGCAGCCAATTTCTATTTAACCACCTGCTTTCATGAGAGACCTCAGGGCTGCATGTTTTGAGCCCAGTACTGAGCCTGAAAAGCGTTTCCAACCCCACTTACAAGTAAAACTACCTAAAATGTGCCTGGCTGCTATTCACTGAAAAGCTCATTCTGTGTACATTTTTAGCATACGTTTGCTCCTGCCGGGTCAGCTGAGCAGCGAATTTCTATTTAACCACCTGCTATCATGAGAGACCTCAGGGCTGCATGTTTTGAGCCCAGTATTGATCCTGAAAAGCGTTTCCAACCCCACTTACAAGTAAAACTAGCTAAAATGTGCCTGGCTGCTATTCACTGAAAAGCTCATTCTGTGTACATTTTTAGCATACGTTTGCTCCTGCCGGGTCAGCTGAGCAGCGAATTTCTATTTAACCACCTGCTATCATGAGAGACCTCAGGGCTGCATGTTTTGAGCCCAGTATTGATCCTGAAAAGCGTTTCCAACCCCACTTACAAGTAAAACTAGCTAAAATGTGCCTGGCTGCTATTCACTGAAAAGCTCATTCTGTGTACATTTTTGGCATACGTTTGCTCCTGCCGGGTCAGCTGAGCAGCGAATTTCTATTTAACCACCTGCTTTCATGAGAGACCTCAGGGCTGCATGTTTTGAGCCCAGTACTGAGGCTGAAAAGCATTTCCAACCCTACTTACAAGTAAAACTAGCTAAAATGTGCCTGGCTTCTCTTCACTGAAAAGCTCATTCTGAGTACATTTTTAGCATACGTTTGCTCCTGCCGGGTCAGCTGAGCAGCGAATTTCTATTTAACCACCTGCTATCATGAGAGACCTCAGGGCTGCATGTTTTGAGCCCAGTACTGATCCTGAATAGCGTTTCCAACCCCACTTACAAGTAAAACTAGCTAAAATGTGCCTGGCTGCTATTCACTGAAAAGCTCATTCTGTGTACATTTTTGGCATACATTTGCTCCTAGCGGGTCAGCTGAGCAGCGAATTTCTATTTAACCATCTGCTTTCACTGAGAGACCTCAGGGCTGCATGTTTTGAGCCCAGTACTGAGCCTGAAAAGCGTTTCCAACCCCACTTACAAGTAAAACCAGCTAAAATGTGCCTGGCTGCTATTCACTGAAAAGCTCATTCTGTGTACATTTTTGGCATACGTTTGCTCCTGCCGGGTCAGCTTAGCAGCGAATTTCTATTTAACCACCTGCTTTCATGAGAGACCTCAGGGCTGCATGTTTTGAGCCCAGTACTGATCCTGAAAAGCGTTTCCAACCCCACTTACAAGTAAAACTAGCTAAAATGTGCCTGGCTGCTATTCACTGAAAAGCTCATTCTGTGTACATTTTTGGCATACGTTTGCTCCTGTCGGTTCAGCTGAGCAGCGAATTTCTATTTAACCACCTGCTTTCATGAGAGACCTCAGGGCTGCATGTTTTGAGCCCAGTACTGAGCCTGAAAAGCGTTTCCAACCCCACTTACAAGTAAAACTAGCTAAAATGTGCCTGGCTGCTATTCACTGAAAAGCTCATTCTGTGTACATTTTTAGCATACGTTTGCTCCTGCCGGGTCAGCTGAGCAGCGAATTTCTATTTAACCACCTGCTATCATGAGAGACCTCAGGGCTGCATGTTTTGAGCCCAGTATTGATCCTGAAAAGCGTTTCCAACCCCACTTACAAGTAAAACTAGCTAAAATATGTCTGGCTGCTATTCACTGAAAAGCTCATTCTGTGTACATTTTTGGCATACGTTTGCTCCTACCGGGTCAGCTGAGCAGCAAATTTCTATTTAACCACCTGCTTTCATGAGAGACCTCAGGGCTGCATGTTTTGAGCCCAGTACTGAGCCTAAAAAGCATTTCCAACCCCACTTACAAGTAAAACTAGCTAAAATGTGCCTGGCTTCTCTTCACTGAAAAGCTCATTCTGAGTACATTTTTAGCATACGTTTGCTCCTGCCGGGTCAGCTGAGCAGCGAAATTCTATTTAACCACCTGCTATCATGAGAGACCTCAGGGCTGCATGTTTTGAGCCCAGTACTGATCCTGAAAAGCGTTTCCAACCCCACTTACAAGTAAAACTAGCTAAAATGTGCCTGGCTGCTATTCACTGAAAAGCTCATTCTGTGTACATTTTTGGCATACGTTTGCTCCTGCCGGGTCAGCTGAGCAGCGAATTTCTATTTAACCACCTGCTTTCATGAGATACCTCAGGGCTGCATGTTTTGAGCCCAGTACTGAGGCTGAAAAGCATTTCCAACCCTACTTACAAGTAAAACTAGCTAAAATGTGCCTGGCTTCTCTTCACTGAAAAGCTCATTCTGTGTACATTTTTGGCATACGTTTGCTCCTACCGGGTCAGCTGAGCAGCGAATTTCTATTTAACCACCTGCTATCATGAGAGACCTCAGGGCTGCATGTTTTGAGCCCAATACTGATCCTGAAAAGCATTTCCAACCCCACTTACAAGTAAAACTAGCTAAAATGTGCCTGGCTGCTATTCACTGAAAAGCTCATTCTGTGTACATTTTTGGCATACATTTGCTCCTACCGGGTCAGCTGAGCAGCGAATTTCTATTTAACCACCTGCTTTCATGAGAGACCTCAGGGCTGCATGTTTTGAGCCCAGTACTGAGCCTGAAAAGCATTTCCAACCCCACTTAAAAGTAAAACTAGCTAAAATGTGCCTAGCTTCTCTTCACTGAAAAGTTCATTCTGAGTACATTTTTAGCATACGTTTGCTCCTGCCGGGTCAGCTGAGCAGCGAATTTCTATTTAACCACCTGCTATCACGAGAGACCTCAGGGCTGCATGTTTTGAGCCCAGTACTGATCCTGAATAGCGTTTCCAACCCCACTTACAAGTAAAACTAGCTAAAATGTGCCTGGCTGCTATTCACTGAAAAGCTCATTCTGTGTACATTTTTGGCATACATTTGCTCCTAGCGGGTCAGCTGAGCAGCGAATTTCTATTTAACCATCTGCTTTCACTGAGAGACCTCAGGGCTGCATGTTTTGAGCCCAGTACTGAGCCTGAAAAGCGTTTCCAACCCCACTTACAAGTAAAACTAGCTAAAATGTGCCTGGCTGCTATTCACTGAAAAGCTCATTCTGAGTACATTTTTAGCATACGTTTGCTCCTGCCGGGTCAGCTGAGCAGCGAATTTCTATTTAACCACCTGCTATCATGAGAGACCTCAGGGCTGCATGTTTTGAGCCCAGTACTGATCCTGAAAAGCGTTTCCAACCCCACTTACAAGTAAAACTAGCTAAAATGTGCCTGGCTGCTATTCACTGAAAAGCTCATTCTGTGTACATTTTTAGGCATACGTTTGCTCCTGCCGGGTCAGCTGAGCAGCGAATGTCTATTTAACGACCTGCTATCATGAGAGACCTCAGGGCTGCATGTTTTGAGCCCAGTACTGATCCTGAAAAGCGTTTCCAACCCCACTTACAAGTAAAACTAGCTAAAATGTGCCTGGCTGCTATTCACTGAAAAGCTCATTCTGAGTACATTTTTAGCATACGTTTGCTCCTGCCGGGTCAGCTGAGAAGCGAATTTCTATTTAACAACCTGCTATCATGAGAGACCCCAGGGCTGCATGTTTTGATTCCAGTATTGATCCTGAAAAGCGTTTCCAACCCCACTTACAAGTAAAACTAGCTAAAATGTGCCTGGCTGCTATTCACTGAAAAGCTCATTCTGAGTACATTTTTAGCATACGTTTGCTCCTGCCGGGTCAGCTGAGCAGCGATTTTCTATTTAACCACCTGCTATCATGAGAGACCTCAGGGCTGCATGTTTTGAGCCCAGTACTGAGCCTAAAAAGCATTTCCAACCCCACTTACAAGTAAAACTAGCTAAAATGTGCCTGGCTTCTCTTCACTGAAAAGCTCATTCTGAGTACATTTTTAGCATACGTTTGCTCCTGCCGGGTCAGCTGAGCAGCGAAATTCTATTTAACCACCTGCTATCATGAGAGACCTCAGGGCTGCATGTTTTGAGCCCAGTACTGATCCTGAAAAAGCGTTTCCAACCCCATTTACAAGTAAAACTAGCTAAAATGTGCCTGGCTGCTATTCACTGAAAAGCTCATTCTGTGTACATTTTTGGCATACGTTTGCTCCTACCTGGTCAGCTGAGCAGCGAATTTCTATTTAACCACCTGCTTTCATGAGAGACCTCAGGGCTGCATGTTTTGAGCCCAGTACTGAGCCTAAAAAGCATTTCCAACCCCACTTACAAGTAAAACTAGCTAAAATGTGCCTGGCTTCTCTTCACTGAAAAGCTCATTCTGAGTACATTTTTAGCATACGTTTGCTCCTGCCGGGTCAGCTGAGCAGCGAAATTCTATTTAACCACCTGCTATCATGAGAGACCTCAGGGCTGCATGTTTTGAGCCCAGTACTGATCCTGAAAAGCGTTTCCAACCCCACTTACAAGTAAAACTAGCTAAAATGTGCCTGGCTGCTATTCACTGAAAAGCTCATTCTGTGTACATTTTTGGCATACGTTTGCTCCTACCTGGTCAGCTGAGCAGCGAATTTCTATTTAACCACCTGCTTTCATGAGAGACCTCAGGGCTGCATGTTTTGAGCCCAGTACTGAGCCTAAAAAGCATTTCCAACCCCACTTACAAGTAAAACTAGCTAAAATGTGCCTGGCTTCTCTTCACTGAAAAGCTCATTCTGAGTACATTTTTAGCATACGTTTGCTCCTGCCGGGTCAGCTGAGCAGCGAAATTCTATTTAACCACCTGCTATCATGAGAGACCTCAGGGCTGCATGTTTTGAGCCCAGTACTGATCCTGAAAAGCGTTTCCAACCCCACTTACAAGTAAAACTAGCTAAAATGTGCCTGGCTGCTATTCACTGAAAAGCTCATTCTGTGTACATTTTTGGCATACGTTTGCTCCTGCCGGGTCAGCTGAGCAGCAAATTTCTATTTAACCACCTGCTTTCATGAGAGACCTCAGGGCTGCATGTTTTGAGCCCAGTACTGATCCTGAAAAGGGTTTCCAACCCCACTTACAAGTAAAACTAGCTAAAATGTGCCTGGCTGCTATTCACTGAAAAGCTCATTCTGTGTACATTTTTGGCATACGTTTGCTCCTGACGGGTCAGCTGAGCAGCGAATTTCTATTTAACCACCTGCTTTCATGAGAGACCTCAGGGCTGCATGTTTTGAGCCCAGTACTGATCCTGAAAAGCGTTTCCAACCCCACTTACAAGTAAAACTAGCTAAAATGTGCCTGGCTGCTATTCACTGAAAAGCTCATTCTGTGTACATTTTTGGCATACGTTTGCTCCTGCCGGGTCAGCTGAGCAGCGAATTTCTATTTAACCACCTGCTTTCATGAGAGACCTCAGGGCTGCATGTTTTGAGCCCAGTACTGAGGCTGAAAAGCATTTCCAACCCTACTTACAAGTAAAACTAGCTAAAATGTGCCTGGCTTCTCTTCACTGAAAAGCTCATTCTGTGTACATTTTTGGCATACGTTTGCTCCTACCGGGTCAGCTGAGCAGCGAATTTCTATTTAACCACCTGCTATCATGAGAGACCTCAGGGCTGCATGTTTTGAGCCCAGTACTGATCCTGAAAAGCATTTCCAACCCCACTTAAAAGTAAAACTAGCTAAAATGTGCCTAGCTTCTCTTCACTGAAAAGCTCATTCTGAGTACATTTTTAGCATACGTTTGCTCCTGCCGGGTCAGCTGAGCAGCGAATTTCTATTTAACCACCTGCTATCATGAGAGACCTCAGGGCTGCATGTTTTGAGCCCAGTACTGATCCTGAATAGCGTTTCCAACCCCACTTACAAGTAAAACTAGCTAAAATGTGCCTGGCTGCTATTCACTGAAAAGCTCATTCTGTGTACATTTTTGGCATACATTTGCTCCTAGCGGGTCAGCTGAGCAGCGAATTTCTATTTAACCATCTGCTTTCACTGAGAGACCTCAGGGCTGCATGTTTTGAGCCCAGTACTGAGCCTGAAAAGCGTTTCCAACCCCACTTACAAGTAAAACTAGCTAAAATGTGCCTGGCTGCTATTCACTGAAAAGCTCATTCTGAGTACATTTTTAGCATACGTTTGCTCCTGCCGGGTCAGCTGAGCAGCGAATTTCTATTTAACCACCTGCTATCATGAGAGACCTCAGGGCTGCATGTTTTGAGCCCAGTACTGATCCTGAAAAGCGTTTCCAACCCCACTTACAAGTAAAACTAGCTAAAATGTGCCTGGCTGCTATTCACTGAAAAGCTCATTCTGTGTACATTTTTAGGCATACGTTTGCTCCTGCCGGGTCAGCTGAGCAGCGAATGTCTATTTAACCACCTGCTATCATGAGAGACCTCAGGGCTGCATGTTTTGAGCCCAGTACTGATCCTGAAAAGCGTTTCCAACCCCACTTACAAGTAAAACTAGCTAAAATGTGCCTGGCTGCTATTCACTGAAAAGCTCATTCTGAGTACATTTTTAGCATACGTTTGCTCCTGCCGGGTCAGCTGAGTAGCGAATTTCTATTTAACAACCTGCTATCATGAGAGACCCCAGGGCTGCATGTTTTGATTCCAGTATTGATCCTGAAAAGCGTTTCCAACCCCACTTACAAGTAAAACTAGCTAAAATGTGCCTGGCTGCTATTCACTGAAAAGCTCATTCTGTGTACATTTTTGGCATACGTTTGCTCCTACCTGGTCAGCTGAGCAGCGAATTTCTATTTAACCACCTGCTTTCATGAGAGACCTCAGGGCTGCATGTTTTGAGCCCAGTACTGAGCCTAAAAAGCATTTCCAACCCCACTTACAAGTAAAACTAGCTAAAATGTGCCTGGCTTCTCTTCACTGAAAAGCTCATTCTGAGTACATTTTTAGCATACGTTTGCTCCTGCCGGGTCAGCTGAGCAGCGAAATTCTATTTAACCACCTGCTATCATGAGAGACCTCAGGGCTGCATGTTTTGAGCCCAGTACTGATCCTGAAAAGCGTTTCCAACCCCACTTACAAGTAAAACTAGCTAAAATGTGCCTGGCTGCTATTCACTGAAAAGCTCATTCTGTGTACATTTTTGGCATACGTTTGCTCCTGCCGGGTCAGCTGAGCAGCAAATTTCTATTTAACCACCTGCTTTCATGAGAGACCTCAGGGCTGCATGTTTTGAGCCCAGTACTGATCCTGAAAAGCGTTTCCAACCCCACTTACAAGTAAAACTAGCTAAAATGTGCCTGGCTGCTATTCACTGAAAAGCTCATTCTGTGTACATTTTTGGCATACGTTTGCTCCTGACGGGTCAGCTGAGCAGCGAATTTCTATTTAACCACCTGCTTTCATGAGAGACCTCAGGGCTGCATGTTTTGAGCCCAGTACTGATCCTGAAAAGCGTTTCCAACCCCACTTACAAGTAAAACTAGCTAAAATGTGCCTGGCTGCTATTCACTGAAAAGCTCATTCTGTGTACATTTTTGGCATACGTTTGCTCCTGCCGGGTCAGCTGAGCAGCGAATTTCTATTTAACCACCTGCTTTCATGAGAGACCTCAGGGCTGCATGTTTTGAGCCCAGTACTGAGGCTGAAAAGCATTTCCAACCCTACTTACAAGTAAAACTAGCTAAAATGTGCCTGGCTTCTCTTCACTGAAAAGCTCATTCTGTGTACATTTTTGGCATACGTTTGCTCCTACCGGGTCAGCTGAGCAGCGAATTTCTATTTAACCACCTGCTATCATGAGAGACCTCAGGGCTGCATGTTTTGAGCCCAGTACTGATCCTGAAAAGCATTTCCAACCCCACTTACAAGTAAAACTAGCTAAAATGTGCCTGTCTTCTCTTCACTGAAAAGCTCATTCTGAGTACATTTTTAGCATACGTTTGCTCCTGCCGGGTCAGCTGAGCAGCGAAATTCTATTTAACCACCTGCTATCATGAGAGACCTCAGGGCTGCATGTTTTGAGCCCAGTACTGATCCTGAAAAGCGTTTCCAACCCCACTTACAAGTAAAACTAGCTAAAATGTGCCTGGCTGCTATTCACTGAAAAGCTCATTCTGTGTACATTTTTGGCATACTTTTGCTCCTGCCGGGTCAGCTGAGCAGCGAATTTCTATTTAACCACCTGCTTTCATGAGAGACCTCAGGGCTGCATGTTTTGAGCCCAGTACTGAGGCTGAAAAGCATTTCCAACCCTACTTACAAGTAAAACTAGCTAAAATGTGCCTGGCTTCTCTTCACTGAAAAGCTCATTCTGTGTACATTTTTGGCATACGTTTGCTCCTACCGGGTCAGCTGAGCAGCAAATTTCTATTTAACCATCTGCTTTCATGAGAGACCTCAGGGCTGCATGTTTTGAGTCCAGTACTGAGCCTGAAAAGCATTTCCAACTCCACTTACAAGTAAAACTAGCTAAAATGTGCCTGGCTGCTCTTCACTGAAAAGCTCATTCTGAGTACATTTTTGGCATACGTTTGCTCCTGCCGGGTCAGCTGAGCAGCGAATTTCTATTTAACCACCTGCTATCATGAGAGACCTCAGGGCTGCATGTTTTGAGCCCAGTACTGATCCTGAAAAGCGTTTCCAACCCCACTTACAAGTAAAACTAGCTAAAATGTGCCTGGCTGCTATTCACTGAAAAGCTCATTCTGTGTACATTTTTGGCATACGTTTGCTCCTGCCGGGTCAGCTGAGCAGCGAATTTCTATTTAACCACCTGCTTTCATGAGAGACCTCAGGGCTGCATGTTTTGAGCCCAGTACTGATCCTGAAAAGCGTTTCCAACCCCACTTACAAGTAAAACTAGCTAAAATGTGCCTGGCTGCTATTCACTGAAAAGCTCATTCTGTGTACATTTTTGGCATACGTTTGCTCCTGCCGGTTCAGCTGAGCAGCCAATTTCTATTTAACCACCTGCTTTCATGAGAGACCTCAGGGCTGCATGTTTTGAGCCCAGTACTGAGCCTGAAAAGCGTTTCCAACCCCACTTACAAGTAAAACTACCTAAAATGTGCCTGGCTGCTATTCACTGAAAAGCTCATTCTGTGTACATTTTTAGCATACGTTTGCTCCTGCCGGGTCAGCTGAGCAGCGAATTTCTATTTAACCACCTGCTATCATGAGAGACCTCAGGGCTGCATGTTTTGAGCCCAGTATTGATCCTGAAAAGCGTTTCCAACCCCACTTACAAGTAAAACTAGCTAAAATGTGCCTGGCTGCTATTCACTGAAAAGCTCATTCTGTGTACATTTTTAGCATACGTTTGCTCCTGCCGGGTCAGCTGAGCAGCGAATTTCTATTTAACCACCTGCTATCATGAGAGACCTCAGGGCTGCATGTTTTGAGCCCAGTATTGATCCTGAAAAGCGTTTCCAACCCCACTTACAAGTAAAACTAGCTAAAATGTGCCTGGCTGCTATTCACTGAAAAGCTCATTCTGTGTACATTTTTGGCATACGTTTGCTCCTGCCGGGTCAGCTGAGCAGCGAATTTCTATTTAACCACCTGCTTTCATGAGAGACCTCAGGGCTGCATGTTTTGAGCCCAGTACTGAGGCTGAAAAGCATTTCCAACCCTACTTACAAGTAAAACTAGCTAAAATGTGCCTGGCTTCTCTTCACTGAAAAGCTCATTCTGAGTACATTTTTAGCATACGTTTGCTCCTGCCGGGTCAGCTGAGCAGCGAATTTCTATTTAACCACCTGCTATCATGAGAGACCTCAGGGCTGCATGTTTTGAGCCCAGTACTGATCCTGAATAGCGTTTCCAACCCCACTTACAAGTAAAACTAGCTAAAATGTGCCTGGCTGCTATTCACTGAAAAGCTCATTCTGTGTACATTTTTGGCATACATTTGCTCCTAGCGGGTCAGCTGAGCAGCGAATTTCTATTTAACCATCTGCTTTCACTGAGAGACCTCAGGGCTGCATGTTTTGAGCCCAGTACTGAGCCTGAAAAGCGTTTCCAACCCCACTTACAAGTAAAACCAGCTAAAATGTGCCTGGCTGCTATTCACTGAAAAGCTCATTCTGTGTACATTTTTGGCATACGTTTGCTCCTGCCGGGTCAGCTGAGCAGCGAATTTCTATTCAACCACCTGCTTTCATGAGAGACCTCAGGGCTGCATGTTTTGAGCCCAGTACTGATCCTGAAAAGCGTTTCCAACCCCACTTACAAGTAAAACTAGCTAAAATGTGCCTGGCTGCTATTCACTGAAAAGCTCATTCTGTGTACATTTTTGGCATACGTTTGCTCCTGCCGGGTCAGCTTAGCAGCGAATTTCTATTTAACCACCTGCTTTCATGAGAGACCTCAGGGCTGCATGTTTTGAGCCCAGTACTGATCCTGAAAAGCGTTTCCAACCCCACTTACAAGTAAAACTAGCTAAAATGTGCCTGGCTGCTATTCACTGAAAAGCTCATTCTGTGTACATTTTTGGCATACGTTTGCTCCTGCCGGTTCAGCTGAGCAGCGAATTTCTATTTAACCACCTGCTTTCATGAGAGACCTCAGGGCTGCATGTTTTGAGCCCAGTACTGAGCCTGAAAAGCGTTTCCAACCCCACTTACAAGTAAAACTAGCTAAAATGTGCCTGGCTGCTATTCACTGAAAAGCTCATTCTGTGTACATTTTTAGCATACGTTTGCTCCTGCCGGGTCAGCTGAGCAGCGAATTTCTATTTAACCACCTGCTATCATGAGAGACCTCAGGGCTGCATGTTTTGAGCCCAGTATTGATCCTGAAAAGCGTTTCCAACCCCACTTACAAGTAAAACTAGCTAAAATATGTCTGGCTGCTATTCACTGAAAAGCTCATTCTGTGTACATTTTTGGCATACGTTTGCTCCTACCGGGTCAGCTGAGCAGCAAATTTCTATTTAACCACCTGCTTTCATGAGAGACCTCAGGGCTGCATGTTTTGAGCCCAGTACTGAGCCTAAAAAGCATTTCCAACCCCACTTACAAGTAAAACTAGCTAAAATGTGCCTGGCTTCTCTTCACTGAAAAGCTCATTCTGAGTACATTTTTAGCATACGTTTGCTCCTGCCGGGTCAGCTGAGCAGCGAAATTCTATTTAACCACCTGCTATCATGAGAGACCTCAGGGCTGCATGTTTTGAGCCCAGTACTGATCCTGAAAAGCGTTTCCAACCCCACTTACAAGTAAAACTAGCTAAAATGTGCCTGGCTGCTATTCACTGAAAAGCTCATTCTGTGTACATTTTTGGCATACGTTTGCTCCTGCCGGGTCAGCTGAGCAGCGAATTTCTATTTAACCACCTGCTTTCATGAGATACCTCAGGGCTGCATGTTTTGAGCCCAGTACTGAGGCTGAAAAGCATTTCCAACCCTACTTACAAGTAAAACTAGCTAAAATGTGCCTGGCTTCTCTTCACTGAAAAGCTCATTCTGTGTACATTTTTGGCATACGTTTGCTCCTACCGGGTCAGCTGAGCAGCGAATTTCTATTTAACCACCTGCTATCATGAGAGACCTCAGGGCTGCATGTTTTGAGCCCAATACTGATCCTGAAAAGCATTTCCAACCCCACTTACAAGTAAAACTAGCTAAAATGTGCCTGGCTGCTATTCACTGAAAAGCTCATTCTGTGTACATTTTTGGCATACATTTGCTCCTACCGGGTCAGCTGAGCAGCGAATTTCTATTTAACCACCTGCTTTCATGAGAGACCTCAGGGCTGCATGTTTTGAGCCCAGTACTGAGCCTGAAAAGCATTTCCAACCCCACTTAAAAGTAAAACTAGCTAAAATGTGCCTAGCTTCTCTTCACTGAAAAGTTCATTCTGAGTACATTTTTAGCATACGTTTGCTCCTGCCGGGTCAGCTGAGCAGCGAATTTCTATTTAACCACCTGCTATCACGAGAGACCTCAGGGCTGCATGTTTTGAGCCCAGTACTGATCCTGAATAGCGTTTCCAACCCCACTTACAAGTAAAACTAGCTAAAATGTGCCTGGCTGCTATTCACTGAAAAGCTCATTCTGTGTACATTTTTGGCATACATTTGCTCCTAGCGGGTCAGCTGAGCAGCGAATTTCTATTTAACCATCTGCTTTCACTGAGAGACCTCAGGGCTGCATGTTTTGAGCCCAGTACTGAGCCTGAAAAGCGTTTCCAACCCCACTTACAAGTAAAACTAGCTAAAATGTGCCTGGCTGCTATTCACTGAAAAGCTCATTCTGAGTACATTTTTAGCATACGTTTGCTCCTGCCGGGTCAGCTGAGCAGCGAATTTCTATTTAACCACCTGCTATCATGAGAGACCTCAGGGCTGCATGTTTTGAGCCCAGTACTGATCCTGAAAAGCGTTTCCAACCCCACTTACAAGTAAAACTAGCTAAAATGTGCCTGGCTGCTATTCACTGAAAAGCTCATTCTGTGTACATTTTTAGGCATACGTTTGCTCCTGCCGGGTCAGCTGAGCAGCGAATGTCTATTTAACGACCTGCTATCATGAGAGACCTCAGGGCTGCATGTTTTGAGCCCAGTACTGATCCTGAAAAGCGTTTCCAACCCCACTTACAAGTAAAACTAGCTAAAATGTGCCTGGCTGCTATTCACTGAAAAGCTCATTCTGAGTACATTTTTAGCATACGTTTGCTCCTGCCGGGTCAGCTGAGAAGCGAATTTCTATTTAACAACCTGCTATCATGAGAGACCCCAGGGCTGCATGTTTTGATTCCAGTATTGATCCTGAAAAGCGTTTCCAACCCCACTTACAAGTAAAACTAGCTAAAATGTGCCTGGCTGCTATTCACTGAAAAGCTCATTCTGAGTACATTTTTAGCATACGTTTGCTCCTGCCGGGTCAGCTGAGCAGCGATTTTCTATTTAACCACCTGCTATCATGAGAGACCTCAGGGCTGCATGTTTTGAGCCCAGTACTGAGCCTAAAAAGCATTTCCAACCCCACTTACAAGTAAAACTAGCTAAAATGTGCCTGGCTTCTCTTCACTGAAAAGCTCATTCTGAGTACATTTTTAGCATACGTTTGCTCCTGCCGGGTCAGCTGAGCAGCGAAATTCTATTTAACCACCTGCTATCATGAGAGACCTCAGGGCTGCATGTTTTGAGCCCAGTACTGATCCTGAAAAAGCGTTTCCAACCCCATTTACAAGTAAAACTAGCTAAAATGTGCCTGGCTGCTATTCACTGAAAAGCTCATTCTGTGTACATTTTTGGCATACGTTTGCTCCTACCTGGTCAGCTGAGCAGCGAATTTCTATTTAACCACCTGCTTTCATGAGAGACCTCAGGGCTGCATGTTTTGAGCCCAGTACTGAGCCTAAAAAGCATTTCCAACCCCACTTACAAGTAAAACTAGCTAAAATGTGCCTGGCTTCTCTTCACTGAAAAGCTCATTCTGAGTACATTTTTAGCATACGTTTGCTCCTGCCGGGTCAGCTGAGCAGCGAAATTCTATTTAACCACCTGCTATCATGAGAGACCTCAGGGCTGCATGTTTTGAGCCCAGTACTGATCCTGAAAAGCGTTTCCAACCCCACTTACAAGTAAAACTAGCTAAAATGTGCCTGGCTGCTATTCACTGAAAAGCTCATTCTGTGTACATTTTTGGCATACGTTTGCTCCTACCTGGTCAGCTGAGCAGCGAATTTCTATTTAACCACCTGCTTTCATGAGAGACCTCAGGGCTGCATGTTTTGAGCCCAGTACTGAGCCTAAAAAGCATTTCCAACCCCACTTACAAGTAAAACTAGCTAAAATGTGCCTGGCTTCTCTTCACTGAAAAGCTCATTCTGAGTACATTTTTAGCATACGTTTGCTCCTGCCGGGTCAGCTGAGCAGCGAAATTCTATTTAACCACCTGCTATCATGAGAGACCTCAGGGCTGCATGTTTTGAGCCCAGTACTGATCCTGAAAAGCGTTTCCAACCCCACTTACAAGTAAAACTAGCTAAAATGTGCCTGGCTGCTATTCACTGAAAAGCTCATTCTGTGTACATTTTTGGCATACGTTTGCTCCTGCCGGGTCAGCTGAGCAGCAAATTTCTATTTAACCACCTGCTTTCATGAGAGACCTCAGGGCTGCATGTTTTGAGCCCAGTACTGATCCTGAAAAGGGTTTCCAACCCCACTTACAAGTAAAACTAGCTAAAATGTGCCTGGCTGCTATTCACTGAAAAGCTCATTCTGTGTACATTTTTGGCATACGTTTGCTCCTGACGGGTCAGCTGAGCAGCGAATTTCTATTTAACCACCTGCTTTCATGAGAGACCTCAGGGCTGCATGTTTTGAGCCCAGTACTGATCCTGAAAAGCGTTTCCAACCCCACTTACAAGTAAAACTAGCTAAAATGTGCCTGGCTGCTATTCACTGAAAAGCTCATTCTGTGTACATTTTTGGCATACGTTTGCTCCTGCCGGGTCAGCTGAGCAGCGAATTTCTATTTAACCACCTGCTTTCATGAGAGACCTCAGGGCTGCATGTTTTGAGCCCAGTACTGAGGCTGAAAAGCATTTCCAACCCTACTTACAAGTAAAACTAGCTAAAATGTGCCTGGCTTCTCTTCACTGAAAAGCTCATTCTGTGTACATTTTTGGCATACGTTTGCTCCTACCGGGTCAGCTGAGCAGCGAATTTCTATTTAACCACCTGCTATCATGAGAGACCTCAGGGCTGCATGTTTTGAGCCCAGTACTGATCCTGAAAAGCATTTCCAACCCCACTTAAAAGTAAAACTAGCTAAAATGTGCCTAGCTTCTCTTCACTGAAAAGCTCATTCTGAGTACATTTTTAGCATACGTTTGCTCCTGCCGGGTCAGCTGAGCAGCGAATTTCTATTTAACCACCTGCTATCATGAGAGACCTCAGGGCTGCATGTTTTGAGCCCAGTACTGATCCTGAATAGCGTTTCCAACCCCACTTACAAGTAAAACTAGCTAAAATGTGCCTGGCTGCTATTCACTGAAAAGCTCATTCTGTGTACATTTTTGGCATACATTTGCTCCTAGCGGGTCAGCTGAGCAGCGAATGTCTATTTAACCACCTGCTATCATGAGAGACCTCAGGGCTGCATGTTTTGAGCCCAGTACTGAGCCTGAAAAGCGTTTCCAACCCCACTTACAAGTAAAACTAGCTAAAATGTGCCTGGCTGCTATTCACTGAAAAGCTCATTCTGAGTACATTTTTAGCATACGTTTGCTCCTGCCGGGTCAGCTGAGCAGCGAATTTCTATTTAACCACCTGCTATCATGAGAGACCTCAGGGCTGCATGTTTTGAGCCCAGTACTGATCCTGAAAAGCGTTTCCAACCCCACTTACAAGTAAAACTAGCTAAAATGTGCCTGGCTGCTATTCACTGAAAAGCTCATTCTGAGTACATTTTTAGCATACGTTTGCTCCTGCCGGGTCAGCTGAGCAGCGAATTTCTATTTAACCACCTGCTATCATGAGAGACCTCAGGGCTGCATGTTTTGAGCCCAGTACTGATCCTGAAAAGCGTTTCCAACCCCACTTACAAGTAAAACTAGCTAAAATGTGCCTGGCTGCTATTCACTGAAAAGCTCATTCTGTGTACATTTTTAGGCATACGTTTGCTCCTGCCGGGTCAGCTGAGCAGCGAATGTCTATTTAACCACCTGCTATCATGAGAGACCTCAGGGCTGCATGTTTTGAGCCCAGTACTGATCCTGAAAAGCGTTTCCAACCCCACTTACAAGTAAAACTAGCTAAAATGTGCCTGGCTGCTATTCACTGAAAAGCTCATTCTGAGTACATTTTTAGCATACGTTTGCTCCTGCCGGGTCAGCTGAGTAGCGAATTTCTATTTAACAACCTGCTATCATGAGAGACCCCAGGGCTGCATGTTTTGATTCCAGTATTGATCCTGAAAAGCGTTTCCAACCCCACTTACAAGTAAAACTAGCTAAAATGTGCCTGGCTGCTATTCACTGAAAAGCTCATTCTGTGTACATTTTTGGCATACGTTTGCTCCTACCTGGTCAGCTGAGCAGCGAATTTCTATTTAACCACCTGCTTTCATGAGAGACCTCAGGGCTGCATGTTTTGAGCCCAGTACTGAGCCTAAAAAGCATTTCCAACCCCACTTACAAGTAAAACTAGCTAAAATGTGCCTGGCTTCTCTTCACTGAAAAGCTCATTCTGAGTACATTTTTAGCATACGTTTGCTCCTGCCGGGTCAGCTGAGCAGCGAAATTCTATTTAACCACCTGCTATCATGAGAGACCTCAGGGCTGCATGTTTTGAGCCCAGTACTGATCCTGAAAAGCGTTTCCAACCCCACTTACAAGTAAAACTAGCTAAAATGTGCCTGGCTGCTATTCACTGAAAAGCTCATTCTGTGTACATTTTTGGCATACGTTTGCTCCTGCCGGGTCAGCTGAGCAGCAAATTTCTATTTAACCACCTGCTTTCATGAGAGACCTCAGGGCTGCATGTTTTGAGCCCAGTACTGATCCTGAAAAGCGTTTCCAACCCCACTTACAAGTAAAACTAGCTAAAATGTGCCTGGCTGCTATTCACTGAAAAGCTCATTCTGTGTACATTTTTGGCATACGTTTGCTCCTGACGGGTCAGCTGAGCAGCGAATTTCTATTTAACCACCTGCTTTCATGAGAGACCTCAGGGCTGCATGTTTTGAGCCCAGTACTGATCCTGAAAAGCGTTTCCAACCCCACTTACAAGTAAAACTAGCTAAAATGTGCCTGGCTGCTATTCACTGAAAAGCTCATTCTGTGTACATTTTTGGCATACGTTTGCTCCTGCCGGGTCAGCTGAGCAGCGAATTTCTATTTAACCACCTGCTTTCATGAGAGACCTCAGGGCTGCATGTTTTGAGCCCAGTACTGAGGCTGAAAAGCATTTCCAACCCTACTTACAAGTAAAACTAGCTAAAATGTGCCTGGCTTCTCTTCACTGAAAAGCTCATTCTGTGTACATTTTTGGCATACGTTTGCTCCTACCGGGTCAGCTGAGCAGCGAATTTCTATTTAACCACCTGCTATCATGAGAGACCTCAGGGCTGCATGTTTTGAGCCCAGTACTGATCCTGAAAAGCATTTCCAACCCCACTTACAAGTAAAACTAGCTAAAATGTGCCTGTCTTCTCTTCACTGAAAAGCTCATTCTGAGTACATTTTTAGCATACGTTTGCTCCTGCCGGGTCAGCTGAGCAGCGAAATTCTATTTAACCACCTGCTATCATGAGAGACCTCAGGGCTGCATGTTTTGAGCCCAGTACTGATCCTGAAAAGCGTTTCCAACCCCACTTACAAGTAAAACTAGCTAAAATGTGCCTGGCTGCTATTCACTGAAAAGCTCATTCTGTGTACATTTTTGGCATACTTTTGCTCCTGCCGGGTCAGCTGAGCAGCGAATTTCTATTTAACCACCTGCTTTCATGAGAGACCTCAGGGCTGCATGTTTTGAGCCCAGTACTGAGGCTGAAAAGCATTTCCAACCCTACTTACAAGTAAAACTAGCTAAAATGTGCCTGGCTTCTCTTCACTGAAAAGCTCATTCTGTGTACATTTTTGGCATACGTTTGCTCCTACCGGGTCAGCTGAGCAGCAAATTTCTATTTAACCATCTGCTTTCATGAGAGACCTCAGGGCTGCATGTTTTGAGTCCAGTACTGAGCCTGAAAAGCATTTCCAACTCCACTTACAAGTAAAACTAGCTAAAATGTGCCTGGCTGCTCTTCACTGAAAAGCTCATTCTGAGTACATTTTTGGCATACGTTTGCTCCTGCCGGGTCAGCTGAGCAGCGAATTTCTATTTAACCACCTGCTATCATGAGAGACCTCAGGGCTGCATGTTTTGAGCCCAGTACTGATCCTGAAAAGCGTTTCCAACCCCACTTACAAGTAAAACTAGCTAAAATGTGCCTGGCTGCTATTCACTGAAAAGCTCATTCTGTGTACATTTTTGGCATACGTTTGCTCCTGCCGGGTCAGCTGAGCAGCGAATTTCTATTTAACCACCTGCTTTCATGAGAGACCTCAGGGCTGCATGTTTTGAGCCCAGTACTGATCCTGAAAAGCGTTTCCAACCCCACTTACAAGTAAAACTAGCTAAAATGTGCCTGGCTGCTATTCACTGAAAAGCTCATTCTGTGTACATTTTTGGCATACGTTTGCTCCTGCCGGTTCAGCTGAGCAGCCAATTTCTATTTAACCACCTGCTTTCATGAGAGACCTCAGGGCTGCATGTTTTGAGCCCAGTACTGAGCCTGAAAAGCGTTTCCAACCCCACTTACAAGTAAAACTACCTAAAATGTGCCTGGCTGCTATTCACTGAAAAGCTCATTCTGTGTACATTTTTAGCATACGTTTGCTCCTGCCGGGTCAGCTGAGCAGCGAATTTCTATTTAACCACCTGCTATCATGAGAGACCTCAGGGCTGCATGTTTTGAGCCCAGTATTGATCCTGAAAAGCGTTTCCAACCCCACTTACAAGTAAAACTAGCTAAAATGTGCCTGGCTGCTATTCACTGAAAAGCTCATTCTGTGTACATTTTTAGCATACGTTTGCTCCTGCCGGGTCAGCTGAGCAGCGAATTTCTATTTAACCACCTGCTATCATGAGAGACCTCAGGGCTGCATGTTTTGAGCCCAGTATTGATCCTGAAAAGCGTTTCCAACCCCACTTACAAGTAAAACTAGCTAAAATGTGCCTGGCTGCTATTCACTGAAAAGCTCATTCTGTGTACATTTTTGGCATACGTTTGCTCCTGCCGGGTCAGCTGAGCAGCGAATTTCTATTTAACCACCTGCTTTCATGAGAGACCTCAGGGCTGCATGTTTTGAGCCCAGTACTGAGGCTGAAAAGCATTTCCAACCCTACTTACAAGTAAAACTAGCTAAAATGTGCCTGGCTTCTCTTCACTGAAAAGCTCATTCTGAGTACATTTTTAGCATACGTTTGCTCCTGCCGGGTCAGCTGAGCAGCGAATTTCTATTTAACCACCTGCTATCATGAGAGACCTCAGGGCTGCATGTTTTGAGCCCAGTACTGATCCTGAATAGCGTTTCCAACCCCACTTACAAGTAAAACTAGCTAAAATGTGCCTGGCTGCTATTCACTGAAAAGCTCATTCTGTGTACATTTTTGGCATACATTTGCTCCTAGCGGGTCAGCTGAGCAGCGAATTTCTATTTAACCATCTGCTTTCACTGAGAGACCTCAGGGCTGCATGTTTTGAGCCCAGTACTGAGCCTGAAAAGCGTTTCCAACCCCACTTACAAGTAAAACCAGCTAAAATGTGCCTGGCTGCTATTCACTGAAAAGCTCATTCTGTGTACATTTTTGGCATACGTTTGCTCCTGCCGGGTCAGCTGAGCAGCGAATTTCTATTCAACCACCTGCTTTCATGAGAGACCTCAGGGCTGCATGTTTTGAGCCCAGTACTGATCCTGAAAAGCGTTTCCAACCCCACTTACAAGTAAAACTAGCTAAAATGTGCCTGGCTGCTATTCACTGAAAAGCTCATTCTGTGTACATTTTTGGCATACGTTTGCTCCTGCCGGGTCAGCTTAGCAGCGAATTTCTATTTAACCACCTGCTTTCATGAGAGACCTCAGGGCTGCATGTTTTGAGCCCAGTACTGATCCTGAAAAGCGTTTCCAACCCCACTTACAAGTAAAACTAGCTAAAATGTGCCTGGCTGCTATTCACTGAAAAGCTCATTCTGTGTACATTTTTGGCATACGTTTGCTCCTGCCGGTTCAGCTGAGCAGCGAATTTCTATTTAACCACCTGCTTTCATGAGAGACCTCAGGGCTGCATGTTTTGAGCCCAGTACTGAGCCTGAAAAGCGTTTCCAACCCCACTTACAAGTAAAACTAGCTAAAATGTGCCTGGCTGCTATTCACTGAAAAGCTCATTCTGTGTACATTTTTAGCATACGTTTGCTCCTGCCGGGTCAGCTGAGCAGCGAATTTCTATTTAACCACCTGCTATCATGAGAGACCTCAGGGCTGCATGTTTTGAGCCCAGTATTGATCCTGAAAAGCGTTTCCAACCCCACTTACAAGTAAAACTAGCTAAAATATGTCTGGCTGCTATTCACTGAAAAGCTCATTCTGTGTACATTTTTGGCATACGTTTGCTCCTACCGGGTCAGCTGAGCAGCAAATTTCTATTTAACCACCTGCTTTCATGAGAGACCTCAGGGCTGCATGTTTTGAGCCCAGTACTGAGCCTAAAAAGCATTTCCAACCCCACTTACAAGTAAAACTAGCTAAAATGTGCCTGGCTTCTCTTCACTGAAAAGCTCATTCTGAGTACATTTTTAGCATACGTTTGCTCCTGCCGGGTCAGCTGAGCAGCGAAATTCTATTTAACCACCTGCTATCATGAGAGACCTCAGGGCTGCATGTTTTGAGCCCAGTACTGATCCTGAAAAGCGTTTCCAACCCCACTTACAAGTAAAACTAGCTAAAATGTGCCTGGCTGCTATTCACTGAAAAGCTCATTCTGTGTACATTTTTGGCATACGTTTGCTCCTGCCGGGTCAGCTGAGCAGCGAATTTCTATTTAACCACCTGCTTTCATGAGATACCTCAGGGCTGCATGTTTTGAGCCCAGTACTGAGGCTGAAAAGCATTTCCAACCCTACTTACAAGTAAAACTAGCTAAAATGTGCCTGGCTTCTCTTCACTGAAAAGCTCATTCTGTGTACATTTTTGGCATACGTTTGCTCCTACCGGGTCAGCTGAGCAGCGAATTTCTATTTAACCACCTGCTATCATGAGAGACCTCAGGGCTGCATGTTTTGAGCCCAATACTGATCCTGAAAAGCATTTCCAACCCCACTTACAAGTAAAACTAGCTAAAATGTGCCTGGCTGCTATTCACTGAAAAGCTCATTCTGTGTACATTTTTGGCATACATTTGCTCCTACCGGGTCAGCTGAGCAGCGAATTTCTATTTAACCACCTGCTTTCATGAGAGACCTCAGGGCTGCATGTTTTGAGCCCAGTACTAAGCCTGAAAAGCATTTCCAACCCCACTTAAAAGTAAAACTAGCTAAAATGTGCCTAGCTTCTCTTCACTGAAAAGCTCATTCTGAGTACATTTTTAGCATACGTTTGCTCCTGCCGGGTCAGCTGAGCAGCGAATTTCTATTTAACCACCTGCTATCATGAGAGACCTCAGGGCTGCATGTTTTGAGCCCAGTACTGATCCTGAAAAGCGTTTCCAACCCCACTTACAAGTAAAACTAGCTAAAATGTGCCTGGCTGCTATTCACTGAAAAGCTCATTCTGTGTACATTTTTGGCATACATTTGCTCCTACCGGGTCAGCTGAGAAGCGAATTTCTATTTAACAACCTGCTATCATGAGAGACCCCAGGGCTGCATGTTTTGATTCCAGTATTGATCCTGAAAAGCGTTTCCAACCCCACTTACAAGTAAAACTAGCTAAAATGTGCCTGGCTGCTATTCACTGAAAAGCTCATTCTGAGTACATTTTTAGCATACGTTTGCTCCTGCCGGGTCAGCTGAGCAGCGATTTTCTATTTAACCACCTGCTATCATGAGAGACCTCAGGGCTGCATGTTTTGAGCCCAGTACTGAGCCTAAAAAGCATTTCCAACCCCACTTACAAGTAAAACTAGCTAAAATGTGCCTGGCTTCTCTTCACTGAAAAGCTCATTCTGAGTACATTTTTAGCATACGTTTGCTCCTGCCGGGTCAGCTGAGCAGCGAAATTCTATTTAACCACCTGCTATCATGAGAGACCTCAGGGCTGCATGTTTTGAGCCCAGTACTGATCCTGAAAAGCGTTTCCAACCCCATTTACAAGTAAAACTAGCTAAAATGTGCCTGGCTGCTATTCACTGAAAAGCTCATTCTGTGTACATTTTTGGCATACGTTTGCTCCTACCTGGTCAGCTGAGCAGCGAATTTCTATTTAACCACCTGCTTTCATGAGAGACCTCAGGGCTGCATGTTTTGAGCCCAGTACTGAGCCTAAAAAGCATTTCCAACCCCACTTACAAGTAAAACTAGCTAAAATGTGCCTGGCTTCTCTTCACTGAAAAGCTCATTCTGAGTACATTTTTAGCATACGTTTGCTCCTGCCGGGTCAGCTGAGCAGCGAAATTCTATTTAACCACCTGCTATCATGAGAGACCTCAGGGCTGCATGTTTTGAGCCCAGTACTGATCCTGAAAAGCGTTTCCAACCCCACTTACAAGTAAAACTAGCTAAAATGTGCCTGGCTGCTATTCACTGAAAAGCTCATTCTGTGTACATTTTTGGCATACGTTTGCTCCTGCCGGGTCAGCTGAGCAGCAAATTTCTATTTAACCACCTGCTTTCATGAGAGACCTCAAGGGCTGCATGTTTTGAGCCCAGTACTGATCCTGAAAAGCGTTTCCAACCCCACTTACAAGTAAAACTAGCTAAAATGTGCCTGGCTGCTATTCACTGAAAAGCTCATTCTGTGTACATTTTTGGCATACGTTTGCTCCTGACGGGTCAGCTGAGCAGCGAATTTCTATTTAACCACCTGCTTTCATGAGAGACCTCAGGGCTGCATGTTTTGAGCCCAGTACTGATCCTGAAAAGCGTTTCCAACCCCACTTACAAGTAAAACTAGCTAAAATGTGCCTGGCTGCTATTCACTGAAAAGCTCATTCTGTGTACATTTTTGGCATACGTTTGCTCCTGCCGGGTCAGCTGAGCAGCGAATTTCTATTTAACCATCTGCTTTCATGAGAGACCTCAGGGCTGCATGTTTTGAGTCCAGTACTGAGCCTGAAAAGCATTTCCAACCCCACTTACAAGTAAAACTAGCTAAAATGTGCCTGGCTACTCTTCACTGAAAAGCTCATTCTGAGTACATTTTTGGCATACGTTTGCTCCTGCCGGGTCAGCTGAGCAGCGAATTTCTATTTAACCACCTGCTATCATGAGAGAATTCAGGGCTGCATGTTTTGAGCCCAGTACTGATCCTGAAAAGCATTTCCAACCCCAATTACAAGTAAAACTAGCTAAAATGTGCCTGGCTGCTATTCACTGAAAAGCTCATTCTGAGTACATTTTTAGCATACGTTTGCTCCTGCCGGGTCAGCTGAGCAGCGAATTTCTATTTAACCACCTGCTATCATGAGAGACCTCAGGGCTGCATGTTTTGAGCCCAGTACTGATCCTGAAAAGCGTTTCCAACCCCACTTACAAGTAAAACTAGCTAAAATGTGCCTGGCTGCTATTCACTGAAAAGCTCATTCTGTGTACATTTTTGGCATACGTTTGCTCCTACCGGGTCAGCTGAGCAGCAAATTTCTATTTAACCATCTGCTTTCATGAGAGACCTCAGGGCTGCATGTTTTGAGTCCAGTACTGAGCCTGAAAAGCATTTCCAACTCCACTTACAAGTAAAACTAGCTAAAATGTGCCTGGCTGCTCTTCACTGAAAAGCTCATTCTGAGTACATTTTTGGCATACGTTTGCTCCTGCCGGGTCAGCTGAGCAGCGAATTTCTATTTAACCACCTGCTATCATGAGAGACCTCAGGGCTGCATGTTTTGAGCCCAGTACTGATCCTGAAAAGCGTTTCCAACCCCACTTACAAGTAAAACTAGCTAAAATGTGCCTGGCTGCTATTCACTGAAAAGCTCATTCTGTGTACATTTTTGGCATACGTTTGCTCCTGCCGGGTCAGCTGAGCAGCAAATTTCTATTTAACCACCTGCTTTCATGAGAGACCTCAGGGCTGCATGTTTTGAGCCCAGTACTGATCCTGAAAAGCGTTTCCAACCCCACTTACAAGTAAAACTAGCTAAAATGTGCCTGGCTGCTATTCACTGAAAAGCTCATTCTGTGTAAATTTTTGGCATACGTTTGCTCCTGCCGGTTCAGCTGAGCAGCCAATTTCTATTTAACCACCTGCTTTCATGAGAGACCTCAGGGCTGCATGTTTTGAGCCCAGTACTGAGCCTGAAAAGCGTTTCCAACCCCACTTACAAGTAAAACTACCTAAAATGTGCCTGGCTGCTATTCACTGAAAAGCTCATTCTGTGTACATTTTTAGCATACGTTTGCTCCTGCCGGGTCAGCTGAGCAGCGAATTTCTATTTAACCACCTGCTATCATGAGAGACCTCAGGGCTGCATGTTTTGAGCCCAGTATTGATCCTGAAAAGCGTTTCCAACCCCACTTACAAGTAAAACTAGCTAACATGTGCCTGGCTGCTATTCACTGAAAAGCTCATTCTGTGTACATTTTTGGCATACGTTTGCTCCTACCGGGTCAGCTGAGCAGCAAATTTCTATTTAACCACCTGCTTTCATGAGAGACCTCAGGGCTGCATGTTTTGAGCCCAGTACTGAGCCTAAAAAGCATTTCCAACCCCACTTACAAGTAAAACTAACTAAAATGTGCCTGGCTTCTCTTCACTGAAAAGCTCATTCTGAGTACATTTTTAGCATACGTTTGCTCCTGCCGGGTCAGCTGAGCAGCGAAATTCTATTTAACCACCTGCTATCATGAGAGACCTCAGGGCTGCATGTTTTGAGCCCAGTACTGATCCTGAAAAGCGTTTCCAACCCCACTTACAAGTAAAACCAGCTAAAATGTGCCTGGCTGCTATTCACTGAAAAGCTCATTCTGTGTACATTTTTGGCATGCGTTTGCTCCTGCCGGGTCAGCTGAGCAGCGAATTTCTATTCAACCACCTGCTTTCATGAGAGACCTCAGGGCTGCATGTTTTGAGCCCAGTACTGAGCCTGAAAAGCGTTTCCAACCCCACTTACAAGTAAAACTAGCTAAAATGTGCCTGGCTGCTATTCACTGAAAACCTCATTCTGTGTACATTTTTAGCATACGTTTGCTCCTGCCGGGTCAGCTGAGCAGCGATTTTCTATTTAACCACCTGCTATCATGAGAGACCTCAGGGCTGCATGTTTTGAGCCCAGTACTGAGCCTAAAAAGCATTTCCAACCCCACTTACAAGTAAAACTAGCTAAAATGTGCCTGGCTTCTCTTCACTGAAAAGCTCATTCTGAGTACATTTTTAGCATACGTTTGCTCCTGCCGGGTCAGCTGAGCAGCGAAATTCTATTTAACCACCTGCTATCATGAGAGACCTCAGGGCTGCATGTTTTGAGCCCAGTACTGATCCTGAAAAGCGTTTCCAACCCCATTTACAAGTAAAACTAGCTAAAATGTGCCTGGCTGCTATTCACTGAAAAGCTCATTCTGTGTACATTTTTGGCATACGTTTGCTCCTACCTGGTCAGCTGAGCAGCGAATTTCTATTTAACCACCTGCTTTCATGAGAGACCTCAGGGCTGCATGTTTTGAGCCCAGTACTGAGCCTAAAAAGCATTTCCAACCCCACTTACAAGTAAAACTAGCTAAAATGTGCCTGGCTTCTCTTCACTGAAAAGCTCATTCTGAGTACATTTTTAGCATACGTTTGCTCCTGACGGGTCAGCTGAGCAGCGAAATTCTATTTAACCACCTGCTATCATGAGAGACCTCAGGGCTGCATGTTTTGAGCCCAGTACTGATCCTGAAAAGCGTTTCCAACCCCACTTACAAGTAAAACTAGCTAAAATGTGCCTGGCTGCTATTCACTGAAAAGCTCATTCTGTGTACATTTTTGGCATACGTTTGCTCCTGCCGGGTCAGCTGAGCAGCGAATTTCTATTTAACCATCTGCTTTCATGAGAGACCTCAGGGCTGCATGTTTTGAGTCCAGTACTGAGCCTGAAAAGCATTTCCAACCCCACTTACAAGTAAAACTAGCTAAAATGTGCCTGGCTGCTCTTCACTGAAAAGCTCATTCTGAGTACATTTTTGGCATACGTTTGCTCCTGCCGGGTCAGCTGAGCAGCGAATTTCTATTTAACCACCTGCTATCATGAGAGAATTCAGGGCTGCATGTTTTGAGCCCAGTACTGATCCTGAAAAGCATTTCCAACCCCAATTACAAGTAAAACTAGCTAAAATGTGCCTGGCTGCTATTCACTGAAAAGCTCATTCTGAGTACATTTTTAGCATACGTTTGCTCCTGCCGGGTCAGCTGAGCAGCGAATTTCTATTTAACCACCTGCTATCATGAGAGACCTCAGGGCTGCATGTTTTGAGCCCAGTACTGATCCTGAAAAGCGTTTCCAACCCCACTTACAAGTAAAACTAGCTAAAATGTGCCTGGCTGCTATTCACTGAAAAGCTCATTCTGTGTACATTTTTGGCATACGTTTGCTCCTACCGGGTCAGCTGAGCAGCAAATTTCTATTTAACCATCTGCTTTCATGAGAGACCTCAGGGCTGCATGTTTTGAGTCCAGTACTGAGCCTGAAAAGCATTTCCAACTCCACTTACAAGTAAAACTAGCTAAAATGTGCCTGGCTGCTCTTCACTGAAAAGCTCATTCTGAGTACATTTTTGGCATACGTTTGCTCCTGCCGGGTCAGCTGAGCAGCAAATTTCTATTTAACCACCTGCTATCATGAGAGACCTCAGGGCTGCATGTTTTGAGCCCAGTACTGAGGCTGAAAAGCATTTCCAACCCTACTTACAAGTAAAACTAGCTAAAATGTGCCTGGCTTCTCTTCACTGAAAAGCTCATTCTGTGTACATTTTTGGCATACGTTTGCTCCTACCGGGTCAGCTGAGCAGCGAATTTCTATTTAACCACCTGCTATCATGAGAGACCTCAGGGCTGCATGTTTTGAGCCCAGTACTGATCCTGAAAAGCATTTCCAACCCCACTTACAAGTAAAACTAGCTAAAATGTGCCTGTCTTCTCTTCACTGAAAAGCTCATTCTGAGTACATTTTTAGCATACGTTTGCTCCTGCCGGGTCAGCTGAGCAGCGAAATTCTATTTAACCACCTGCTATCATGAGAGACCTCAGGGCTGCATGTTTTGAGCCCAGTACTGATCCTGAAAAGCGTTTCCAACCCCACTTACAAGTAAAACTAGCTAAAATGTGCCTGGCTGCTATTCACTGAAAAGCTCATTCTGTGTACATTTTTGGCATACTTTTGCTCCTGCCGGGTCAGCTGAGCAGCGAATTTCTATTTAACCACCTGCTTTCATGAGAGACCTCAGGGCTGCATGTTTTGAGCCCAGTACTGAGGCTGAAAAGCATTTCCAACCCTACTTACAAGTAAAACTAGCTAAAATGTGCCTGGCTTCTCTTCACTGAAAAGCTCATTCTGTGTACATTTTTGGCATACGTTTGCTCCTACCGGGTCAGCTGAGCAGCGAATTTCTATTTAACCACCTGCTATCATGAGAGACCTCAGGGCTGCATGTTTTGAGCCCAGTACTGATCCTGAAAAGCATTTCCAACCCCACTTACAAGTAAAACTAGCTAAAATGTGCCTGGCTGCTATTCACTGAAAAGCTCATTCTGTGTACATTTTTGGCATACATTTGCTCCTACCGGGTCAGCTGAGCAGCGAATTTCTATTTAACCACCTGCTTTCATGAGAGACCTCAGGGCTGCATGTTTTGAGCCCAGTACTAAGCCTGAAAAGCATTTCCAACCCCACTTAAAAGTAAAACTAGCTAAAATGTGCCTAGCTTCTCTTCACTGAAAAGCTCATTCTGAGTACATTTTTAGCATACGTTTGCTCCTGCCGGGTCAGCTGAGCAGCGAATTTCTATTTAACCACCTGCTATCATGAGAGACCTCAGGGCTGCATGTTTTGAGCCCAGTACTGATCCTGAAAAGCGTTTCCAACCCCACTTACAAGTAAAACTAGCTAAAATGTGCCTGGCTGCTATTCACTGAAAAGCTCATTCTGTGTACATTTTTGGCATACATTTGCTCCTACCGGGTCAGCTGAGAAGCGAATTTCTATTTAACAACCTGCTATCATGAGAGACCCCAGGGCTGCATGTTTTGATTCCAGTATTGATCCTGAAAAGCGTTTCCAACCCCACTTACAAGTAAAACTAGCTAAAATGTGCCTGGCTGCTATTCACTGAAAAGCTCATTCTGAGTACATTTTTAGCATACGTTTGCTCCTGCCGGGTCAGCTGAGCAGCGATTTTCTATTTAACCACCTGCTATCATGAGAGACCTCAGGGCTGCATGTTTTGAGCCCAGTACTGAGCCTAAAAAGCATTTCCAACCCCACTTACAAGTAAAACTAGCTAAAATGTGCCTGGCTTCTCTTCACTGAAAAGCTCATTCTGAGTACATTTTTAGCATACGTTTGCTCCTGCCGGGTCAGCTGAGCAGCGAAATTCTATTTAACCACCTGCTATCATGAGAGACCTCAGGGCTGCATGTTTTGAGCCCAGTACTGATCCTGAAAAGCGTTTCCAACCCCATTTACAAGTAAAACTAGCTAAAATGTGCCTGGCTGCTATTCACTGAAAAGCTCATTCTGTGTACATTTTTGGCATACGTTTGCTCCTACCTGGTCAGCTGAGCAGCGAATTTCTATTTAACCACCTGCTTTCATGAGAGACCTCAGGGCTGCATGTTTTGAGCCCAGTACTGAGCCTAAAAAGCATTTCCAACCCCACTTACAAGTAAAACTAGCTAAAATGTGCCTGGCTTCTCTTCACTGAAAAGCTCATTCTGAGTACATTTTTAGCATACGTTTGCTCCTGCCGGGTCAGCTGAGCAGCGAAATTCTATTTAACCACCTGCTATCATGAGAGACCTCAGGGCTGCATGTTTTGAGCCCAGTACTGATCCTGAAAAGCGTTTCCAACCCCACTTACAAGTAAAACTAGCTAAAATGTGCCTGGCTGCTATTCACTGAAAAGCTCATTCTGTGTACATTTTTGGCATACGTTTGCTCCTGCCGGGTCAGCTGAGCAGCAAATTTCTATTTAACCACCTGCTTTCATGAGAGACCTCAGGGCTGCATGTTTTGAGCCCAGTACTGATCCTGAAAAGCGTTTCCAACCCCACTTACAAGTAAAACTAGCTAAAATGTGCCTGGCTGCTATTCACTGAAAAGCTCATTCTGTGTACATTTTTGGCATACGTTTGCTCCTGACGGGTCAGCTGAGCAGCGAATTTCTATTTAACCACCTGCTTTCATGAGAGACCTCAGGGCTGCATGTTTTGAGCCCAGTACTGATCCTGAAAAGCGTTTCCAACCCCACTTACAAGTAAAACTAGCTAAAATGTGCCTGGCTGCTATTCACTGAAAAGCTCATTCTGTGTACATTTTTGGCATACGTTTGCTCCTGCCGGGTCAGCTGAGCAGCGAATTTCTATTTAACCATCTGCTTTCATGAGAGACCTCAGGGCTGCATGTTTTGAGTCCAGTACTGAGCCTGAAAAGCATTTCCAACCCCACTTACAAGTAAAACTAGCTAAAATGTGCCTGGCTACTCTTCACTGAAAAGCTCATTCTGAGTACATTTTTGGCATACGTTTGCTCCTGCCGGGTCAGCTGAGCAGCGAATTTCTATTTAACCACCTGCTATCATGAGAGAATTCAGGGCTGCATGTTTTGAGCCCAGTACTGATCCTGAAAAGCATTTCCAACCCCAATTACAAGTAAAACTAGCTAAAATGTGCCTGGCTGCTATTCACTGAAAAGCTCATTCTGAGTACATTTTTAGCATACGTTTGCTCCTGCCGGGTCAGCTGAGCAGCGAATTTCTATTTAACCACCTGCTATCATGAGAGACCTCAGGGCTGCATGTTTTGAGCCCAGTACTGATCCTGAAAAGCGTTTCCAACCCCACTTACAAGTAAAACTAGCTAAAATGTGCCTGGCTGCTATTCACTGAAAAGCTCATTCTGTGTACATTTTTGGCATACGTTTGCTCCTACCGGGTCAGCTGAGCAGCAAATTTCTATTTAACCATCTGCTTTCATGAGAGACCTCAGGGCTGCATGTTTTGAGTCCAGTACTGAGCCTGAAAAGCATTTCCAACTCCACTTACAAGTAAAACTAGCTAAAATGTGCCTGGCTGCTCTTCACTGAAAAGCTCATTCTGAGTACATTTTTGGCATACGTTTGCTCCTGCCGGGTCAGCTGAGCAGCGAATTTCTATTTAACCACCTGCTATCATGAGAGACCTCAGGGCTGCATGTTTTGAGCCCAGTACTGATCCTGAAAAGCGTTTCCAACCCCACTTACAAGTAAAACTAGCTAAAATGTGCCTGGCTGCTATTCACTGAAAAGCTCATTCTGTGTACATTTTTGGCATACGTTTGCTCCTGCCGGGTCAGCTGAGCAGCGAATTTCTATTTAACCACCTGCTTTCATGAGAGACCTCAGGGCTGCATGTTTTGAGCCCAGTACTGATCCTGAAAAGCGTTTCCAACCCCACTTACAAGTAAAACTAGCTAAAATGTGCCTGGCTGCTATTCACTGAAAAGCTCATTCTGTGTACATTTTTGGCATACGTTTGCTCCTGCCGGTTCAGCTGAGCAGCCAATTTCTATTTAACCACCTGCTTTCATGAGAGACCTCAGGGCTGCATGTTTTGAGCCCAGTACTGAGCCTGAAAAGCGTTTCCAACCCCACTTACAAGTAAAACTACCTAAAATGTGCCTGGCTGCTATTCACTGAAAAGCTCATTCTGTGTACATTTTTAGCATACGTTTGCTCCTGCCGGGTCAGCTGAGCAGCGAATTTCTATTTAACCACCTGCTATCATGAGAGACCTCAGGGCTGCATGTTTTGAGCCCAGTATTGATCCTGAAAAGCGTTTCCAACCCCACTTACAAGTAAAACTAGCTAACATGTGCCTGGCTGCTATTCACTGAAAAGCTCATTCTGTGTACATTTTTGGCATACGTTTGCTCCTACCGGGTCAGCTGAGCAGCAAATTTCTATTTAACCACCTGCTTTCATGAGAGACCTCAGGGCTGCATGTTTTGAGCCCAGTACTGAGCCTAAAAAGCATTTCCAACCCCACTTACAAGTAAAACTAACTAAAATGTGCCTGGCTTCTCTTCACTGAAAAGCTCATTCTGAGTACATTTTTAGCATACGTTTGCTCCTGCCGGGTCAGCTGAGCAGCGAAATTCTATTTAACCACCTGCTATCATGAGAGACCTCAGGGCTGCATGTTTTGAGCCCAGTACTGATCCTGAAAAGCGTTTCCAACCCCACTTACAAGTAAAACCAGCTAAAATGTGCCTGGCTGCTATTCACTGAAAAGCTCATTCTGTGTACATTTTTGGCATGCGTTTGCTCCTGCCGGGTCAGCTGAGCAGCGAATTTCTATTCAACCACCTGCTTTCATGAGAGACCTCAGGGCTGCATGTTTTGAGCCCAGTACTGAGCCTGAAAAGCGTTTCCAACCCCACTTACAAGTAAAACTAGCTAAAATGTGCCTGGCTGCTATTCACTGAAAACCTCATTCTGTGTACATTTTTAGCATACGTTTGCTCCTGCCGGGTCAGCTGAGCAGCGATTTTCTATTTAACCACCTGCTATCATGAGAGACCTCAGGGCTGCATGTTTTGAGCCCAGTACTGAGCCTAAAAAGCATTTCCAACCCCACTTACAAGTAAAACTAGCTAAAATGTGCCTGGCTTCTCTTCACTGAAAAGCTCATTCTGAGTACATTTTTAGCATACGTTTGCTCCTGCCGGGTCAGCTGAGCAGCGAAATTCTATTTAACCACCTGCTATCATGAGAGACCTCAGGGCTGCATGTTTTGAGCCCAGTACTGATCCTGAAAAGCGTTTCCAACCCCATTTACAAGTAAAACTAGCTAAAATGTGCCTGGCTGCTATTCACTGAAAAGCTCATTCTGTGTACATTTTTGGCATACGTTTGCTCCTACCTGGTCAGCTGAGCAGCGAATTTCTATTTAACCACCTGCTTTCATGAGAGACCTCAGGGCTGCATGTTTTGAGCCCAGTACTGAGCCTAAAAAGCATTTCCAACCCCACTTACAAGTAAAACTAGCTAAAATGTGCCTGGCTTCTCTTCACTGAAAAGCTCATTCTGAGTACATTTTTAGCATACGTTTGCTCCTGACGGGTCAGCTGAGCAGCGAAATTCTATTTAACCACCTGCTATCATGAGAGACCTCAGGGCTGCATGTTTTGAGCCCAGTACTGATCCTGAAAAGCGTTTCCAACCCCACTTACAAGTAAAACTAGCTAAAATGTGCCTGGCTGCTATTCACTGAAAAGCTCATTCTGTGTACATTTTTGGCATACGTTTGCTCCTGCCGGGTCAGCTGAGCAGCGAATTTCTATTTAACCATCTGCTTTCATGAGAGACCTCAGGGCTGCATGTTTTGAGTCCAGTACTGAGCCTGAAAAGCATTTCCAACCCCACTTACAAGTAAAACTAGCTAAAATGTGCCTGGCTGCTCTTCACTGAAAAGCTCATTCTGAGTACATTTTTGGCATACGTTTGCTCCTGCCGGGTCAGCTGAGCAGCGAATTTCTATTTAACCACCTGCTATCATGAGAGAATTCAGGGCTGCATGTTTTGAGCCCAGTACTGATCCTGAAAAGCATTTCCAACCCCAATTACAAGTAAAACTAGCTAAAATGTGCCTGGCTGCTATTCACTGAAAAGCTCATTCTGAGTACATTTTTAGCATACGTTTGCTCCTGCCGGGTCAGCTGAGCAGCGAATTTCTATTTAACCACCTGCTATCATGAGAGACCTCAGGGCTGCATGTTTTGAGCCCAGTACTGATCCTGAAAAGCGTTTCCAACCCCACTTACAAGTAAAACTAGCTAAAATGTGCCTGGCTGCTATTCACTGAAAAGCTCATTCTGTGTACATTTTTGGCATACGTTTGCTCCTACCGGGTCAGCTGAGCAGCAAATTTCTATTTAACCATCTGCTTTCATGAGAGACCTCAGGGCTGCATGTTTTGAGTCCAGTACTGAGCCTGAAAAGCATTTCCAACTCCACTTACAAGTAAAACTAGCTAAAATGTGCCTGGCTGCTCTTCACTGAAAAGCTCATTCTGAGTACATTTTTGGCATACGTTTGCTCCTGCCGGGTCAGCTGAGCAGCGAATTTCTATTTAACCACCTGCTATCATGAGAGACCTCAGGGCTGCATGTTTTGAGCCCAGTACTGATCCTGAAAAGCGTTTCCAACCCCACTTACAAGTAAAACTAGCTAAAATGTGCCTGGCTGCTATTCACTGAAAAGCTCATTCTGTGTACATTTTTGGCATACGTTTGCTCCTGCCGGGTCAGCTGAGCAGCGAATTTCTATTTAACCACCTGCTTTCATGAGAGACCTCAGGGCTGCATGTTTTGAGCCCAGTACTGATCCTGAAAAGCGTTTCCAACCCCACTTACAAGTAAATCTAGCTAAAATGTGCCTGGCTGCTATTCACTGAAAAGCTCATTCTGTGTACATTTTTGGCATACGTTTGCTCCTGCCGGTTCAGCTGAGCAGCCAATTTCTATTTAACCACCTGCTTTCATGAGAGACCTCAGGGCTGCATGTTTTGAGCCCAGTACTGAGCCTGAAAAGCGTTTCCAACCCCACTTACAAGTAAAACTACCTAAAATGTGCCTGGCTGCTATTCACTGAAAAGCTCATTCTGTGTACATTTTTAGCATACGTTTGCTCCTGCCGGGTCAGCTGAGCAGCGAATTTCTATTTAACCACCTGCTATCATGAGAGACCTCAGGGCTGCATGTTTTGAGCCCAGTATTGATCCTGAAAAGCGTTTCCAACCCCACTTACAAGTAAAACTAGCTAAAATGTGCCTGGCTGCTATTCACTGAAAAGCTCATTCTGTGTACATTTTTGGCATACGTTTGCTCCTACCGGGTCAGCTGAGCAGCAAATTTCTATTTAACCACCTGCTTTCATGAGAGACCTCAGGGCTGCATGTTTTGAGCCCAGTACTGAGCCTAAAAAGCATTTCCAACCCCACTTACAAGTAAAACTAGCTAAAATGTGCCTGGCTTCTCTTCACTGAAAAGCTCATTCTGAGTACATTTTTAGCATACGTTTGCTCCTGCCGGGTCAGCTGAGCAGCGAAATTCTATTTAACCACCTGCTATCATGAGAGACCTCAGGGCTGCATGTTTTGAGCCCAGTACTGATCCTGAAAAGCGTTTCCAACCCCACTTACAAGTAAAACCAGCTAAAATGTGCCTGGCTGCTATTCACTGAAAAGCTCATTCTGTGTACATTTTTGGCATACGTTTGCTCCTGCCGGGTCAGCTGAGCAGCGAATTTCTATTCAACCACCTGCTTTCATGAGAGACCTCAGGGCTGCATGTTTTGAGCCCAGTACTGATCCTGAAAAGCGTTTCCAACCCCACTTACAAGTAAAACTAGCTAAAATGTGCCTGGCTGCTATTCACTGAAAAGCTCATTCTGTGTACATTTTTGGCATACGTTTGCTCCTGCCGGGTCAGCTTAGCAGCGAATTTCTATTTAACCACCTGCTTTCATGAGAGACCTCAGGGCTGCATGTTTTGAGCCCAGTACTGATCCTGAAAAGCGTTTCCAACCCCACTTACAAGTAAAACTAGCTAAAATGTGCCTGGCTGCTATTCACTGAAAAGCTCATTCTGTGTACATTTTTGGCATACGTTTGCTCCTGCCGGTTCAGCTGAGCAGCGAATTTCTATTTAACCACCTGCTTTCATGAGAGACCTCAGGGCTGCATGTTTTGAGCCCAGTACTGAGCCTGAAAAGCGTTTCCAACCCCACTTACAAGTAAAACTAGCTAAAATGTGCCTGACTGCTATTCACTGAAAAGCTCATTCTGTGTACATTTTTAGCATACGTTTGCTCCTGCCGGGTCAGCTGAGCAGCGAATTTCTATTTAACCACCTGCTATCATGAGAGACCTCAGGGCTGCATGTTTTGAGCCCAGTATTGATCCTGAAAAGCGTTTCCAACCGCACTTACAAGTAAAACTAGCTAAAATATGTCTGACTGCTATTCACTGAAAAGCTCATTCTGTGTACATTTTTGGCATACGTTTGCTCCTACCGGGTCAGCTGAGCAGCAAATTTCTATTTAACCACCTGCTTTCATGAGAGACCTCAGGGCTGCATGTTTTGAGCCCAGTACTGAGCCTAAAAAGCATTTCCAACCCCACTTACAAGTAAAACTAGCTAAAATGTGCCTGGCTTCTCTTCACTGAAAAGCTCATTCTGAGTACATTTTTAGCATACGTTTGCTCCTGCCGGGTCAGCTGAGCAGCGAAATTCTATTTAACCACCTGCTATCATGAGAGACCTCAGGGCTGCATGTTTTGAGCCCAGTACTGATCCTGAAAAGCGTTTCCAACCCCACTTACAAGTAAAACTAGCTAAAATGTGCCTGGCTGCTATTCACTGAAAAGCTCATTCTGTGTACATTTTTGGCATACGTTTGCTCCTGCCGGGTCAGCTGAGCAGCGAATTTCTATTTAACCACCTGCTTTCATGAGAGACCTCAGGGCTGCATGTTTTGAGCCCAGTACTGAGGCTGAAAAGCATTTCCAACCCTACTTACAAGTAAAACTAGCTAAAATGTGCCTGGCTTCTCTTCACTGAAAAGCTCATTCTGTGTACATTTTTGGCATACGTTTGCTCCTACCGGGTCAGCTGAGCAGCGAATTTCTATTTAACCACCTGCTATCATGAGAGACCTCAGGGCTGCATGTTTTGAGCCCAATACTGATCCTGAAAAGCATTTCCAACCCCACTTACAAGTAAAACTAGCTAAAATGTGCCTGGCTGCTATTCACTGAAAAGCTCATTCTGTGTACATTTTTGGCATACATTTGCTCCTACCGGGTCAGCTGAGCAGCGAATTTCTATTTAACCACCTGCTTTCATGAGAGACCTCAGGGCTGCATGTTTTGAGCCCAGTACTGAGCCTGAAAAGCATTTCCAACCCCACTTAAAAGTAAAACTAGCTAAAATGTGCCTAGCTTCTCTTCACTGAAAAGCTCATTCTGAGTACATTTTTAGCATACGTTTGCTCCTGCCGGGTCAGCTGAGCAGCGAATTTCTATTTAACCACCTGCTATCATGAGAGACCTCAGGGCTGCATGTTTTGAGCCCAGTACTGATCCTGAAAAGCGTTTCCAACCCCACTTACAAGTAAAACTAGCTAAAATGTGCCTGGCTGCTATTCACTGAAAAGCTCATTCTGTGTACATTTTTGGCATACGTTTGCTCCTGCCGGGTCAGCTGAGCAGCGAATTTCTATTTAACCACCTGCTTTCATGAGAGACCTCAGGGCTGCATGTTTTGAGCCCAGTACTGATCCTGAAAAGCGTTTCCAACCCCACTTACAAGTAAATCTAGCTAAAATGTGCCTGGCTGCTATTCACTGAAAAGCTCATTCTGTGTACATTTTTGGCATACGTTTGCTCCTGCCGGTTCAGCTGAGCAGCCAATTTCTATTTAACCACCTGCTTTCATGAGAGACCTCAGGGCTGCATGTTTTGAGCCCAGTACTGAGCCTGAAAAGCGTTTCCAACCCCACTTACAAGTAAAACTACCTAAAATGTGCCTGGCTGCTATTCACTGAAAAGCTCATTCTGTGTACATTTTTAGCATACGTTTGCTCCTGCCGGGTCAGCTGAGCAGCGAATTTCTATTTAACCACCTGCTATCATGAGAGACCTCAGGGCTGCATGTTTTGAGCCCAGTATTGATCCTGAAAAGCGTTTCCAACCCCACTTACAAGTAAAACTAGCTAAAATGTGCCTGGCTGCTATTCACTGAAAAGCTCATTCTGTGTACATTTTTGGCATACGTTTGCTCCTACCGGGTCAGCTGAGCAGCAAATTTCTATTTAACCACCTGCTTTCATGAGAGACCTCAGGGCTGCATGTTTTGAGCCCAGTACTGAGCCTAAAAAGCATTTCCAACCCCACTTACAAGTAAAACTAGCTAAAATGTGCCTGGCTTCTCTTCACTGAAAAGCTCATTCTGAGTACATTTTTAGCATACGTTTGCTCCTGCCGGGTCAGCTGAGCAGCGAAATTCTATTTAACCACCTGCTATCATGAGAGACCTCAGGGCTGCATGTTTTGAGCCCAGTACTGATCCTGAAAAGCGTTTCCAACCCCACTTACAAGTAAAACCAGCTAAAATGTGCCTGGCTGCTATTCACTGAAAAGCTCATTCTGTGTACATTTTTGGCATACGTTTGCTCCTGCCGGGTCAGCTGAGCAGCGAATTTCTATTCAACCACCTGCTTTCATGAGAGACCTCAGGGCTGCATGTTTTGAGCCCAGTACTGATCCTGAAAAGCGTTTCCAACCCCACTTACAAGTAAAACTAGCTAAAATGTGCCTGGCTGCTATTCACTGAAAAGCTCATTCTGTGTACATTTTTGGCATACGTTTGCTCCTGCCGGGTCAGCTTAGCAGCGAATTTCTATTTAACCACCTGCTTTCATGAGAGACCTCAGGGCTGCATGTTTTGAGCCCAGTACTGATCCTGAAAAGCGTTTCCAACCCCACTTACAAGTAAAACTAGCTAAAATGTGCCTGGCTGCTATTCACTGAAAAGCTCATTCTGTGTACATTTTTGGCATACATTTGCTCCTGCCGGTTCAGCTGAGCAGCGAATTTCTATTTAACCACCTGCTTTCATGAGAGACCTCAGGGCTGCATGTTTTGAGCCCAGTACTGAGCCTGAAAAGCGTTTCCAACCCCACTTACAAGTAAAACTAGCTAAAATGTGCCTGACTGCTATTCACTGAAAAGCTCATTCTGTGTACATTTTTAGCATACGTTTGCTCCTGCCGGGTCAGCTGAGCAGCGAATTTCTATTTAACCACCTGCTATCATGAGAGACCTCAGGGCTGCATGTTTTGAGCCCAGTATTGATCCTGAAAAGCGTTTCCAACCGCACTTACAAGTAAAACTAGCTAAAATATGTCTGACTGCTATTCACTGAAAAGCTCATTCTGTGTACATTTTTGGCATACGTTTGCTCCTACCGGGTCAGCTGAGCAGCAAATTTCTATTTAACCACCTGCTTTCATGAGAGACCTCAGGGCTGCATGTTTTGAGCCCAGTACTGAGCCTAAAAAGCATTTCCAACCCCACTTACAAGTAAAACTAGCTAAAATGTGCCTGGCTTCTCTTCACTGAAAAGCTCATTCTGAGTACATTTTTAGCATACGTTTGCTCCTGCCGGGTCAGCTGAGCAGCGAAATTCTATTTAACCACCTGCTATCATGAGAGACCTCAGGGCTGCATGTTTTGAGCCCAGTACTGATCCTGAAAAGCGTTTCCAACCCCACTTACAAGTAAAACTAGCTAAAATGTGCCTGGCTGCTATTCACTGAAAAGCTCATTCTGTGTACATTTTTGGCATACGTTTGCTCCTGCCGGGTCAGCTGAGCAGCGAATTTCTATTTAACCACCTGCTTTCATGAGAGACCTCAGGGCTGCATGTTTTGAGCCCAGTACTGAGGCTGAAAAGCATTTCCAACCCTACTTACAAGTAAAACTAGCTAAAATGTGCCTGGCTTCTCTTCACTGAAAAGCTCATTCTGTGTACATTTTTGGCATACGTTTGCTCCTACCGGGTCAGCTGAGCAGCAAATTTCTATTTAACCACCTGCTTTCATGAGAGACCTCAGGGCTGCATGTTTTGAGCCCAGTACTGAGCCTAAAAAGCATTTCCAACCCCACTTACAAGTAAAACTAGCTAAAATGTGCCTGGCTTCTCTTCACTGAAAAGCTCATTCTGAGTACATTTTTAGCATACGTTTGCTCCTGCCGGGTCAGCTGAGCAGCGAAATTCTATTTAACCACCTGCTATCATGAGAGACCTCAGGGCTGCATGTTTTGAGCCCAGTACTGATCCTGAAAAGCGTTTCCAACCCCACTTACAAGTAAAACTAGCTAAAATGTGCCTGGCTGCTATTCACTGAAAAGCTCATTCTGTGTACATTTTTGGCATACGTTTGCTCCTGCCGGGTCAGCTGAGCAGCGAATTTCTATTTAACCACCTGCTTTCATGAGAGACCTCAGGGCTGCATGTTTTGAGCCCAGTACTGAGGCTGAAAAGCATTTCCAACCCTACTTACAAGTAAAACTAGCTAAAATGTGCCTGGCTTCTCTTCACTGAAAAGCTCATTCTGTGTACATTTTTGGCATACGTTTGCTCCTACCGGGTCAGCTGAGCAGCGAATTTCTATTTAACCACCTGCTATCATGAGAGACCTCAGGGCTGCATGTTTTGAGCCCAATACTGATCCTGAAAAGCATTTCCAACCCCACTTACAAGTAAAACTAGCTAAAATGTGCCTGGCTGCTATTCACTGAAAAGCTCATTCTGTGTACATTTTTGGCATACATTTGCTCCTACCGGGTCAGCTGAGCAGCGAATTTCTATTTAACCACCTGCTTTCATGAGAGACCTCAGGGCTGCATGTTTTGAGCCCAGTACTGAGCCTGAAAAGCATTTCCAACCCCACTTAAAAGTAAAACTAGCTAAAATGTGCCTAGCTTCTCTTCACTGAAAAGCTCATTCTGAGTACATTTTTAGCATACGTTTGCTCCTGCCGGGTCAGCTGAGCAGCGAATTTCTATTTAACCACCTGCTATCATGAGAGACCTCAGGGCTGCATGTTTTGAGCCCAGTACTGATCCTGAAAAGCGTTTCCAACCCCACTTACAAGTAAAACTAGCTAAAATGTGCCTGGCTGCTATTCACTGAAAAGCTCATTCTGTGTACATTTTTGGCATACGTTTGCTCCTGCCGGGTCAGCTGAGCAGCGAATTTCTATTTAACCACCTGCTTTCATGAGAGACCTCAGGGCTGCATGTTTTGAGCCCAGTACTGATCCTGAAAAGCGTTTCCAACCCCACTTACAAGTAAATCTAGCTAAAATGTGCCTGGCTGCTATTCACTGAAAAGCTCATTCTGTGTACATTTTTGGCATACGTTTGCTCCTGCCGGTTCAGCTGAGCAGCCAATTTCTATTTAACCACCTGCTTTCATGAGAGACCTCAGGGCTGCATGTTTTGAGCCCAGTACTGAGCCTGAAAAGCGTTTCCAACCCCACTTACAAGTAAAACTACCTAAAATGTGCCTGGCTGCTATTCACTGAAAAGCTCATTCTGTGTACATTTTTAGCATACGTTTGCTCCTGCCGGGTCAGCTGAGCAGCGAATTTCTATTTAACCACCTGCTATCATGAGAGACCTCAGGGCTGCATGTTTTGAGCCCAGTATTGATCCTGAAAAGCGTTTCCAACCCCACTTACAAGTAAAACTAGCTAAAATGTGCCTGGCTGCTATTCACTGAAAAGCTCATTATGTGTACATTTTTGGCATACGTTTGCTCCTACCGGGTCAGCTGAGCAGCAAATTTCTATTTAACCACCTGCTTTCATGAGAGACCTCAGGGCTGCATGTTTTGAGCCCAGTACTGAGCCTAAAAAGCATTTCCAACCCCACTTACAAGTAAAACTAGCTAAAATGTGCCTGGCTTCTCTTCACTGAAAAGCTCATTCTGAGTACATTTTTAGCATACGTTTGCTCCTGCCGGGTCAGCTGAGCAGCGAAATTCTATTTAACCACCTGCTATCATGAGAGACCTCAGGGCTGCATGTTTTGAGCCCAGTACTGATCCTGAAAAGCGTTTCCAACCCCACTTACAAGTAAAACCAGCTAAAATGTGCCTGGCTGCTATTCACTGAAAAGCTCATTCTGTGTACATTTTTGGCATACGTTTGCTCCTGCCGGGTCAGCTGAGCAGCGAATTTCTATTCAACCACCTGCTTTCATGAGAGACCTCAGGGCTGCATGTTTTGAGCCCAGTACTGATCCTGAAAAGCGTTTCCAACCCCACTTACAAGTAAAACTAGCTAAAATGTGCCTGGCTGCTATTCACTGAAAAGCTCATTCTGTGTACATTTTTGGCATACGTTTGCTCCTGCCGGGTCAGCTTAGCAGCGAATTTCTATTTAACCACCTGCTTTCATGAGAGACCTCAGGGCTGCATGTTTTGAGCCCAGTACTGATCCTGAAAAGCGTTTCCAACCCCACTTACAAGTAAAACTAGCTAAAATGTGCCTGGCTGCTATTCACTGAAAAGCTCATTCTGTGTACATTTTTGGCATACATTTGCTCCTGCCGGTTCAGCTGAGCAGCGAATTTCTATTTAACCACCTGCTTTCATGAGAGACCTCAGGGCTGCATGTTTTGAGCCCAGTACTGAGCCTGAAAAGCGTTTCCAACCCCACTTACAAGTAAAACTAGCTAAAATGTGCCTGACTGCTATTCACTGAAAAGCTCATTCTGTGTACATTTTTAGCATACGTTTGCTCCTGCCGGGTCAGCTGAGCAGCGAATTTCTATTTAACCACCTGCTATCATGAGAGACCTCAGGGCTGCATGTTTTGAGCCCAGTATTGATCCTGAAAAGCGTTTCCAACCGCACTTACAAGTAAAACTAGCTAAAATATGTCTGACTGCTATTCACTGAAAAGCTCATTCTGTGTACATTTTTGGCATACGTTTGCTCCTACCGGGTCAGCTGAGCAGCAAATTTCTATTTAACCACCTGCTTTCATGAGAGACCTCAGGGCTGCATGTTTTGAGCCCAGTACTGAGCCTAAAAAGCATTTCCAACCCCACTTACAAGTAAAACTAGCTAAAATGTGCCTGGCTTCTCTTCACTGAAAAGCTCATTCTGAGTACATTTTTAGCATACGTTTGCTCCTGCCGGGTCAGCTGAGCAGCGAAATTCTATTTAACCACCTGCTATCATGAGAGACCTCAGGGCTGCATGTTTTGAGCCCAGTACTGATCCTGAAAAGCGTTTCCAACCCCACTTACAAGTAAAACTAGCTAAAATGTGCCTGGCTGCTATTCACTGAAAAGCTCATTCTGTGTACATTTTTGGCATACGTTTGCTCCTGCCGGGTCAGCTGAGCAGCGAATTTCTATTTAACCACCTGCTTTCATGAGAGACCTCAGGGCTGCATGTTTTGAGCCCAGTACTGAGGCTGAAAAGCATTTCCAACCCTACTTACAAGTAAAACTAGCTAAAATGTGCCTGGCTTCTCTTCACTGAAAAGCTCATTCTGTGTACATTTTTGGCATACGTTTGCTCCTACCGGGTCAGCTGAGCAGCGAATTTCTATTTAACCACCTGCTATCATGAGAGACCTCAGGGCTGCATGTTTTGAGCCCAATACTGATCCTGAAAAGCATTTCCAACCCCACTTACAAGTAAAACTAGCTAAAATGTGCCTGGCTGCTATTCACTGAAAAGCTCATTCTGTGTACATTTTTGGCATACATTTGCTCCTACCGGGTCAGCTGAGCAGCGAATTTCTATTTAACCACCTGCTTTCATGAGAGACCTCAGGGCTGCATGTTTTGAGCCCAGTACTGAGCCTGAAAAGCATTTCCAACCCCACTTAAAAGTAAAACTAGCTAAAATGTGCCTAGCTTCTCTTCACTGAAAAGCTCATTCTGAGTACATTTTTAGCATACGTTTGCTCCTGCCGGGTCAGCTGAGCAGCGAATTTCTATTTAACCACCTGCTATCATTAGAGACCTCAGGGCTGCATGTTTTGAGCCCAGTACTGATCCTGAAAAGCGTTTCCAACCCCACTTACAAGTAAAACTAGCTAAAATGTGCCTGGCTGCTATTCACTGAAAAGCTCATTCTGTGTACATTTTTGGCATACGTTTGCTCCTACCGGGTCAGCTGAGCAGCGAATTTCTATTTAACCATCTGCTTTCACTGAGAGACCTCAGGGCTGCATGTTTTGAGCCCAGTACTGATCCTGAAAAGCATTTCCAACCCCACTGACAAGTAAAACTAGCTAAAATGTGCCTGGCTGCTATTCACTGAAAAGCTCATTCTGAGTACATTTTTAGCATACGTTTGCTCCTGCCGGGTCAGCTGAGCAGCGAATTTCTATTTAACCACCTGCTATCATGAGAGACCTCAGGGCTGCATGTTTTGAGCCCAGTACTGATCCTGAATAGCGTTTCCAACCCCACTTACAAGTAAAACTAGCTAAAATGTGCCTGGCTGCTATTCACTGAAAAGCTCATTCTGTGTACATTTTTGGCATACATTTGCTCCTAGCGGGTCAGCTGAGCAGCGAATTTCTATTTAACCATCTGCTTTCACTGAGAGACCTCAGGGCTGCATGTTTTGAGCCCAGTACTGAGCCTGAAAAGCGTTTCCAACCCCACTTACAAGTAAAACTAGCTAAAATGTGCCTGGCTGCTATTCACTGAAAAGCTCATTCTGAGTACATTTTTAGCATACGTTTGCTCCTGCCAGGTCAGCTGAGCAGCGAATTTCTATTTAACCACCTGCTATCATGAGAGACCTCAGGGCTGCATGTTTTGAGCCCAGTACTGATCCTGAAAAGCGTTTCCAACCCCACTTACAAGTAAAACTAGCTAAAATGTGCCTGGCTGCTATTCACTGAAAAGCTCATTCTGTGTACATTTTTAGGCATACGTTTGCTCCTGCCGGGTCAGCTGAGCAGCGAATGTCTATTTAACCACCTGCTATCATGAGAGACCTCAGGGCTGCATGTTTTGAGCCCAGTACTGATCCTGAAAAGCGTTTCCAACCCCACTTACAAGTAAAACTAGCTAAAATGTGCCTGGCTGCTATTCACTGAAAAGCTCATTCTGAGTACATTTTTAGCATACGTTTGCTCCTGCCGGGTCAGCTGAGAAGCGAATTTCTATTTAACAACCTGCTATCATGAGAGACCCCAGGGCTGCATGTTTTGATTCCAGTATTGATCCTGAAAAGCGTTTCCAACCCCACTTACAAGTAAAACTAGCTAAAATGTGCCTGGCTGCTATTCACTGAAAAGCTCATTCTGAGTACATTTTTAGCATACGTTTGCTCCTGCCGGGTCAGCTGAGCAGCGATTTTCTATTTAACCACCTGCTATCATGAGAGACCTCAGGGCTGCATGTTTTGAGCCCAGTACTGAGCCTAAAAAAGCATTTCCAACCCCACTTACAAGTAAAACTAGCTAAAATGTGCCTGGCTTCTCTTCACTGAAAAGCTCATTCTGAGTACATTTTTAGCATACGTTTGCTCCTGCCGGGTCAGCTGAGCAGCGAAATTCTATTTAACCACCTGCTATCATGAGAGACCTCAGGGCTGCATGTTTTGAGCCCAGTACTGATCCTGAAAAGCGTTTCCAACCCCATTTACAAGTAAAACTAGCTAAAATGTGCCTGGCTGCTATTCACTGAAAAGCTCATTCTGTGTACATTTTTGGCATACGTTTGCTCCTACCTGGTCAGCTGAGCAGCGAATTTCTATTTAACCACCTGCTTTCATGAGAGACCTCAGGGCTGCATGTTTTGAGCCCAGTACTGAGCCTAAAAAGCATTTCCAACCCCACTTACAAGTAAAACTAGCTAAAATGTGCCTGGCTTCTCTTCACTGAAAAGCTCATTCTGAGTACATTTTTAGCATACGTTTGCTCCTGCCGGGTCAGCTGAGCAGCGAAATTCTATTTAACCACCTGCTATCATGAGAGACCTCAGGGCTGCATGTTTTGAGCCCAGTACTGATCCTGAAAAGCGTTTCCAACCCCACTTACAAGTAAAACTAGCTAAAATGTGCCTGGCTGCTATTCACTGAAAAGCTCATTCTGTGTACATTTTTGGCATACGTTTGCTCCTGCCGGGTCAGCTGAGCAGCGAATTTCTATTTAACCACCTGCTTTCATGAGAGACCTCAGGGCTGCATGTTTTGAGCCCAGTACTGATCCTGAAAAGCGTTTCCAACCCCACTTACAAGTAAAACTAGCTAAAATGTGCCTGGCTGCTATTCACTGAAAAGCTCATTCTGTGTACATTTTTGGCATACGTTTGCTCCTGACGGGTCAGCTGAGCAGCGAATTTCTATTTAACCACCTGCTTTCATGAGAGACCTCAGGGCTGCATGTTTTGAGCCCAGTACTGATCCTGAAAAGCGTTTCCAACCCCACTTACAAGTAAAACTAGCTAAAATGTGCCTGGCTGCTATTCACTGAAAAGCTCATTCTGTGTACATTTTTGGCATACGTTTGCTCCTGCCGGGTCAGCTGAGCAGCGAATTTCTATTTAACCACCTGCTTTCATGAGAGACCTCAGGGCTGCATGTTTTGAGCCCAGTACTGAGGCTGAAAAGCATTTCCAACCCTACTTACAAGTAAAACTAGCTAAAATGTGCCTGGCTTCTCTTCACTGAAAAGCTCATTCTGTGTACATTTTTGGCATACGTTTGCTCCTACCGGGTCAGCTGAGCAGCGAATTTCTATTTAACCACCTGCTATCATGAGAGACCTCAGGGCTGCATGTTTTGAGCCCAGTACTGATCCTGAAAAGCATTTCCAACCCCACTTACAAGTAAAACTAGCTAAAATGTGCCTGGCTGCTATTCACTGAAAAGCTCATTCTGTGTACATTTTTGGCATACATTTGCTCCTAGCGGGTCAGCTGAGCAGCGAATTTCTATTTAACCATCTGCTTTCACTGAGAGACCTCAGGGCTGCATGTTTTGAGCCCAGTACTGAGCCTGAAAAGCGTTTCCAACCCCACTTACAAGTAAAACTAGCTAAAATGTGCCTGGCTGCTATTCACTGAAAAGCTCATTCTGAGTACATTTTTAGCATACGTTTGCTCCTGCCGGGTCAGCTGAGCAGCGAATTTCTATTTAACCACCTGCTATCATGAGAGACCTCAGGGCTGCATGTTTTGAGCCCAGTACTGATCCTGAAAAGCGTTTCCAACCCCACTTACAAGTAAAACTAGCTAAAATGTGCCTGGCTGCTATTCACTGAAAAGCTCATTCTGTGTACATTTTTAGGCATACGTTTGCTCCTGCCGGGTCAGCTGAGCAGCGAATGTCTATTTAACCACCTGCTATCATGAGAGACCTCAGGGCTGCATGTTTTGAGCCCAGTACTGATCCTGAAAAGCGTTTCCAACCCCACTTACAAGTAAAACTAGCTAAAATGTGCCTGGCTGCTATTCACTGAAAAGCTCATTCTGTGTACATTTTTAGGCATACGTTTGCTCCTGCCGGGTCAGCTGAGCAGCGAATGTCTATTTAACCACCTGCTATCATGAGAGACCTCAGGGCTGCATGTTTTGAGCCCAGTACTGAGCCTAAAAAGCATTTCCAACCCCACTTACAAGTAAAACTAGCTAAAATGTGCCTGGCTTCTCTTCACTGAAAAGCTCATTCTGAGTACATTTTTAGCATACGTTTGCTCCTGCCGGGTCAGCTGAGCAGCGAAATTCTATTTAACCACCTGCTATCATGAGAGACCTCAGGGCTGCATGTTTTGAGCCCAGTACTGATCCTGAAAAGCGTTTCCAACCCCACTTACAAGTAAAACTAGCTAAAATGTGCCTGGCTGCTATTCACTGAAAAGCTCATTCTGTGTACATTTTTGGCATACGTTTGCTCCTGCCGGGTCAGCTGAGCAGCGAATTTCTATTTAACCACCTGCTTTCATGAGAGACCTCAGGGCTGCATGTTTTGAGCCCAGTACTGATCCTGAAAAGCGTTTCCAACCCCACTTACAAGTAAAACTAGCTAAAATGTGCCTGGCTGCTATTCACTGAAAAGCTCATTCTGTGTACATTTTTGGCATACGTTTGCTCCTGACGGGTCAGCTGAGCAGCGAATTTCTATTTAACCACCTGCTTTCATGAGAGACCTCAGGGCTGCATGTTTTGAGCCCAGTACTGATCCTGAAAAGCGTTTCCAACCCCACTTACAAGTAAAACTAGCTAAAATGTCCCTGGCTGCTATTCACTGAAAAGCTCATTCTGTGTACATTTTTGGCATACGTTTGCTCCTGCCGGGTCAGCTGAGCAGCGAATTTCTATTTAACCACCTGCTTTCATGAGAGACCTCAGGGCTGCATGTTTTGAGCCCAGTACTGAGGCTGAAAAGCATTTCCAACCCTACTTACAAGTAAAACTAGCTAAAATGTGCCTGGCTTCTCTTCACTGAAAAGCTCATTCTGTGTACATTTTTGGCATACGTTTGCTCCTACCGGGTCAGCTGAGCAGCGAATTTCTATTTAACCACCTGCTATCTTGAGAGACCTCAGGGCTGCATGTTTTGAGCCCAGTACTGAGCCTGAAAAGCATTTCCAACCCCACTTAAAAGTAAAACTAGCTAAAATGTGCCTAGCTTCTCTTCACTGAAAAGCTCATTCTGAGTACATTTTTAGCATACGTTTGCTCCTGCCGGGTCAGCTGAGCAGCGAATTTCTATTTAACCACCTGCTATCATGAGAGACCTCAGGGCTGCATGTTTTGAGCCCAGTACTGATCCTGAAAAGCGTTTCCAACCCCACTTACAAGTAAAACTAGCTAAAATGTGCCTGGCTGCTATTCACTGAAAAGCTCATTCTGTGTACATTTTTGGCATACGTTTGCTCCTACCGGGTCAGCTGAGCAGCGAATTTCTATTTAACCACCTGCTATCATGAGAGACCTCAGGGCTGCATGTTTTGAGCCCAGTACTGATCCTGAAAAGCATTTCCAACCCCACTTACAAGTAAAACTAGATAAAATGTGCCTGGCTGCTATTCACTGAAAAGCTCATTCTGAGTACATTTTTAGCATACGTTTGCTCCTGCCGGGTCAGCTGAGTAGCGAATTTCTATTTAACCACCTGCTATCATGAGAGACCTCAGGGCTGCATGTTTTGAGCCCAGTACTGATCCTGAATAGCGTTTCCAACCCCACTTACAAGTAAAACTAGCTAAAATGTGCCTGGCTGCTATTCACTGAAAAGCTCATTCTGTGTACATTTTTGGCATACGTTTGCTCCTACCGGGTCAGCTGAGCAGCGAATTTCTATTTAACCATCTGCTTTCACTGAGAGACCTCAGGGCTGCATGTTTTGAGCCCAGTACTGAGCCTGAAAAGCGTTTCCAACCCCACTTACAAGTAAAACTAGCTAAAATGTGCCTGGCTGCTATTCACTGAAAAGCTCATTCTGAGTACATTTTTAGCATACGTTTGCTCCTGCCGGGTCAGCTGAGCAGCGAATTTCTATGTAACCACCTGCTATCATGAGAGACCTCAGGGCTGCATGTTTTGAGCCCAATACTGATCCTGAAAAGCGTTTCCAACCCCACTTACAAGTAAAACTAGATAAAATGTGCCTGGCTGCTATTCACTGAAAAGCTCATTCTGTGTACATTTTTAGGCATACGTTTGCTCCTTCCGGGTCAGCTGAGCAGCGAATGTCTATTTAACCACCTGCTATCATGAGAGACCTCAGGGCTGCATGTTTTGAGCCCAGTACTGATCCTGAAAAGCGTTTCCAACCCCACTTACAAGTAAAACTAGCTAAAATGTGCCTGGCTGCTATTCACTGAAAAGCTCATTCTGTGTACATTTTTGGCATACGTTTGCTCCTGCCGGGTCAGCTGAGCAGCGAATTTCTATTTAACCACCTGCTTTCATGAGAGACCTCAGGGCTGCATGTTTTGAGCCCAGTACTGATCCTGAAAAGCGTTTCCAACCCCACTTACAAGTAAAACTAGCTAAAATGTGCCTGGCTGCTATTCACTGAAAAGCTCATTCTGTGTACATTTTTGGCATACGTTTGCTCCTGACGGGTCAGCTGAGCAGCGAATTTCTATTTAACCACCTGCTTTCATGAGAGACCTCAGGGCTGCATGTTTTGAGCCCAGTACTGATCCTGAAAAGCGTTTCCAACCCCACTTACAAGTAAAACTAGCTAAAATGTGCCTGGCTTCTCTTCACTGAAAAGCTCATTCTGTGTACATTTTTGGCATACGTTTGCTCCTACCGGGTCAGCTGAGCAGCGAATTTCTATTTAACCACCTGCTTTCATGAGAGACCTCAGAGGGCTGCATGTTTTGAGCCCAGTACTGAGGCTGAAAAGCATTTCCAACCCTACTTACAAGTAAAACTAGCTAAAATGTGCCTGGCTTCTCTTCACTGAAAAGCTCATTCTGTGTACATTTTTGGCATACGTTTGCTCCTACCGGGTCAGCTGAGCAGCGAATTTCTATTTAACCACCTGCTATCATGAGAGACCTCAGGGCTGCATGTTTTGAGCCCAGTACTGATCCTGAAAAGCATTTCCAACCCCACTTACAAGTAAAACTAGCTAAAATGTGCCTGGCTGCTATTCACTGAAAAGCTCATTCTGTGTACATTTTTGGCATACATTTGCTCCTACCGGGTCAGCTGAGCAGCGAATTTCTATTTAACCACCTGCTTTCATGAGAGACCTCAGGGCTGCATGTTTTGAGCCCAGTACTGAGCCTAAAAAGCATTTCCAACCCCACTTAAAAGTAAAACTAGCTAAAATGTGCCTAGCTTCTCTTCACTGAAAAGCTCATTCTGAGTACATTTTTAGCATACGTTTGCTCCTGCCGGGTCAGCTGAGCAGCGAATTTCTATTTAACCACCTGCTATCATGAGAGACCTCAGGGCTGCATGTTTTGAGCCCAGTACTGATCCTGAAAAGCGTTTCCAACCCCACTTACAAGTAAAACTAGCTAAAATGTGCCTGGCTGCTATTCACTGAAAAGCTCATTCTGTGTACATTTTTGGCATACGTTTGCTCCTACCGGGTCAGCTGAGCAGCAAATTTCTATTTAACCATCTGCTTTCATGAGAGACCTCAGGGCTGCATGTTTTGAGTCCAGTACTGAGCCTGAAAAGCATTTCCAACTCCACTTACAAGTAAAACTAGCTAAAATGTGCCTGGCTGCTCTTCACTGAAAAGCTCATTCTGAGTACATTTTTGGCATACGTTTGCTCCTGCCGGGTCAGCTGAGCAGCGAATTTCTATTTAACCACCTGCTATCATGAGAGACCTCAGGGCTGCATGTTTTGAGCCCAGTACTGATCCTGAAAAGCGTTTCCAACCCCACTTACAAGTAAAACTAGCTAAAATGTGCCTGGCTGCTATTCACTGAAAAGCTCATTCTGTGTACATTTTTGGCATACGTTTGCTCCTGCCGGGTCAGCTGAGCAGCGAATTTCTATTTAACCACCTGCTTTCATGAGAGACCTCAGGGCTGCATGTTTTGAGCCCAGTACTGATCCTGAAAAGCGTTTCCAACCCCACTTACAAGTAAAACTAGCTAAAATGTGCCTGGCTGCTATTCACTGAAAAGCTCATTCTGTGTACATTTTTGGCATACGTTTGCTCCTGCCGGTTCAGCTGAGCAGCCAATTTCTATTTAACCACCTGCTTTCATGAGAGACCTCAGGGCTGCATGTTTTGAGCCCAGTACTGAGCCTGAAAAGCGTTTCCAACCCCACTTACAAGTAAAACTACCTAAAATGTGCCTGGCTGCTATTCACTGAAAAGCTCATTCTGTGTACATTTTTAGCATACGTTTGCTCCTGCCGGGTCAGCTGAGCAGCGAATTTCTATTTAACCACCTGCTATCATGAGAGACCTCAGGGCTGCATGTTTTGAGCCCAGTACTGAGCCTAAAAAGCATTTCCAACCCCACTTACAAGTAAAACTAGCTAAAATGTGCCTGGCTGCTATTCACTGAAAAGCTCATTCTGTGTACATTTTTGGCATACGTTTGCTCCTGCCGGGTCAGCTGAGCAGCGAATTTCTATTTAACCACCTGCTTTCATGAGAGACCTCAGGGCTGCATGTTTTGAGCCCAGTACTGATCCTGAAAAGCGTTTCCAACCCCACTTACAAGTAAAACTAGCTAAAATGTGCCTGGCTGCTATTCACTGAAAAGCTCATTCTGTGTACATTTTTGGCATACGTTTGCTCCTGACGGGTCAGCTGAGCAGCGAATTTCTATTTAACCACCTGCTTTCATGAGAGACCTCAGGGCTGCATGTTTTGAGCCCAGTACTGATCCTGAAAAGCGTTTCCAACCCCACTTACAAGTAAAACTAGCTAAAATGTGCCTGGCTTCTCTTCACTGAAAAGCTCATTCTGTGTACATTTTTAGCATACGTTTGCTCCTGCCGGGTCAGCTGAGCAGCGAATTTCTATTTAACCACCTGCTTTCATGAGAGACCTCAGGGCTGCATGTTTTGAGCCCAGTACTGATCCTGAAAAGCGTTTCCAACCCCACTTACAAGTAAAACTAGCTAAAATGTGCCTGGCTGCTATTCACTGAAAAGCTCATTCTGTGTACATTTTTGGCATACGTTTGCTCCTGACGGGTCAGCTGAGCAGCGAATTTCTATTTAACCACCTGCTTTCATGAGAGACCTCAGGGCTGCATGTTTTGAGCCCAGTACTGATCCTGAAAAGCGTTTCCAACCCCACTTACAAGTAAAACTAGCTAAAATGTGCCTGGCTGCTATTCACTGAAAAGCTCATTCTGTGTACATTTTTGGCATACGTTTGCTCCTGCCGGGTCAGCTGAGCAGCGAATTTCTATTTAACCACCTGCTTTCATGAGAGACCTCAGGGCTGCATGTTTTGAGCCCAGTACTGAGGCTGAAAAGCATTTCCAACCCTACTTACAAGTAAAACTAGCTAAAATGTGCCTGGCTTCTCTTCACTGAAAAGCTCATTCTGTGTACATTTTTGGCATACGTTTGCTCCTACCGGGTCAGCTGAGCAGCGAATTTCTATTTAACCACCTGCTATCATGAGAGACCTCAGGGCTGCATGTTTTGAGCCCAGTACTGATCCTGAAAAGCATTTCCAACCCCACTTACAAGTAAAACTAGCTAAAATGTGCCTGGCTGCTATTCACTGAAAAGCTCATTCTGTGTACATTTTTGGCATACATTTGCTCCTAGCGGGTCAGCTGAGCAGCGAATTTCTATTTAACCATCTGCTTTCACTGAGAGACCTCAGGGCTGCATGTTTTGAGCCCAGTACTGAGCCTGAAAAGCGTTTCCAACCCCACTTACAAGTAAAACTAGCTAAAATGTGCCTGGCTGCTATTCACTGAAAAGCTCATTCTGAGTACATTTTTAGCATACGTTTGCTCCTGCCGGGTCAGCTGAGCAGCGAATTTCTATTTAACCACCTGCTATCATGAGAGACCTCAGGGCTGCATGTTTTGAGCCCAGTACTGATCCTGAAAAGCATTTCCAACCCCACTTACAAGTAAAACTAGATAAAATGTGCCTGGCTGCTATTCACTGAAAAGCTCATTCTGAGTACATTTTTAGCATACGTTTGCTCCTGCCGGGTCAGCTGAGTAGCGAATTTCTATTTAACCACCTGCTATCATGAGAGACCTCAGGGCTGCATGTTTTGAGCCCAGTACTGATCCTGAATAGCGTTTCCAACCCCACTTACAAGTAAAACTAGCTAAAATGTGCCTGGCTGCTATTCACTGAAAAGCTCATTCTGTGTACATTTTTGGCATACGTTTGCTCCTACCGGGTCAGCTGAGCAGCGAATTTCTATTTAACCATCTGCTTTCACTGAGAGACCTCAGGGCTGCATGTTTTGAGCCCAGTACTGAGCCTGAAAAGCGTTTCCAACCCCACTTACAAGTAAAACTAGCTAAAATGTGCCTGGCTGCTATTCACTGAAAAGCTCATTCTGAGTACATTTTTAGCATACGTTTGCTCCTGCCGGGTCAGCTGAGCAGCGAATTTCTATGTAACCACCTGCTATCATGAGAGACCTCAGGGCTGCATGTTTTGAGCCCAATACTGATCCTGAAAAGCGTTTCCAACCCCACTTACAAGTAAAACTAGATAAAATGTGCCTGGCTGCTATTCACTGAAAAGCTCATTCTGTGTACATTTTTAGGCATACGTTTGCTCCTTCCGGGTCAGCTGAGCAGCGAATGTCTATTTAACCACCTGCTATCATGAGAGACCTCAGGGCTGCATGTTTTGAGCCCAGTACTGATCCTGAAAAGCGTTTCCAACCCCACTTACAAGTAAAACTAGCTAAAATGTGCCTGGCTGCTATTCACTGAAAAGCTCATTCTGTGTACATTTTTGGCATACGTTTGCTCCTGCCGGGTCAGCTGAGCAGCGAATTTCTATTTAACCACCTGCTTTCATGAGAGACCTCAGGGCTGCATGTTTTGAGCCCAGTACTGATCCTGAAAAGCGTTTCCAACCCCACTTACAAGTAAAACTAGCTAAAATGTGCCTGGCTGCTATTCACTGAAAAGCTCATTCTGTGTACATTTTTGGCATACGTTTGCTCCTGACGGGTCAGCTGAGCAGCGAATTTCTATTTAACCACCTGCTTTCATGAGAGACCTCAGGGCTGCATGTTTTGAGCCCAGTACTGATCCTGAAAAGCGTTTCCAACCCCACTTACAAGTAAAACTAGCTAAAATGTGCCTGGCTTCTCTTCACTGAAAAGCTCATTCTGTGTACATTTTTGGCATACGTTTGCTCCTACCGGGTCAGCTGAGCAGCGAATTTCTATTTAACCACCTGCTTTCATGAGAGACCTCAGAGGGCTGCATGTTTTGAGCCCAGTACTGAGGCTGAAAAGCATTTCCAACCCTACTTACAAGTAAAACTAGCTAAAATGTGCCTGGCTTCTCTTCACTGAAAAGCTCATTCTGTGTACATTTTTGGCATACGTTTGCTCCTACCGGGTCAGCTGAGCAGCGAATTTCTATTTAACCACCTGCTATCATGAGAGACCTCAGGGCTGCATGTTTTGAGCCCAGTACTGATCCTGAAAAGCATTTCCAACCCCACTTACAAGTAAAACTAGCTAAAATGTGCCTGGCTGCTATTCACTGAAAAGCTCATTCTGTGTACATTTTTGGCATACATTTGCTCCTACCGGGTCAGCTGAGCAGCGAATTTCTATTTAACCACCTGCTTTCATGAGAGACCTCAGGGCTGCATGTTTTGAGCCCAGTACTGAGCCTAAAAAGCATTTCCAACCCCACTTAAAAGTAAAACTAGCTAAAATGTGCCTAGCTTCTCTTCACTGAAAAGCTCATTCTGAGTACATTTTTAGCATACGTTTGCTCCTGCCGGGTCAGCTGAGCAGCGAATTTCTATTTAACCACCTGCTTTCATGAGAGACCTCAGGGCTGCATGTTTTGAGTCCAGTACTGAGCCTGAAAAGCATTTCCAACTCCACTTACAAGTAAAACTAGCTAAAATGTGCCTGGCTGCTCTTCACTGAAAAGCTCATTCTGAGTACATTTTTGGCATACGTTTGCTCCTGCCGGGTCAGCTGAGCAGCGAATTTCTATTTAACCACCTGCTATCATGAGAGACCTCAGGGCTGCATGTTTTGAGCCCAGTACTGATCCTGAAAAGCGTTTCCAACCCCACTTACAAGTAAAACTAGCTAAAATGTGCCTGGCTGCTATTCACTGAAAAGCTCATTCTGTGTACATTTTTGGCATACGTTTGCTCCTGCCGGGTCAGCTGAGCAGCGAATTTCTATTTAACCACCTGCTTTCATGAGAGACCTCAGGGCTGCATGTTTTGAGCCCAGTACTGATCCTGAAAAGCGTTTCCAACCCCACTTACAAGTAAAACTAGCTAAAATGTGCCTGGCTGCTATTCACTGAAAAGCTCATTCTGTGTACATTTTTGGCATACGTTTGCTCCTGCCGGTTCAGCTGAGCAGCCAATTTCTATTTAACCACCTGCTTTCATGAGAGACCTCAGGGCTGCATGTTTTGAGCCCAGTACTGAGCCTGAAAAGCGTTTCCAACCCCACTTACAAGTAAAACTACCTAAAATGTGCCTGGCTGCTATTCACTGAAAAGCTCATTCTGTGTACATTTTTAGCATACGTTTGCTCCTGCCGGGTCAGCTGAGCAGCGAATTTCTATTTAACCACCTGCTATCATGAGAGACCTCAGGGCTGCATGTTTTGAGCCCAGTACTGAGCCTAAAAAGCATTTCCAACCCCACTTACAAGTAAAACTAGCTAAAATGTGCCTGGCTGCTATTCACTGAAAAGCTCATTCTGTGTACATTTTTGGCATACGTTTGCTCCTGCCGGGTCAGCTGAGCAGCGAATTTCTATTTAACCACCTGCTTTCATGAGAGACCTCAGGGCTGCATGTTTTGAGCCCAGTACTGATCCTGAAAAGCGTTTCCAACCCCACTTACAAGTAAAACTAGCTAAAATGTGCCTGGCTGCTATTCACTGAAAAGCTCATTCTGTGTACATTTTTGGCATACGTTTGCTCCTGACGGGTCAGCTGAGCAGCGAATTTCTATTTAACCACCTGCTTTCATGAGAGACCTCAGGGCTGCATGTTTTGAGCCCAGTACTGATCCTGAAAAGCGTTTCCAACCCCACTTACAAGTAAAACTAGCTAAAATGTGCCTGGCTTCTCTTCACTGAAAAGCTCATTCTGTGTACATTTTTAGCATACGTTTGCTCCTGCCGGGTCAGCTGAGCAGCGAATTTCTATTTAACCACCTGCTTTCATGAGAGACCTCAGGGCTGCATGTTTTGAGCCCAGTACTGATCCTGAAAAGCGTTTCCAACCCCACTTACAAGTAAAACTAGCTAAAATGTGCCTGGCTGCTATTCACTGAAAAGCTCATTCTGTGTACATTTTTGGCATACGTTTGCTCCTGACGGGTCAGCTGAGCAGCGAATTTCTATTTAACCACCTGCTTTCATGAGAGACCTCAGGGCTGCATGTTTTGAGCCCAGTACTGATCCTGAAAAGCGTTTCCAACCCCACTTACAAGTAAAACTAGCTAAAATGTGCCTGGCTGCTATTCACTGAAAAGCTCATTCTGTGTACATTTTTGGCATACGTTTGCTCCTGCCGGGTCAGCTGAGCAGCGAATTTCTATTTAACCACCTGCTTTCATGAGAGACCTCAGGGCTGCATGTTTTGAGCCCAGTACTGAGGCTGAAAAGCATTTCCAACCCTACTTACAAGTAAAACTAGCTAAAATGTGCCTGGCTTCTCTTCACTGAAAAGCTCATTCTGTGTACATTTTTGGCATACGTTTGCTCCTACCGGGTCAGCTGAGCAGCGAATTTCTATTTAACCACCTGCTATCATGAGAGACCTCAGGGCTGCATGTTTTGAGCCCAGTACTGATCCTGAAAAGCATTTCCAACCCCACTTACAAGTAAAACTAGCTAAAATGTGCCTGGCTGCTATTCACTGAAAAGCTCATTCTGTGTACATTTTTGGCATACATTTGCTCCTAGCGGGTCAGCTGAGCAGCGAATTTCTATTTAACCATCTGCTTTCACTGAGAGACCTCAGGGCTGCATGTTTTGAGCCCAGTACTGAGCCTGAAAAGCGTTTCCAACCCCACTTACAAGTAAAACTAGCTAAAATGTGCCTGGCTGCTATTCACTGAAAAGCTCATTCTGAGTACATTTTTAGCATACGTTTGCTCCTGCCGGGTCAGCTGAGCAGCGAATTTCTATTTAACCACCTGCTATCATGAGAGACCTCAGGGCTGCATGTTTTGAGCCCAGTACTGATCCTGAAAAGCATTTCCAACCCCACTTACAAGTAAAACTAGATAAAATGTGCCTGGCTGCTATTCACTGAAAAGCTCATTCTGAGTACATTTTTAGCATACGTTTGCTCCTGCCGGGTCAGCTGAGTAGCGAATTTCTATTTAACCACCTGCTATCATGAGAGACCTCAGGGCTGCATGTTTTGAGCCCAGTACTGATCCTGAATAGCGTTTCCAACCCCACTTACAAGTAAAACTAGCTAAAATGTGCCTGGCTGCTATTCACTGAAAAGCTCATTCTGTGTACATTTTTGGCATACGTTTGCTCCTACCGGGTCAGCTGAGCAGCGAATTTCTATTTAACCATCTGCTTTCACTGAGAGACCTCAGGGCTGCATGTTTTGAGCCCAGTACTGAGCCTGAAAAGCGTTTCCAACCCCACTTACAAGTAAAACTAGCTAAAATGTGCCTGGCTGCTATTCACTGAAAAGCTCATTCTGAGTACATTTTTAGCATACGTTTGCTCCTGCCGGGTCAGCTGAGCAGCGAATTTCTATGTAACCACCTGCTATCATGAGAGACCTCAGGGCTGCATGTTTTGAGCCCAATACTGATCCTGAAAAGCGTTTCCAACCCCACTTACAAGTAAAACTAGATAAAATGTGCCTGGCTGCTATTCACTGAAAAGCTCATTCTGTGTACATTTTTAGGCATACGTTTGCTCCTTCCGGGTCAGCTGAGCAGCGAATGTCTATTTAACCACCTGCTATCATGAGAGACCTCAGGGCTGCATGTTTTGAGCCCAGTACTGATCCTGAAAAGCGTTTCCAACCCCACTTACAAGTAAAACTAGCTAAAATGTGCCTGGCTGCTATTCACTGAAAAGCTCATTCTGTGTACATTTTTGGCATACGTTTGCTCCTGCCGGGTCAGCTGAGCAGCGAATTTCTATTTAACCACCTGCTTTCATGAGAGACCTCAGGGCTGCATGTTTTGAGCCCAGTACTGATCCTGAAAAGCGTTTCCAACCCCACTTACAAGTAAAACTAGCTAAAATGTGCCTGGCTGCTATTCACTGAAAAGCTCATTCTGTGTACATTTTTGGCATACGTTTGCTCCTGACGGGTCAGCTGAGCAGCGAATTTCTATTTAACCACCTGCTTTCATGAGAGACCTCAGGGCTGCATGTTTTGAGCCCAGTACTGATCCTGAAAAGCGTTTCCAACCCCACTTACAAGTAAAACTAGCTAAAATGTGCCTGGCTTCTCTTCACTGAAAAGCTCATTCTGTGTACATTTTTGGCATACGTTTGCTCCTACCGGGTCAGCTGAGCAGCGAATTTCTATTTAACCACCTGCTTTCATGAGAGACCTCAGAGGGCTGCATGTTTTGAGCCCAGTACTGAGGCTGAAAAGCATTTCCAACCCTACTTACAAGTAAAACTAGCTAAAATGTGCCTGGCTTCTCTTCACTGAAAAGCTCATTCTGTGTACATTTTTGGCATACGTTTGCTCCTACCGGGTCAGCTGAGCAGCGAATTTCTATTTAACCACCTGCTATCATGAGAGACCTCAGGGCTGCATGTTTTGAGCCCAGTACTGATCCTGAAAAGCATTTCCAACCCCACTTACAAGTAAAACTAGCTAAAATGTGCCTGGCTGCTATTCACTGAAAAGCTCATTCTGTGTACATTTTTGGCATACATTTGCTCCTACCGGGTCAGCTGAGCAGCGAATTTCTATTTAACCACCTGCTTTCATGAGAGACCTCAGGGCTGCATGTTTTGAGCCCAGTACTGAGCCTAAAAAGCATTTCCAACCCCACTTAAAAGTAAAACTAGCTAAAATGTGCCTAGCTTCTCTTCACTGAAAAGCTCATTCTGAGTACATTTTTAGCATACGTTTGCTCCTGCCGGGTCAGCTGAGCAGCGAATTTCTATTTAACCACCTGCTTTCATGAGAGACCTCAGGGCTGCATGTTTTGAGTCCAGTACTGAGCCTGAAAAGCATTTCCAACTCCACTTACAAGTAAAACTAGCTAAAATGTGCCTGGCTGCTCTTCACTGAAAAGCTCATTCTGAGTACATTTTTGGCATACGTTTGCTCCTGCCGGGTCAGCTGAGCAGCGAATTTCTATTTAACCACCTGCTATCATGAGAGACCTCAGGGCTGCATGTTTTGAGCCCAGTACTGATCCTGAAAAGCGTTTCCAACCCCACTTACAAGTAAAACTAGCTAAAATGTGCCTGGCTGCTATTCACTGAAAAGCTCATTCTGTGTACATTTTTGGCATACGTTTGCTCCTGCCGGGTCAGCTGAGCAGCGAATTTCTATTTAACCACCTGCTTTCATGAGAGACCTCAGGGCTGCATGTTTTGAGCCCAGTACTGATCCTGAAAAGCGTTTCCAACCCCACTTACAAGTAAAACTAGCTAAAATGTGCCTGGCTGCTATTCACTGAAAAGCTCATTCTGTGTACATTTTTGGCATACGTTTGCTCCTGCCGGTTCAGCTGAGCAGCCAATTTCTATTTAACCACCTGCTTTCATGAGAGACCTCAGGGCTGCATGTTTTGAGCCCAGTACTGAGCCTGAAAAGCGTTTCCAACCCCACTTACAAGTAAAACTACCTAAAATGTGCCTGGCTGCTATTCACTGAAAAGCTCATTCTGTGTACATTTTTAGCATACGTTTGCTCCTGCCGGGTCAGCTGAGCAGCGAATTTCTATTTAACCACCTGCTATCATGAGAGACCTCAGGGCTGCATGTTTTGAGCCCAGTATTGATCCTGAAAAGCGTTTCCAACCCCACTTACAAGTAAAACTAGCTAAAATGTGCCTGGCTGCTATTCACTGAAAAGCTCATTCTGTGTACATTTTTGGCATACGTTTGCTCCTACCGGGTCAGCTGAGCAGCAAATTTCTATTTAACCACCTGCTTTCATGAGAGACCTCAGGGCTGCATGTTTTGAGCCCAGTACTGAGCCTAAAAAGCATTTCCAACCCCACTTACAAGTAAAACTAGCTAAAATGTGCCTGGCTTCTCTTCACTGAAAAGCTCATTCTGAGTACATTTTTAGCATACGTTTGCTCCTGCCGGGTCAGCTGAGCAGCGAAATTCTATTTAACCACCTGCTATCATGAGAGACCTCAGGGCTGCATGTTTTGAGCCCAGTACTGATCCTGAAAAGCGTTTCCAACCCCACTTACAAGTAAAACCAGCTAAAATGTGCCTGGCTGCTATTCACTGAAAAGCTCATTCTGTGTACATTTTTGGCATACGTTTGCTCCTGCCGGGTCAGCTGAGCAGCGAATTTCTATTCAACCACCTGCTTTCATGAGAGACCTCAGGGCTGCATGTTTTGAGCCCAGTACTGATCCTGAAAAGCGTTTCCAACCCCACTTACAAAGAAAACTAGCTAAAATGTGCCTGGCTGCTATTCACTGAAAAGCTCATTCCGTGTACATTTTTGGCATACGTTTGCTCCTGCCGGGTCAGCTTAGCAGCGAATTTCTATTTAACCACCTGCTTTCATGAGAGACCTCAGGGCTGCATGTTTTGAGCCCAGTACTGATCCTGAAAAGCGTTTCCAACCCCACTTACAAGTAAAACTAGCTAAAATGTGCCTGGCTGCTATTCACTGAAAAGCTCATTCTGTGTACATTTTTGGCATACGTTTGCTCCTGCCGGTTCAGCTGAGCAGCGAATTTCTATTTAACCACCTGCTTTCACGAGAGACCTCAGGGCTGCATGTTTTGAGCCCAGTACTGAGCCTGAAAAGCGTTTCCAAACCCACTTACAAGTAAAACTAGCTAAAATGTGCCTGGCTGCTATTCACTGAAAAGCTCATTCTGTGTACATTTTTAGCATACGTTTGCTCCTGCGGGGTCAGCTGAGCATCGAATTTCTATTTAACCACCTGCTATCATGAGAGACCTCAGGGCTGCATGTTTTGAGCCCAGTATTGATCCTGAAAAGCGTTTCCAACCCCACTTACAAGTAAAACTAGCTAAAATATGTCTGGCTGCTATTCACTGAAAAGCTCATTCTGTGTACATTTTTGGCATACGTTTGCTCCTACCGGGTCAGCTGAGCAGCAAATTTCTATTTAACCACCTGCTTTCATGAGAGACCTCAGGGCTGCATGTTTTGAGCCCAGTACTGAGCCTAAAAAGCATTTCCAACCCCACTTACAAGTAAAACTAGCTAAAATGTGCCTGGCTTCTCTTCACTGAAAAGCTCATTCTGAGTACATTTTTAGCATACGTTTGCTCCTGCCGGGTCAGCTGAGCAGCGAAATTCTATTTAACCACCTGCTATCATGAGAGACCTCAGGGCTGCATGTTTTGAGCCCAGTACTGATCCTGAAAAGCGTTTCCAACCCCACTTACAAGTAAAACTAGCTAAAATGTGCCTGGCTGCTATTCACTGAAAAGCTCATTCTGTGTACATTTTTGGCATACGTTTGCTCCTGCCGGGTCAGCTGAGCAGCGAATTTCTATTTAACCACCTGCTTTCATGAGAGACCTCAGGGCTGCATGTTTTGAGCCCAGTACTGAGGCTGAAAAGCATTTCCAACCCTACTTACAAGTAAAACTAGCTAAAATGTGCCTGGCTTCTCTTCACTGAAAAGCTCATTCTGCGTACATTTTTGGCATACGTTTGCTCCTACCGGGTCAGCTGAGCAGCGAATTTCTATTTAACCACCTGCTATCATGAGAGACCTCAGGGCTGCATGTTTTGAGCCCAATACTGATCCTGAAAAGCATTTCCAACCCCACTTACAAGTAAAACTAGCTAAAATGTGCCTGGCTGCTATTCACTGAAAAGCTCATTCTGTGTACATTTTTGGCATACATTTGCTCCTACCGGGTCAGCTGAGCAGCGAATTTCTATTTAACCACCTGCTTTCATGAGAGACCTCAGGGCTGCATGTTTTGAGCCCAGTACTGAGCCTGAAAAGCATTTCCAACCCCACTTAAAAGTAAAACTAGCTAAAATGTGCCTAGCTTCTCTTCACTGAAAAGCTCATTCTGAGTACATTTTTAGCATACGTTTGCTCCTGCCGGGTCAGCTGAGCAGCGAATTTCTATTTAACCACCTGCTATCATGAGAGACCTCAGGGCTGCATGTTTTGAGCCCAGTACTGATCCTGAAAAGCGTTTCCAACCCCACTTACAAGTAAAACTAGCTAAAATGTGCCTGGCTGCTATTCACTGAAAAGCTCATTCTGTGTACATTTTTGGCATACGTTTGCTCCTACCGGGTCAGCTGAGCAGCGAATTTCTATTTAACCAGCTGCTATCATGAGAGACCTCAGGGCTGCATGTTTTGAGCCCAGTACTGATCCTGAAAAGCATTTCCAACCCCACTTACAAGTAAAACTAGCTAAAATGTGCCTGGCTGCTATTCACTGAAAAGCTCATTCTGAGTACATTTTTAGCATACGTTTGCTCCTGCCGGGTCAGCTGAGCAGCGAATTTCTATTTAACCACCTGCTATCATGAGAGACCTCAGGGCTGCATGTTTTGAGCCCAGTACTGATCCTGAATAGCGTTTCCAACCCCACTTACAAGTAAAACTAGCTAAAATGTGCCTGGCTGCTATTCACTGAAAAGCTCATTCTGTGTAGATTTTTGGCATACATTTGCTCCTAGCGGGTCAGCTGAGCAGCGAATTTCTATTTAACCATCTGCTTTCACTGAGAGACCTCAGGGCTGCATGTTTTGAGCCCAGTACTGAGCCTGAAAAGCGTTTCCAACCCCACTTACAAGTAAAACTAGCTAAAATGTGCCTGGCTGCTATTCACTGAAAAGCTCATTCTGAGTACATTTTTAGCATACGTTTGCTCCTGCCGGGTCAGCTGAGCAGCGAATTTCTATTTAACCACCTGCTATCATGAGAGACCTCAGGGCTGCATGTTTTGAGCCCAGTACTGATCCTGAAAAGCGTTCCCAACCCCACTTACAAGTAAAACTAGCTAAAATGTGCCTGGCTGCTATTCACTGAAAAGCTCATTCTGTGTACATTTTTAGGCATACGTTTGCTCCTGCCGGGTCAGCTGAGCAGCGAATGTCTATTTAACCACCTGCTATCATGAGAGACCTCAGGGCTGCATGTTTTGAGCCCAGTACTGATCCTGAAAAGCGTTTCCAACCCCACTTACAAGTAAAACTAGCTAAAATGTGCCTGGCTGCTATTCACTGAAAAGCTCATTCTGAGTACATTTTTAGCATACGTTTGCTCCTGCCGGGTCAGCTGAGAAGCGAATTTCTATTTAACAACCTGCTATCATGAGAGACCCCAGGGCTGCATGTTTTGATTCCAGTATTGATCCTGAAAAGCGTTTCCAACCCCACTTACAAGTAAAACTAGCTAAAATGTGCCTGGCTGCTATTCACTGAAAAGCTCATTCTGAGTACATTTTTAGCATACGTTTGCTCCTGCCGGGTCAGCTGAGCAGCGATTTTCTATTTAACCACCTGCTATCATGAGAGACCTCAGGGCTGCATGTTTTGAGCCCAGTACTGAGCCTAAAAAGCATTTCCAACCCCACTTACAAGTAAAACTAGCTAAAATGTGCCTGGCTTCTCTTCACTGAAAAGCTCATTCTGAGTACATTTTTAGCATACGTTTGCTCCTGCCGGGTCAGCTGAGCAGCGAAATTCTATTTAACCACCTGCTATCATGAGAGACCTCAGGGCTGCATGTTTTGAGCCCAGTACTGATCCTGAAAAGCGTTTCCAACCCCATTTACAAGTAAAACTAGCTAAAATGTGCCTGGCTGCTATTCACTGAAAAGCTCATTCTGTGTACATTTTTGGCATACGTTTGCTCCTACCTGGTCAGCTGAGCAGCGAATTTCTATTTAACCACCTGCTTTCATGAGAGACCTCAGGGCTGCATGTTTTGAGCCCAGTACTGAGCCTAAAAAGCATTTCCAACCCCACTTACAAGTAAAACTAGCTAAAATGTGCCTGGCTTCTCTTCACTGAAAAGCTCATTCTGAGTACATTTTTAGCATACGTTTGCTCCTGCCGGGTCAGCTGAGCAGCGAAATTCTATTTAACCACCTGCTATCATGAGAGACCTCAGGGCTGCATGTTTTGAGCCCAGTACTGATCCTGAAAAGCGTTTCCAACCCCACTTACAAGTAAAACTAGCTAAAATGTGCCTGGCTACTATTCACTGAAAAGCTCATTCTGTGTACATTTTTGGCATACGTTTGCTCCTGCCGGGTCAGCTGAGCAGCGAATTTCTATTTAACCACCTGCTTTCATGAGAGACCTCAGGGCTGCATGTTTTGAGCCCAGTACTGATCCTGAAAAGCATTTCCAACCCCACTTACAAGTAAAACTAGCTAAAATGTGCCTGGCTTCTCTTCACTGAAAAGCTCATTCTGAGTACATTTTTAGCATACGTTTGCTCCTGCCGGGTCAGCTGAGCAGCGAAATTCTATTTAACCACCTGCTATCATGAGAGACCTCAGGGCTGCATGTTTTGAGCCCAGTACTGATCCTGAAAAGCGTTTCCAACCCCATTTACAAGTAAAACTAGCTAAAATGTGCCTGGCTGCTATTCACTGAAAAGCTCATTCTGTGTACATTTTTGGCATACGTTTGCTCCTACCGGGTAAGCTGAGCAGCGAATTTCTATTTAACCACCTGCTATCATGAGAGACCTCAGGGCTGCATGTTTTGAGCCCAGTACTGATCCTGAAAAGCATTTCCAACCCCACTTACAAGTAAAACTAGCTAAAATGTGCCTGGCTGCTATTCACTGAAAAGCTCATTCTGTGTACATTTTTGGCATACATTTGCTCCTACCGGGTCAGCTGAGCAGCGAATTTCTATTTAACCACCTGCTTTCATGAGAGACCTCAGGGCTGCATGTTTTGAGCCCAGTACTAAGCCTGAAAAGCATTTCCAACCCCACTTAAAAGTAAAACTAGCTAAAATGTGCCTAGCTTCTCTTCACTGAAAAGCTCATTCTGAGTACATTTTTAGCATACGTTTGCTCCTGCCGGGTCAGCTGAGCAGCGAATTTCTATTTAACCACCTGCTATCATGAGAGACCTCAGGGCTGCATGTTTTGAGCCCAGTACTGATCCTGAAAAGCGTTTCCAACCCCACTTACAAGTAAAACCAGCTAAAATGTGCCTGGCTGCTATTCACTGAAAAGCTCATTCTGTGTACATTTTTGGCATACGTTTGCTCCTGCCGGGTCAGCTGAGCAGCGAATTTCTATTCAACCACCTGCTTTCATGAGAGACCTCAGGGCTGCATGTTTTGAGCCCAGTACTGATCCTGAAAAGCGTTTCCAACCCCACTTACAAGTAAAACTAGCTAAAATGTGCCTGGCTGCTATTCACTGAAAAGCTCATTCTGTGTACATTTTTGGCATACGTTTGCTCCTGCCGGGTCAGCTTAGCAGCGAATTTCTATTTAACCACCTGCTTTCATGAGAGACCTCAGGGCTGCATGTTTTGAGCCCAGTACTGATCCTGAAAAGCGTTTCCAACCCCACTTACAAGTAAAACTAGCTAAAATGTGCCTGGCTGCTATTCACTGAAAAGCTCATTCTGTGTACATTTTTGGCATACATTTGCTCCTGCCGGTTCAGCTGAGCAGCGAATTTCTATTTAACCACCTGCTTTCATGAGAGACCTCAGGGCTGCATGTTTTGAGCCCAGTACTGAGCCTGAAAAGCGTTTCCAACCCCACTTACAAGTAAAACTAGCTAAAATGTGCCTGACTGCTATTCACTGAAAAGCTCATTCTGTGTACATTTTTAGCATACGTTTGCTCCTGCCGGGTCAGCTGAGCAGCGAATTTCTATTTAACCACCTGCTATCATGAGAGACCTCAGGGCTGCATGTTTTGAGCCCAGTATTGATCCTGAAAAGCGTTTCCAACCGCACTTACAAGTAAAACTAGCTAAAATATGTCTGACTGCTATTCACTGAAAAGCTCATTCTGTGTACATTTTTGGCATACGTTTGCTCCTACCGGGTCAGCTGAGCAGCAAATTTCTATTTAACCACCTGCTTTCATGAGAGACCTCAGGGCTGCATGTTTTGAGCCCAGTACTGAGCCTAAAAAGCATTTCCAACCCCACTTACAAGTAAAACTAGCTAAAATGTGCCTGGCTTCTCTTCACTGAAAAGCTCATTCTGAGTACATTTTTAGCATACGTTTGCTCCTGCCGGGTCAGCTGAGCAGCGAAATTCTATTTAACCACCTGCTATCATGAGAGACCTCAGGGCTGCATGTTTTGAGCCCAGTACTGATCCTGAAAAGCGTTTCCAACCCCACTTACAAGTAAAACTAGCTAAAATGTGCCTGGCTGCTATTCACTGAAAAGCTCATTCTGTGTACATTTTTGGCATACGTTTGCTCCTGCCGGGTCAGCTGAGCAGCGAATTTCTATTTAACCACCTGCTTTCATGAGAGACCTCAGGGCTGCATGTTTTGAGCCCAGTACTGAGGCTGAAAAGCATTTCCAACCCTACTTACAAGTAAAACTAGCTAAAATGTGCCTGGCTTCTCTTCACTGAAAAGCTCATTCTGTGTACATTTTTGGCATACGTTTGCTCCTACCGGGTCAGCTGAGCAGCGAATTTCTATTTAACCACCTGCTATCATGAGAGACCTCAGGGCTGCATGTTTTGAGCCCAATACTGATCCTGAAAAGCATTTCCAACCCCACTTACAAGTAAAACTAGCTAAAATGTGCCTGGCTGCTATTCACTGAAAAGCTCATTCTGTGTACATTTTTGGCATACATTTGCTCCTACCGGGTCAGCTGAGCAGCGAATTTCTATTTAACCACCTGCTTTCATGAGAGACCTCAGGGCTGCATGTTTTGAGCCCAGTACTGAGCCTGAAAAGCATTTCCAACCCCACTTAAAAGTAAAACTAGCTAAAATGTGCCTAGCTTCTCTTCACTGAAAAGCTCATTCTGAGTACATTTTTAGCATACGTTTGCTCCTGCCGGGTCAGCTGAGCAGCGAATTTCTATTTAACCACCTGCTATCATTAGAGACCTCAGGGCTGCATGTTTTGAGCCCAGTACTGATCCTGAAAAGCGTTTCCAACCCCACTTACAAGTAAAACTAGCTAAAATGTGCCTGGCTGCTATTCACTGAAAAGCTCATTCTGTGTACATTTTTGGCATACGTTTGCTCCTACCGGGTCAGCTGAGCAGCGAATTTCTATTTAACCATCTGCTTTCACTGAGAGACCTCAGGGCTGCATGTTTTGAGCCCAGTACTGATCCTGAAAAGCATTTCCAACCCCACTGACAAGTAAAACTAGCTAAAATGTGCCTGGCTGCTATTCACTGAAAAGCTCATTCTGAGTACATTTTTAGCATACGTTTGCTCCTGCCGGGTCAGCTGAGCAGCGAATTTCTATTTAACCACCTGCTATCATGAGAGACCTCAGGGCTGCATGTTTTGAGCCCAGTACTGATCCTGAATAGCGTTTCCAACCCCACTTACAAGTAAAACTAGCTAAAATGTGCCTGGCTGCTATTCACTGAAAAGCTCATTCTGTGTACATTTTTGGCATACATTTGCTCCTAGCGGGTCAGCTGAGCAGCGAATTTCTATTTAACCATCTGCTTTCACTGAGAGACCTCAGGGCTGCATGTTTTGAGCCCAGTACTGAGCCTGAAAAGCGTTTCCAACCCCACTTACAAGTAAAACTAGCTAAAATGTGCCTGGCTGCTATTCACTGAAAAGCTCATTCTGAGTACATTTTTAGCATACGTTTGCTCCTGCCAGGTCAGCTGAGCAGCGAATTTCTATTTAACCACCTGCTATCATGAGAGACCTCAGGGCTGCATGTTTTGAGCCCAGTACTGATCCTGAAAAGCGTTTCCAACCCCACTTACAAGTAAAACTAGCTAAAATGTGCCTGGCTGCTATTCACTGAAAAGCTCATTCTGTGTACATTTTTAGGCATACGTTTGCTCCTGCCGGGTCAGCTGAGCAGCGAATGTCTATTTAACCACCTGCTATCATGAGAGACCTCAGGGCTGCATGTTTTGAGCCCAGTACTGATCCTGAAAAGCGTTTCCAACCCCACTTACAAGTAAAACTAGCTAAAATGTGCCTGGCTGCTATTCACTGAAAAGCTCATTCTGAGTACATTTTTAGCATACGTTTGCTCCTGCCGGGTCAGCTGAGAAGCGAATTTCTATTTAACAACCTGCTATCATGAGAGACCCCAGGGCTGCATGTTTTGATTCCAGTATTGATCCTGAAAAGCGTTTCCAACCCCACTTACAAGTAAAACTAGCTAAAATGTGCCTGGCTGCTATTCACTGAAAAGCTCATTCTGAGTACATTTTTAGCATACGTTTGCTCCTGCCGGGTCAGCTGAGCAGCGATTTTCTATTTAACCACCTGCTATCATGAGAGACCTCAGGGCTGCATGTTTTGAGCCCAGTACTGAGCCTAAAAAGCATTTCCAACCCCACTTACAAGTAAAACTAGCTAAAATGTGCCTGGCTTCTCTTCACTGAAAAGCTCATTCTGAGTACATTTTTAGCATACGTTTGCTCCTGCCGGGTCAGCTGAGCAGCGAAATTCTATTTAACCACCTGCTATCATGAGAGACCTCAGGGCTGCATGTTTTGAGCCCAGTACTGATCCTGAAAAGCGTTTCCAACCCCATTTACAAGTAAAACTAGCTAAAATGTGCCTGGCTGCTATTCACTGAAAAGCTCATTCTGTGTACATTTTTGGCATACGTTTGCTCCTACCTGGTCAGCTGAGCAGCGAATTTCTATTTAACCACCTGCTTTCATGAGAGACCTCAGGGCTGCATGTTTTGAGCCCAGTACTGAGCCTAAAAAGCATTTCCAACCCCACTTACAAGTAAAACTAGCTAAAATGTGCCTGGCTTCTCTTCACTGAAAAGCTCATTCTGAGTACATTTTTAGCATACGTTTGCTCCTGCCGGGTCAGCTGAGCAGCGAAATTCTATTTAACCACCTGCTATCATGAGAGACCTCAGGGCTGCATGTTTTGAGCCCAGTACTGATCCTGAAAAGCGTTTCCAACCCCACTTACAAGTAAAACTAGCTAAAATGTGCCTGGCTGCTATTCACTGAAAAGCTCATTCTGTGTACATTTTTGGCATACGTTTGCTCCTGCCGGGTCAGCTGAGCAGCGAATTTCTATTTAACCACCTGCTTTCATGAGAGACCTCAGGGCTGCATGTTTTGAGCCCAGTACTGATCCTGAAAAGCGTTTCCAACCCCACTTACAAGTAAAACTAGCTAAAATGTGCCTGGCTGCTATTCACTGAAAAGCTCATTCTGTGTACATTTTTGGCATACGTTTGCTCCTGACGGGTCAGCTGAGCAGCGAATTTCTATTTAACCACCTGCTTTCATGAGAGACCTCAGGGCTGCATGTTTTGAGCCCAGTACTGATCCTGAAAAGCGTTTCCAACCCCACTTACAAGTAAAACTAGCTAAAATGTGCCTGGCTGCTATTCACTGAAAAGCTCATTCTGTGTACATTTTTGGCATACGTTTGCTCCTGCCGGGTCAGCTGAGCAGCGAATTTCTATTTAACCACCTGCTTTCATGAGAGACCTCAGGGCTGCATGTTTTGAGCCCAGTACTGAGGCTGAAAAGCATTTCCAACCCTACTTACAAGTAAAACTAGCTAAAATGTGCCTGGCTTCTCTTCACTGAAAAGCTCATTCTGTGTACATTTTTGGCATACGTTTGCTCCTACCGGGTCAGCTGAGCAGCGAATTTCTATTTAACCACCTGCTATCATGAGAGACCTCAGGGCTGCATGTTTTGAGCCCAGTACTGATCCTGAAAAGCATTTCCAACCCCACTTACAAGTAAAACTAGCTAAAATGTGCCTGGCTGCTATTCACTGAAAAGCTCATTCTGTGTACATTTTTGGCATACATTTGCTCCTAGCGGGTCAGCTGAGCAGCGAATTTCTATTTAACCATCTGCTTTCACTGAGAGACCTCAGGGCTGCATGTTTTGAGCCCAGTACTGAGCCTGAAAAGCGTTTCCAACCCCACTTACAAGTAAAACTAGCTAAAATGTGCCTGGCTGCTATTCACTGAAAAGCTCATTCTGAGTACATTTTTAGCATACGTTTGCTCCTGCCGGGTCAGCTGAGCAGCGAATTTCTATTTAACCACCTGCTATCATGAGAGACCTCAGGGCTGCATGTTTTGAGCCCAGTACTGATCCTGAAAAGCGTTTCCAACCCCACTTACAAGTAAAACTAGCTAAAATGTGCCTGGCTGCTATTCACTGAAAAGCTCATTCTGTGTACATTTTTAGGCATACGTTTGCTCCTGCCGGGTCAGCTGAGCAGCGAATGTCTATTTAACCACCTGCTATCATGAGAGACCTCAGGGCTGCATGTTTTGAGCCCAGTACTGATCCTGAAAAGCGTTTCCAACCCCACTTACAAGTAAAACTAGCTAAAATGTGCCTGGCTGCTATTCACTGAAAAGCTCATTCTGTGTACATTTTTAGGCATACGTTTGCTCCTGCCGGGTCAGCTGAGCAGCGAATGTCTATTTAACCACCTGCTATCATGAGAGACCTCAGGGCTGCATGTTTTGAGCCCAGTACTGAGCCTAAAAAGCATTTCCAACCCCACTTACAAGTAAAACTAGCTAAAATGTGCCTGGCTTCTCTTCACTGAAAAGCTCATTCTGAGTACATTTTTAGCATACGTTTGCTCCTGCCGGGTCAGCTGAGCAGCGAAATTCTATTTAACCACCTGCTATCATGAGAGACCTCAGGGCTGCATGTTTTGAGCCCAGTACTGATCCTGAAAAGCGTTTCCAACCCCACTTACAAGTAAAACTAGCTAAAATGTGCCTGGCTGCTATTCACTGAAAAGCTCATTCTGTGTACATTTTTGGCATACGTTTGCTCCTGCCGGGTCAGCTGAGCAGCGAATTTCTATTTAACCACCTGCTTTCATGAGAGACCTCAGGGCTGCATGTTTTGAGCCCAGTACTGATCCTGAAAAGCGTTTCCAACCCCACTTACAAGTAAAACTAGCTAAAATGTGCCTGGCTGCTATTCACTGAAAAGCTCATTCTGTGTACATTTTTGGCATACGTTTGCTCCTGACGGGTCAGCTGAGCAGCGAATTTCTATTTAACCACCTGCTTTCATGAGAGACCTCAGGGCTGCATGTTTTGAGCCCAGTACTGATCCTGAAAAGCGTTTCCAACCCCACTTACAAGTAAAACTAGCTAAAATGTCCCTGGCTGCTATTCACTGAAAAGCTCATTCTGTGTACATTTTTGGCATACGTTTGCTCCTGCCGGGTCAGCTGAGCAGCGAATTTCTATTTAACCACCTGCTTTCATGAGAGACCTCAGGGCTGCATGTTTTGAGCCCAGTACTGAGGCTGAAAAGCATTTCCAACCCTACTTACAAGTAAAACTAGCTAAAATGTGCCTGGCTTCTCTTCACTGAAAAGCTCATTCTGTGTACATTTTTGGCATACGTTTGCTCCTACCGGGTCAGCTGAGCAGCGAATTTCTATTTAACCACCTGCTATCTTGAGAGACCTCAGGGCTGCATGTTTTGAGCCCAGTACTGAGCCTGAAAAGCATTTCCAACCCCACTTAAAAGTAAAACTAGCTAAAATGTGCCTAGCTTCTCTTCACTGAAAAGCTCATTCTGAGTACATTTTTAGCATACGTTTGCTCCTGCCGGGTCAGCTGAGCAGCGAATTTCTATTTAACCACCTGCTATCATGAGAGACCTCAGGGCTGCATGTTTTGAGCCCAGTACTGATCCTGAAAAGCGTTTCCAACCCCACTTACAAGTAAAACTAGCTAAAATGTGCCTGGCTGCTATTCACTGAAAAGCTCATTCTGTGTACATTTTTGGCATACGTTTGCTCCTACCGGGTCAGCTGAGCAGCGAATTTCTATTTAACCACCTGCTATCATGAGAGACCTCAGGGCTGCATGTTTTGAGCCCAGTACTGATCCTGAAAAGCATTTCCAACCCCACTTACAAGTAAAACTAGATAAAATGTGCCTGGCTGCTATTCACTGAAAAGCTCATTCTGAGTACATTTTTAGCATACGTTTGCTCCTGCCGGGTCAGCTGAGTAGCGAATTTCTATTTAACCACCTGCTATCATGAGAGACCTCAGGGCTGCATGTTTTGAGCCCAGTACTGATCCTGAATAGCGTTTCCAACCCCACTTACAAGTAAAACTAGCTAAAATGTGCCTGGCTGCTATTCACTGAAAAGCTCATTCTGTGTACATTTTTGGCATACGTTTGCTCCTACCGGGTCAGCTGAGCAGCGAATTTCTATTTAACCATCTGCTTTCACTGAGAGACCTCAGGGCTGCATGTTTTGAGCCCAGTACTGAGCCTGAAAAGCGTTTCCAACCCCACTTACAAGTAAAACTAGCTAAAATGTGCCTGGCTGCTATTCATTGAAAAGCTCATTCTGAGTACATTTTTAGCATACGTTTGCTCCTGCCGGGTCAGCTGAGCAGCGAATTTCTATGTAACCACCTGCTATCATGAGAGACCTCAGGGCTGCATGTTTTGAGCCCAATACTGATCCTGAAAAGCGTTTCCAACCCCACTTACAAGTAAAACTAGATAAAATGTGCCTGGCTGCTATTCACTGAAAAGCTCATTCTGTGTACATTTTTAGGCATACGTTTGCTCCTTCCGGGTCAGCTGAGCAGCGAATGTCTATTTAACCACCTGCTATCATGAGAGACCTCAGGGCTGCATGTTTTGAGCCCAGTACTGATCCTGAAAAGCGTTTCCAACCCCACTTACAAGTAAAACTAGCTAAAATGTGCCTGGCTGCTATTCACTGAAAAGCTCATTCTGTGTACATTTTTGGCATACGTTTGCTCCTGCCGGGTCAGCTGAGCAGCGAATTTCTATTTAACCACCTGCTTTCATGAGAGACCTCAGGGCTGCATGTTTTGAGCCCAGTACTGATCCTGAAAAGCGTTTCCAACCCCACTTACAAGTAAAACTAGCTAAAATGTGCCTGGCTGCTATTCACTGAAAAGCTCATTCTGTGTACATTTTTGGCATACGTTTGCTCCTGACGGGTCAGCTGAGCAGCGAATTTCTATTTAACCACCTGCTTTCATGAGAGACCTCAGGGCTGCATGTTTTGAGCCCAGTACTGATCCTGAAAAGCGTTTCCAACCCCACTTACAAGTAAAACTAGCTAAAATGTGCCTGGCTTCTCTTCACTGAAAAGCTCATTCTGTGTACATTTTTGGCATACGTTTGCTCCTACCGGGTCAGCTGAGCAGCGAATTTCTATTTAACCACCTGCTTTCATGAGAGACCTCAGAGGGCTGCATGTTTTGAGCCCAGTACTGAGGCTGAAAAGCATTTCCAACCCTACTTACAAGTAAAACTAGCTAAAATGTGCCTGGCTTCTCTTCACTGAAAAGCTCATTCTGTGTACATTTTTGGCATACGTTTGCTCCTACCGGGTCAGCTGAGCAGCGAATTTCTATTTAACCACCTGCTATCATGAGAGACCTCAGGGCTGCATGTTTTGAGCCCAGTACTGATCCTGAAAAGCATTTCCAACCCCACTTACAAGTAAAACTAGCTAAAATGTGCCTGGCTGCTATTCACTGAAAAGCTCATTCTGTGTACATTTTTGGCATACATTTGCTCCTACCGGGTCAGCTGAGCAGCGAATTTCTATTTAACCACCTGCTTTCATGAGAGACCTCAGGGCTGCATGTTTTGAGCCCAGTACTGAGCCTGAAAAGCATTTCCAACCCCACTTAAAAGTAAAACTAGCTAAAATGTGCCTAGCTTCTCTTCACTGAAAAGCTCATTCTGAGTACATTTTTAGCATACGTTTGCTCCTGCCGGGTCAGCTGAGCAGCGAATTTCTATTTAACCACCTGCTATCATGAGAGACCTCAGGGCTGCATGTTTTGAGCCCAGTACTGATCCTGAAAAGCGTTTCCAACCCCACTTACAAGTAAAACTAGCTAAAATGTGCCTGGCTGCTATTCACTGAAAAGCTCATTCTGTGTACATTTTTGGCATACGTTTGCTCCTACCGGGTCAGCTGAGCAGCAAATTTCTATTTAACCATCTGCTTTCATGAGAGACCTCAGGGCTGCATGTTTTGAGTCCAGTACTGAGCCTGAAAAGCATTTCCAACTCCACTTACAAGTAAAACTAGCTAAAATGTGCCTGGCTGCTCTTCACTGAAAAGCTCATTCTGAGTACATTTTTGGCATACGTTTGCTCCTGCCGGGTCAGCTGAGCAGCGAATTTCTATTTAACCACCTGCTATCATGAGAGACCTCAGGGCTGCATGTTTTGAGCCCAGTACTGATCCTGAAAAGCGTTTCCAACCCCACTTACAAGTAAAACTAGCTAAAATGTGCCTGGCTGCTATTCACTGAAAAGCTCATTCTGTGTACATTTTTGGCATACGTTTGCTCCTGCCGGGTCAGCTGAGCAGCGAATTTCTATTTAACCACCTGCTTTCATGAGAGACCTCAGGGCTGCATGTTTTGAGCCCAGTACTGATCCTGAAAAGCGTTTCCAACCCCACTTACAAGTAAAACTAGCTAAAATGTGCCTGGCTGCTATTCACTGAAAAGCTCATTCTGTGTACATTTTTGGCATACGTTTGCTCCTGCCGGTTCAGCTGAGCAGCCAATTTCTATTTAACCACCTGCTTTCATGAGAGACCTCAGGGCTGCATGTTTTGAGCCCAGTACTGAGCCTGAAAAGCGTTTCCAACCCCACTTACAAGTAAAACTACCTAAAATGTGCCTGGCTGCTATTCACTGAAAAGCTCATTCTGTGTACATTTTTAGCATACGTTTGCTCCTGCCGGGTCAGCTGAGCAGCGAATTTCTATTTAACCACCTGCTATCATGAGAGACCTCAGGGCTGCATGTTTTGAGCCCAGTATTGATCCTGAAAAGCGTTTCCAACCCCACTTACAAGTAAAACTAGCTAAAATGTGCCTGGCTGCTATTCACTGAAAAGCTCATTCTGTGTACATTTTTGGCATACGTTTGCTCCTACCGGGTCAGCTGAGCAGCAAATTTCTATTTAACCACCTGCTTTCATGAGAGACCTCAGGGCTGCATGTTTTGAGCCCAGTACTGAGCCTAAAAAGCATTTCCAACCCCACTTACAAGTAAAACTAGCTAAAATGTGCCTGGCTTCTCTTCACTGAAAAGCTCATTCTGAGTACATTTTTAGCATACGTTTGCTCCTGCCGGGTCAGCTGAGCAGCGAAATTCTATTTAACCACCTGCTATCATGAGAGACCTCAGGGCTGCATGTTTTGAGCCCAGTACTGATCCTGAAAAGCGTTTCCAACCCCACTTACAAGTAAAACCAGCTAAAATGTGCCTGGCTGCTATTCACTGAAAAGCTCATTCTGTGTACATTTTTGGCATACGTTTGCTCCTGCCGGGTCAGCTGAGCAGCGAATTTCTATTCAACCACCTGCTTTCATGAGAGACCTCAGGGCTGCATGTTTTGAGCCCAGTACTGATCCTGAAAAGCGTTTCCAACCCCACTTACAAAGAAAACTAGCTAAAATGTGCCTGGCTGCTATTCACTGAAAAGCTCATTCCGTGTACATTTTTGGCATACGTTTGCTCCTGCCGGGTCAGCTTAGCAGCGAATTTCTATTTAACCACCTGCTTTCATGAGAGACCTCAGGGCTGCATGTTTTGAGCCCAGTACTGATCCTGAAAAGCGTTTCCAACCCCACTTACAAGTAAAACTAGCTAAAATGTGCCTGGCTGCTATTCACTGAAAAGCTCATTCTGTGTACATTTTTGGCATACGTTTGCTCCTGCCGGTTCAGCTGAGCAGCGAATTTCTATTTAACCACCTGCTTTCACGAGAGACCTCAGGGCTGCATGTTTTGAGCCCAGTACTGAGCCTGAAAAGCGTTTCCAAACCCACTTACAAGTAAAACTAGCTAAAATGTGCCTGGCTGCTATTCACTGAAAAGCTCATTCTGTGTACATTTTTAGCATACGTTTGCTCCTGCGGGGTCAGCTGAGCATCGAATTTCTATTTAACCACCTGCTATCATGAGAGACCTCAGGGCTGCATGTTTTGAGCCCAGTATTGATCCTGAAAAGCGTTTCCAACCCCACTTACAAGTAAAACTAGCTAAAATATGTCTGGCTGCTATTCACTGAAAAGCTCATTCTGTGTACATTTTTGGCATACGTTTGCTCCTACCGGGTCAGCTGAGCAGCAAATTTCTATTTAACCACCTGCTTTCATGAGAGACCTCAGGGCTGCATGTTTTGAGCCCAGTACTGAGCCTAAAAAGCATTTCCAACCCCACTTACAAGTAAAACTAGCTAAAATGTGCCTGGCTTCTCTTCACTGAAAAGCTCATTCTGAGTACATTTTTAGCATACGTTTGCTCCTGCCGGGTCAGCTGAGCAGCGAAATTCTATTTAACCACCTGCTATCATGAGAGACCTCAGGGCTGCATGTTTTGAGCCCAGTACTGATCCTGAAAAGCGTTTCCAACCCCACTTACAAGTAAAACTAGCTAAAATGTGCCTGGCTGCTATTCACTGAAAAGCTCATTCTGTGTACATTTTTGGCATACGTTTGCTCCTGCCGGGTCAGCTGAGCAGCGAATTTCTATTTAACCACCTGCTTTCATGAGAGACCTCAGGGCTGCATGTTTTGAGCCCAGTACTGAGGCTGAAAAGCATTTCCAACCCTACTTACAAGTAAAACTAGCTAAAATGTGCCTGGCTTCTCTTCACTGAAAAGCTCATTCTGCGTACATTTTTGGCATACGTTTGCTCCTACCGGGTCAGCTGAGCAGCGAATTTCTATTTAACCACCTGCTATCATGAGAGACCTCAGGGCTGCATGTTTTGAGCCCAATACTGATCCTGAAAAGCATTTCCAACCCCACTTACAAGTAAAACTAGCTAAAATGTGCCTGGCTGCTATTCACTGAAAAGCTCATTCTGTGTACATTTTTGGCATACATTTGCTCCTACCGGGTCAGCTGAGCAGCGAATTTCTATTTAACCACCTGCTTTCATGAGAGACCTCAGGGCTGCATGTTTTGAGCCCAGTACTGAGCCTGAAAAGCATTTCCAACCCCACTTAAAAGTAAAACTAGCTAAAATGTGCCTAGCTTCTCTTCACTGAAAAGCTCATTCTGAGTACATTTTTAGCATACGTTTGCTCCTGCCGGGTCAGCTGAGCAGCGAATTTCTATTTAACCACCTGCTATCATGAGAGACCTCAGGGCTGCATGTTTTGAGCCCAGTACTGATCCTGAAAAGCGTTTCCAACCCCACTTACAAGTAAAACTAGCTAAAATGTGCCTGGCTGCTATTCACTGAAAAGCTCATTCTGTGTACATTTTTGGCATACGTTTGCTCCTACCGGGTCAGCTGAGCAGCGAATTTCTATTTAACCAGCTGCTATCATGAGAGACCTCAGGGCTGCATGTTTTGAGCCCAGTACTGATCCTGAAAAGCATTTCCAACCCCACTTACAAGTAAAACTAGCTAAAATGTGCCTGGCTGCTATTCACTGAAAAGCTCATTCTGAGTACATTTTTAGCATACGTTTGCTCCTGCCGGGTCAGCTGAGCAGCGAATTTCTATTTAACCACCTGCTATCATGAGAGACCTCAGGGCTGCATGTTTTGAGCCCAGTACTGATCCTGAATAGCGTTTCCAACCCCACTTACAAGTAAAACTAGCTAAAATGTGCCTGGCTGCTATTCACTGAAAAGCTCATTCTGTGTAGATTTTTGGCATACATTTGCTCCTAGCGGGTCAGCTGAGCAGCGAATTTCTATTTAACCATCTGCTTTCACTGAGAGACCTCAGGGCTGCATGTTTTGAGCCCAGTACTGAGCCTGAAAAGCGTTTCCAACCCCACTTACAAGTAAAACTAGCTAAAATGTGCCTGGCTGCTATTCACTGAAAAGCTCATTCTGAGTACATTTTTAGCATACGTTTGCTCCTGCCGGGTCAGCTGAGCAGCGAATTTCTATTTAACCACCTGCTATCATGAGAGACCTCAGGGCTGCATGTTTTGAGCCCAGTACTGATCCTGAAAAGCGTTCCCAACCCCACTTACAAGTAAAACTAGCTAAAATGTGCCTGGCTGCTATTCACTGAAAAGCTCATTCTGTGTACATTTTTAGGCATACGTTTGCTCCTGCCGGGTCAGCTGAGCAGCGAATGTCTATTTAACCACCTGCTATCATGAGAGACCTCAGGGCTGCATGTTTTGAGCCCAGTACTGATCCTGAAAAGCGTTTCCAACCCCACTTACAAGTAAAACTAGCTAAAATGTGCCTGGCTGCTATTCACTGAAAAGCTCATTCTGAGTACATTTTTAGCATACGTTTGCTCCTGCCGGGTCAGCTGAGAAGCGAATTTCTATTTAACAACCTGCTATCATGAGAGACCCCAGGGCTGCATGTTTTGATTCCAGTATTGATCCTGAAAAGCGTTTCCAACCCCACTTACAAGTAAAACTAGCTAAAATGTGCCTGGCTGCTATTCACTGAAAAGCTCATTCTGAGTACATTTTTAGCATACGTTTGCTCCTGCCGGGTCAGCTGAGCAGCGATTTTCTATTTAACCACCTGCTATCATGAGAGACCTCAGGGCTGCATGTTTTGAGCCCAGTACTGAGCCTAAAAAGCATTTCCAACCCCACTTACAAGTAAAACTAGCTAAAATGTGCCTGGCTTCTCTTCACTGAAAAGCTCATTCTGAGTACATTTTTAGCATACGTTTGCTCCTGCCGGGTCAGCTGAGCAGCGAAATTCTATTTAACCACCTGCTATCATGAGAGACCTCAGGGCTGCATGTTTTGAGCCCAGTACTGATCCTGAAAAGCGTTTCCAACCCCATTTACAAGTAAAACTAGCTAAAATGTGCCTGGCTGCTATTCACTGAAAAGCTCATTCTGTGTACATTTTTGGCATACGTTTGCTCCTACCTGGTCAGCTGAGCAGCGAATTTCTATTTAACCACCTGCTTTCATGAGAGACCTCAGGGCTGCATGTTTTGAGCCCAGTACTGAGCCTAAAAAGCATTTCCAACCCCACTTACAAGTAAAACTAGCTAAAATGTGCCTGGCTTCTCTTCACTGAAAAGCTCATTCTGAGTACATTTTTAGCATACGTTTGCTCCTGCCGGGTCAGCTGAGCAGCGAAATTCTATTTAACCACCTGCTATCATGAGAGACCTCAGGGCTGCATGTTTTGAGCCCAGTACTGATCCTGAAAAGCGTTTCCAACCCCACTTACAAGTAAAACTAGCTAAAATGTGCCTGGCTGCTATTCACTGAAAAGCTCATTCTGTGTACATTTTTGGCATACGTTTGCTCCTGCCGGGTCAGCTGAGCAGCGAATTTCTATTTAACCACCTGCTTTCATGAGAGACCTCAGGGCTGCATGTTTTGAGCCCAGTACTGATCCTGAAAAGCATTTCCAACCCCACTTACAAGTAAAACTAGCTAAAATGTGCCTGGCTTCTCTTCACTGAAAAGCTCATTCTGAGTACATTTTTAGCATACGTTTGCTCCTGCCGGGTCAGCTGAGCAGCGAAATTCTATTTAACCACCTGCTATCATGAGAGACCTCAGGGCTGCATGTTTTGAGCCCAGTACTGATCCTGAAAAGCGTTTCCAACCCCATTTACAAGTAAAACTAGCTAAAATGTGCCTGGCTGCTATTCACTGAAAAGCTCATTCTGTGTACATTTTTGGCATACGTTTGCTCCTACCGGGTAAGCTGAGCAGCGAATTTCTATTTAACCACCTGCTATCATGAGAGACCTCAGGGCTGCATGTTTTGAGCCCAGTACTGATCCTGAAAAGCATTTCCAACCCCACTTACAAGTAAAACTAGCTAAAATGTGCCTGGCTGCTATTCACTGAAAAGCTCATTCTGTGTACATTTTTGGCATACATTTGCTCCTACCGGGTCAGCTGAGCAGCGAATTTCTATTTAACCACCTGCTTTCATGAGAGACCTCAGGGCTGCATGTTTTGAGCCCAGTACTAAGCCTGAAAAGCATTTCCAACCCCACTTAAAAGTAAAACTAGCTAAAATGTGCCTAGCTTCTCTTCACTGAAAAGCTCATTCTGAGTACATTTTTAGCATACGTTTGCTCCTGCCGGGTCAGCTGAGCAGCGAATTTCTATTTAACCACCTGCTATCATGAGAGACCTCAGGGCTGCATGTTTTGAGCCCAGTACTGATCCTGAAAAGCGTTTCCAACCCCACTTACAAGTAAAACTAGCTAAAATGTGCCTGGCTGCTATTCACTGAAAAGCTCATTCTGTGTACATTTTTGGCATACGTTTGCTCCTACCGGGTCAGCTGAGCAGCGAATTTCTATTTAACCACCTGCTATCATGAGAGACCTCAGGGCTGCATGTTTTGAGCCCAGTACTGATCCTGAAAAGCATTTCCAACCCCACTTACAAGTAAAACTAGCTAAAATGTGCCTGGCTGCTATTCACTGAAAAGCTCATTCTGTGTACATTTTTGGCATACATTTGCTCCTAGCGGGTCAGCTGAGCAGCAAATTTCTATTTAACCATCTGCTTTCACTGAGAGACCTCAGGGCTGCATGTTTTGAGCCCAGTACTGAGCCTGAAAAGCGTTTCCAACCCCACTTACAAGTAAAACTAGCTAAAATGTGCCTGGCTGCTATTCACTGAAAAGCTCATTCTGAGTACATTTTTAGCATACGTTTGCTCCTGCCGGGTCAGCTGAGCAGCGAATTTCTATTTAACCACCTGCTATCACGAGAGACCTCAGGGCTGCATGTTTTGAGCCCAGTACTGATCCTGAAAAGCGTTTCCAACCCCACTTACAAGTAAAACTAGCTAAAATGTGCCTGGCTGCTATTCACTGAAAAGCTCATTCTGTGTACATTTTTAGGCATACGTTTGCTCCTGCCGGGTCAGCTGAGCAGCGAATGTCTATTTAACCACCTGCTATCATGAGAGACCTCAGGGCTGCATGTTTTGAGCCCAGTACTGATCCTGAAAAGCGTTTCCAACCCCACTTACAAGTAAAACTAGCTAAAATGTGCCTGGCTGCTATTCACTGAAAAGCTCATTCTGAGTACATTTTTAGCATACGTTTGCTCCTGCCGGGTCAGCTGAGAAGCGAATTTCTATTTAACAACCTGCTATCATGAGAGACCTCAGGGCTGCATGTTTTGAGCCCAGTACTGAGCCTAAAAAGCATTTCCAACCCCACTTACAAGTAAAACTAGCTAAAATGTGCCTGGCTTCTCTTCACTGAAAAGCTCATTCTGAGTACATTTTTAGCATACGTTTGCTCCTGCCGGGTCAGCTGAGCAGCGAAATTCTATTTAACCACCTGCTATCATGAGAGACCTCAGGGCTGCATGTTTTGAGCCCAGTACTGATCCTGAAAAGCGTTTCCAACCCCATTTACAAGTAAAACTAGCTAAAATGTGCCTGGCTGCTATTCACTGAAAAGCTCATTCTGTGTACATTTTTGGCATACGTTTGCTCCTACCTGGTCAGCTGAGCAGCGAATTTCTATTTAACCACTTGCTTTCATGAGAGACCTCAGGGCTGCATGTTTTGAGCCCAGTACTGAGCCTAAAAAGCATTTCCAACCCCACTTACAAGTAAAACTAGCTAAAATGTGCCTGGCTTCTCTTCACTGAAAAGCTCATTCTGAGTACATTTTTAGCATACGTTTGCTCCTGCCGGGTCAGCTGAGCAGCGAAATTCTATTTAACCACCTGCTATCATGAGAGACCTCAGGGCTGCATGTTTTGAGCCCAGTACTGATCCTGAAAAGCGTTTCCAACCCCACTTACAAGTAAAACTAGCTAAAATGTGCCTGGCTGCTATTCACTGAAAAGCTCATTCTGTGTACATTTTTGGCATACGTTTGCTCCTACCGGGTCAGCTGAGCAGCAAATTTCTATTTAACCACCTGCTATCATGAGAGACCTCAGGGCTGCATGTTTTGAGCCCAGTACTGATCCTGAAAAGCGTTTCCAACCCCACTTACAAGTAAAACTAGCTAAAATGTGCCTGGCTGCTATTCACTGAAAAGCTCATTCTGTGTACATTTTTGGCATACGTTTGCTCCTGACGGGTCAGCTGAGCAGCGAATTTCTATTTAACCACCTGCTTTCATGAGAGACCTCAGGGCTGCATGTTTTGAGCCCAGTACTGATCCTGAAAAGCGTTTCCAACCCCACTTACAAGTAAAACTAGCTAAAATGTGCCTGGCTGCTATCACAGAAAAGCTCATTCTGTGTACATTTTTGGCATACGTTTGCTCCTGCCGGTTCAGCTGAGCAGCCAATTTCTATTTAACCACCTGCTTTCATGAGAGACCTCAGGGCTGCATGTTTTGAGCCCAGTATTGATCCTGAAAAGCGTTTCCAACCCCACTTACAAGTAAAACTAGCTAAAATGTGCCTGGCTGCTATTCACTGAAAAGCTCATTCTGTGTACATTTTTGGCATACGTTTGCTCCTACCGGGTCAGCTGAGCAGCAAATTTCTATTTAACCATCTGCTTTCACTGAGAGACCTCAGGGCTGCATGTTTTGAGCCCAGTACTGAGCCTGAAAAGCGTTTCCAACCCCACTTACAAGTAAAACTAGCTAAAATGTGCCTGGCTGCTATTCACTGAAAAGCTCATTCTGAGTACATTTTTAGCATACGTTTGCTCCTGCCGGGTCAGCTGAGCAGCGAATTTCTATTTAACCACCTGCTATCATGAGAGACCTCAGGGCTGCATGTTTTGAGCCCAGTACTGATCCTGAAAAGCGTTCCCAACCCCACTTACAAGTAAAACTAGCTAAAATGTGCCTGGCTGCTATTCACTGAAAAGCTCATTCTGTGTACATTTTTAGGCATACGTTTGCTCCTGCCGGGTCAGCTGAGCAGCGAATGTCTATTTAACCACCTGCTATCATGAGAGACCTCAGGGCTGCATGTTTTGAGCCCAGTACTGATCCTGAAAAGCGTTTCCAACCCCACTTACAAGTAAAACTAGCTAAAATGTGCCTGGCTGCTATTCACTGAAAAGCTCATTCTGAGTACATTTTTAGCATACGTTTGCTCCTGCCGGGTCAGCTGAGAAGCGAATTTCTATTTAACAACCTGCTATCATGAGAGACCCCAGGGCTGCATGTTTTGATTCCAGTATTGATCCTGAAAAGCGTTTCCAACCCCACTTACAAGTAAAACTAGCTAAAATGTGCCTGGCTGCTATTCACTGAAAAGCTCATTCTGAGTACATTTTTAGCATACGTTTGCTCCTGCCGGGTCAGCTGAGCAGCGATTTTCTATTTAACCACCTGCTATCATGAGAGACCTCAGGGCTGCATGTTTTGAGCCCAGTACTGAGCCTAAAAAGCATTTCCAACCCCACTTACAAGTAAAACTAGCTAAAATGTGCCTGGCTTCTCTTCACTGAAAAGCTCATTCTGAGTACATTTTTAGCATACGTTTGCTCCTGCCGGGTCAGCTGAGCAGCGAAATTCTATTTAACCACCTGCTATCATGAGAGACCTCAGGGCTGCATGTTTTGAGCCCAGTACTGATCCTGAAAAGCGTTTCCAACCCCACTTACAAGTAAAACTAGCTAAAATGTGCCTGGCTGCTATTCACTGAAAAGCTCATTCTGTGTACATTTTTGGCATACGTTTGCTCCTGCCGGGTCAGCTGAGCAGCGAATTTCTATTTAACCACCTGCTTTCATGAGAGACCTCAGGGCTGCATGTTTTGAGCCCAGTACTGATCCTGAAAAGCATTTCCAACCCCACTTACAAGTAAAACTAGCTAAAATGTGCCTGGCTTCTCTTCACTGAAAAGCTCATTCTGAGTACATTTTTAGCATACGTTTGCTCCTGCCGGGTCAGCTGAGCAGCGAAATTCTATTTAACCACCTGCTATCATGAGAGACCTCAGGGCTGCATGTTTTGAGCCCAGTACTGATCCTGAAAAGCGTTTCCAACCCCATTTACAAGTAAAACTAGCTAAAATGTGCCTGGCTGCTATTCACTGAAAAGCTCATTCTGTGTACATTTTTGGCATACGTTTGCTCCTACCGGGTAAGCTGAGCAGCGAATTTCTATTTAACCACCTGCTATCATGAGAGACCTCAGGGCTGCATGTTTTGAGCCCAGTACTGATCCTGAAAAGCATTTCCAACCCCACTTACAAGTAAAACTAGCTAAAATGTGCCTGGCTGCTATTCACTGAAAAGCTCATTCTGTGTACATTTTTGGCATACATTTGCTCCTACCGGGTCAGCTGAGCAGCGAATTTCTATTTAACCACCTGCTTTCATGAGAGACCTCAGGGCTGCATGTTTTGAGCCAAGTACTAAGCCTGAAAAGCATTTCCAACCCCACTTAAAAGTAAAACTAGCTAAAATGTGCCTAGCTTCTCTTCACTGAAAAGCTCATTCTGAGTACATTTTTAGCATACGTTTGCTCCTGCCGGGTCAGCTGAGCAGCGAATTTCTATTTAACCACCTGCTATCATGAGAGACCTCAGGGCTGCATGTTTTGAGCCCAGTACTGATCCTGAAAAGCGTTTCCAACCCCACTTACAAGTAAAACTAGCTAAAATGTGCCTGGCTGCTATTCACTGAAAAGCTCATTCTGTGTACATTTTTGGCATACGTTTGCTCCTACCGGGTCAGCTGAGCAGCGAATTTCTATTTAACCACCTGCTATCATGAGAGACCTCAGGGCTGCATGTTTTGAGCCCAGTACTGATCCTGAAAAGCATTTCCAACCCCACTTACAAGTAAAACTAGCTAAAATGTGCCTGGCTGCTATTCACTGAAAAGCTCATTCTGTGTACATTTTTGGCATACATTTGCTCCTAGCGGGTCAGCTGAGCAGCAAATTTCTATTTAACCATCTGCTTTCACTGAGAGACCTCAGGGCTGCATGTTTTGAGCCCAGTACTGAGCCTGAAAAGCGTTTCCAACCCCACTTACAAGTAAAACTAGCTAAAATGTGCCTGGCTGCTATTCACTGAAAAGCTCATTCTGAGTACATTTTTAGCATACGTTTGCTCCTGCCGGGTCAGCTGAGCAGCGAATTTCTATTTAACCACCTGCTATCACGAGAGACCTCAGGGCTGCATGTTTTGAGCCCAGTACTGATCCTGAAAAGCGTTTCCAACCCCACTTACAAGTAAAACTAGCTAAAATGTGCCTGGCTGCTATTCACTGAAAAGCTCATTCTGTGTACATTTTTAGGCATACGTTTGCTCCTGCCGGGTCAGCTGAGCAGCGAATGTCTATTTAACCACCTGCTATCATGAGAGACCTCAGGGCTGCATGTTTTGAGCCCAGTACTGATCCTGAAAAGCGTTTCCAACCCCACTTACAAGTAAAACTAGCTAAAATGTGCCTGGCTGCTATTCACTGAAAAGCTCATTCTGAGTACATTTTTAGCATACGTTTGCTCCTGCCGGGTCAGCTGAGAAGCGAATTTCTATTTAACAACCTGCTATCATGAGAGACCCCAGGGCTGCATGTTTTGATTCCAGTATTGATCCTGAAAAGCGTTTCCAACCCCACTTACAAGTAAAACTAGCTAAAATGTGCCTGGCTGCTATTCACTGAAAAGCTCATTCTGAGTACATTTTTAGCATACGTTTGCTCCTGCCGGGTCAGCTGAGCAGCGATTTTCTATTTAACCACCTGCTATCATGAGAGACCTCAGGGCTGCATGTTTTGAGCCCAGTACTGAGCCTAAAAAGCATTTCCAACCCCACTTACAAGTAAAACTAGCTAAAATGTGCCTGGCTTCTCTTCACTGAAAAGCTCATTCTGAGTACATTTTTAGCATACGTTTGCTCCTGCCGGGTCAGCTGAGCAGCGAAATTCTATTTAACCACCTGCTATCATGAGAGACCTCAGGGCTGCATGTTTTGAGCCCAGTACTGATCCTGAAAAGCGTTTCCAACCCCATTTACAAGTAAAACTAGCTAAAATGTGCCTGGCTGCTATTCACTGAAAAGCTCATTCTGTGTACATTTTTGGCATACGTTTGCTCCTACCTGGTCAGCTGAGCAGCGAATTTCTATTTAACCACTTGCTTTCATGAGAGACCTCAGGGCTGCATGTTTTGAGCCCAGTACTGAGCCTAAAAAGCATTTCCAACCCCACTTACAAGTAAAACTAGCTAAAATGTGCCTGGCTTCTCTTCACTGAAAAGCTCATTCTGAGTACATTTTTAGCATACGTTTGCTCCTGCCGGGTCAGCTGAGCAGCGAAATTCTATTTAACCACCTGCTATCATGAGAGACCTCAGGGCTGCATGTTTTGAGCCCAGTACTGATCCTGAAAAGCGTTTCCAACCCCACTTACAAGTAAAACTAGCTAAAATGTGCCTGGCTGCTATTCACTGAAAAGCTCATTCTGTGTACATTTTTGGCATACGTTTGCTCCTACCGGGTCAGCTGAGCAGCAAATTTCTATTTAACCACCTGCTATCATGAGAGACCTCAGGGCTGCATGTTTTGAGCCCAGTACTGATCCTGAAAAGCGTTTCCAACCCCACTTACAAGTAAAACTAGCTAAAATGTGCCTGGCTGCTATTCACTGAAAAGCTCATTCTGTGTACATTTTTGGCATACGTTTGCTCCTGACGGGTCAGCTGAGCAGCGAATTTCTATTTAACCACCTGCTTTCATGAGAGACCTCAGGGCTGCATGTTTTGAGCCCAGTACTGATCCTGAAAAGCGTTTCCAACCCCACTTACAAGTAAAACTAGCTAAAATGTGCCTGGCTGCTATCACAGAAAAGCTCATTCTGTGTACATTTTTGGCATACGTTTGCTCCTGCCGGTTCAGCTGAGCAGCCAATTTCTATTTAACCACCTGCTTTCATGAGAGACCTCAGGGCTGCATGTTTTGAGCCCAGTATTGATCCTGAAAAGCGTTTCCAACCCCACTTACAAGTAAAACTAGCTAAAATGTGCCTGGCTGCTATTCACTGAAAAGCTCATTCTGTGTACATTTTTGGCATACGTTTGCTCCTACCGGGTCAGCTGAGCAGCAAATTTCTATTTAACCACCTGCTTTCATGAGAGACCTCAGGGCTGCATGTTTTGAGCCCAGTACTGAGCCTAAAAAGCATTTCCAACCCCAGTTACAAGTAAAACTAGCTAAAATGTGCCTGGCTGCTCTTCACTGAAAAGCTCATTCTGAGTACCTTTTTAGCATACGTTTGCTCCTGCCGGGTCAGCTGAGCAGCGAAATTCTATTTAACCACCTGCTATCATGAGAGACCTCAGGGCTGCATGTTTTGAGCCCAGTACTGATCCTGAAAAGCGTTTCCAACCCCACTTACAAGTAAAACCAGCTAAAATGTGCCTGGCTGCTATTCACTGAAAAGCTCATTCTGTGTACATTTTTGGCACACGTTTGCTCCTGCCGGGTCAGCTGAGCAGCGAATTTCTATTCAACCACCTGCTTTCATGAGAGACCTCAGGGCTGCATGTTTTGAGCCCAGTACTGAGCCTGAAAAGCATTTCCAACCCCACTTACAAGTAAAACTAGCTAAAATGTGCCTGGCTGCTATTCACTGAAAAGCTCATTCTGTGTACATTTTTGGCATACGTTTGCGCCTGCCGGTTCAGCTGAGCAGCGAATTTCTATTTAACCACCTGCTTTCATGAGAGACCTCAGGGCTGCATGTTTTGAGCCCAGTACTGAGCCTGAAAAGCGTTTCCAACCCCACTTACAAGTAAAACTAGCTAAAATGTGCCTGGCTGCTATTCACTGAAAAGCTCATTCTGTGTACATTTTTAGCATACGTTTGCTCCTGCCGGGTCAGCTGAGCAGCGAATTTCTATTTAACCACCTGCTATCATGAGAGACCTCAGGGCTGCATGTTTTGAGCCCAGTATTGATCCTGAAAAGCGTTTCCAACCCCACTTACAAGTAAAACTAGCTAAAATGTGCCTGGCTTCTCTTCACTGAAAAGCTCATTCTGAGTACATTTTTAGCATACGTTTGCTCCTGCCGGGTCAGCTGAGCAGCGAAATTCTATTTAACCACCTGCTATCATGAGAGACCTCAGGGCTGCATGTTTTGAGCCCAGTACTGATCCTGAAAAGCGTTTCCAACCCCACTTACAAGTAAAACTAGCTAAAATGTGCCTGGCTGCTATTCACTGAAAAGCTCATTCTGTGTACATTTTTGGCATACGTTTGCTCCTGCCGGGTCAGCTGAGCAGCGAATTTCTATTTAACCACCTGCTTTCATGAGAGACCTCAGGGCTGCATGTTTTGAGCCCAGTACTGAGGCTGAAAAGCATTTCCAACCCTACTTACAAGTAAAAGTAGCTAAAATGTGCCTGGCTTCTCTTCACTGAAAAGCTCATTCTGTGTACATTTTTGGCATACGTTTGCTCCTACCGGGTCAGCTGAGCAGCGAATTTCTATTTAACCACCTGCTATCATGAGAGACCTCAGGGCTGCATGTTTTGAGCCCAATACTGATCCTGAAAAGCATTTCCAACCCCACTTACAAGTAAAACTAGCTAAAATGTGCCTGGCTGCTATTCACTGAAAAGCTCATTCTGTGTACATTTTTGGCATACATTTGCTCCTACCGGGTCAGCTGAGCAGCGAATTTCTATTTAACCACCTGCTATCATGAGAGACCTCAGGGCTGCATGTTTTGAGCCCAGTACTGAGCCTGAAAAGCATTTCCAACCCCACTTAAAAGTAAAACTAGCTAAAATGTGCCTAGCTTCTCTTCACTGAAAAGCTCATTCTGAGTACATTTTTAGCATACGTTTGCTCCTGCCGGGTCAGCTGAGCAGCGAATTTCTATTTAACCACCTGCTATCATGAGAGACCTCAGGGCTGCATGTTTTGAGCCCAGTACTGATCCTGAAAAGCGTTTCCAACCCCACTTACAAGTAAAACTAGCTAAAATGTGCCTGGCTGCTATTCACTGAAAAGCTCATTCTGTGTACATTTTTGGCATACGTTTGCTCCTACCGGGTCAGCTGAGCAGCGAATTTCTATTTAACCACCTGCTATCATGAGAGACCTCAGGGCTGCATGTTTTGAGCCCAGTACTGATCCTGAAAAGCATTTCCAACCCCACTTACAAGTAAAACTAGCTAAAATGTGCCTGGCTGCTATTCACTGAAAAGCTCATTCTGAGTACATTTTTAGCATACGTTTGCTCCTGCCGGGTCAGCTGAGCAGCGAATTTCTATTTAACCACCTGCTATCATGAGAGACCTCAGGGCTGCATGTTTTGAGCCCAGTACTGATCCTGAATAGCGTTTCCAACCCCACTTACAAGTAAAACTAGCTAAAATGTGCCTGGCTGCTATTCACTGAAAAGCTCATTCTGTGTACATTTTTGGCATACATTTGCTCCTAGCGGGTCAGCTGAGCAGCGAATTTCTATTTAACCATCTGCTTTCACTGAGAGACCTCAGGGCTGCATGTTTTGAGCCCAGTACTGAGCCTGAAAAGCGTTTCCAACCCCACTTACAAGTAAAACTAGCTAAAATGTGCCTGGCTGCTATTCACTGAAAAGCTCATTCTGAGTACATTTTTAGCATACGTTTGCTCCTGCCGGGTCAGCTGAGCAGCGAATTTCTATTTAACCACCTGCTATCATGAGAGACCTCAGGGCTGCATGTTTTGAGCCCAGTACTGATCCTGAAAAGCGTTTCCAACCCCACTTACAAGTAAAACTAGCTAAAATGTGCCTGGCTGCTATTCACTGAAAAGCTCATTCTGTGTACATTTTTAGGCATACGTTTGCTCCTGCCGGGTCAGCTGAGCAGCGAATGTCTATTTAACCACCTGCTATCATGAGAGACCTCAGGGCTGCATGTTTTGAGCCCAGTACTGAGCCTGAAAAGCGTTTCCAACCCCACTTACAAGTAAAACTAGCTAAAATGTGCCTGGCTGCTATTCACTGAAAAGCTCATTCTGTGTACATTTTTGGCATACGTTTGCTCCTACCAGGTCAGCTGAGCAGCGAATTTCTATTTAACCACCTGCTTTCATGAGAGACCTCAGGGCTGCATGTTTTGAGCCCAGTACTGAGCCTAAAAAGCATTTCCAACCCCACTTACAAGTAAAACTAGCTAAAATGTGCCTGGCTTCTCTTCACTGAAAAGCTCATTCTGAGTACATTTTTAGCATACGTTTGCTCCTGCCGGGTCAGCTGAGCAGCGAAATTCTATTTAACCACCTGCTATCATGAGAGACCTCAGGGCTGCATGTTTTGAGCCCAATACTGATCCTGAAAAGCATTTCCAACCCCACTTACAAGTAAAACTAGCTAAAATGTGCCTGGCTGCTATTCACTGAAAAGCTCATTCTGTGTACATTTTTGGCATACATTTGCTCCTACCGGGTCAGCTGAGCAGCGAATTTCTATTTAACCACCTGCTATCATGAGAGACCTCAGGGCTGCATGTTTTGAGCCCAGTACTGAGCCTGAAAAGCATTTCCAACCCCACTTAAAAGTAAAACTAGCTAAAATGTGCCTAGCTTCTCTTCACTGAAAAGCTCATTCTGAGTACATTTTTAGCATACGTTTGCTCCTGCCGGGTCAGCTGAGCAGCGAATTTCTATTTAACCACCTGCTATCATGAGAGACCTCAGGGCTGCATGTTTTGAGCCCAGTACTGATCCTGAAAAGCGTTTCCAACCCCACTTACAAGTAAAACTAGCTAAAATGTGCCTGGCTGCTATTCACTGAAAAGCTCATTCTGTGTACATTTTTGGCATACGTTTGCTCCTACCTGGTCAGCTGAGCAGCGAATTTCTATTTAACCACCTGCTTTCATGAGAGACCTCAGGGCTGCATGTTTTGAGCCCAGTACTGAGCCTAAAAAGCATTTCCAACCCCACTTACAAGTAAAACTAGCTAAAATGTGCCTGGCTTCTCTTCACTGAAAAGCTCATTCTGAGTACATTTTTAGCATACGTTTGCTCCTGACGGGTCAGCTGAGCAGCGAAATTCTATTTAAACCACCTGCTATCATGAGAGACCTCAGGGCTGCATGTTTTGAGCCCAGTACTGATCCTGAAAAGCGTTTCCAACCCCACTTACAAGTAAAACTAGCTAAAATGTGCCTGGCTGCTATTCACTGAAAAGCTCATTCTGTGTACATTTTTGGCATACGTTTGCTCCTGCCGGGTCAGCTGAGCAGCGAATTTCTATTTAACCATCTGCTTTCATGAGAGACCTCAGGGCTGCATGTTTTGAGTCCAGTACTGAGCCTGAAAAGCATTTCCAACCCCACTTACAAGTAAAACTAGCTAAAATGTGCCTGGCTGCTCTTCACTGAAAAGCTCATTCTGAGTACATTTTTGGCATACGTTTGCTCCTGCCGGGTCAGCTGAGCAGCGAATTTCTATTTAACCACCTGCTATCATGAGAGAATTCAGGGCTGCAAGTTTTGAGCCCAGTACTGATCCTGAAAAGCATTTCCAACCCCAATTACAAGTAAAACTAGCTAAAATGTGCCTGGCTGCTATTCACTGAAAAGCTCATTCTGAGTACATTTTTAGCATACGTTTGCTCCTGCCGGGTCAGCTGAGCAGCGAATTTCTATTTAACCACCTGCTATCATGAGAGACCTCAGGGCTGCATGTTTTGAGCCCAGTACTGATCCTGAAAAGCGTTTCCAACCCCACTTACAAGTAAAACTAGCTAAAATGTGCCTGGCTGCTATTCACTGAAAAGCTCATTCTGTGTACATTTTTGGCATACGTTTGCTCCTACCGGGTCAGCTGAGCAGCAAATTTCTATTTAACCATCTGCTTTCATGAGAGACCTCAGGGCTGCATGTTTTGAGTCCAGTACTGAGCCTGAAAAGCATTTCCAACTCCACTTACAAGTAAAACTAGCTAAAATGTGCCTGGCTGCTCTTCACTGAAAAGCTCATTCTGAGTACATTTTTGGCATACGTTTGCTCCTGCCGGGTCAGCTGAGCAGCGAATTTCTATTTAACCACCTGCTATCATGAGAGACCTCAGGGCTGCATGTTTTGAGCCCAGTACTGATCCTGAAAAGCGTTTCCAACCCCACTTACAAGTAAAACTAGCTAAAATGTGCCTGGCTGCTATTCACTGAAAAGCTCATTCTGTGTACATTTTTGGCATACGTTTGCTCCTGCCGGGTCAGCTGAGCAGCGAATTTCTATTTAACCACCTGCTTTCATGAGAGACCTCAGGGCTGCATGTTTTGAGCCCAGTACTGATCCTGAAAAGCGTTTCCAACCCCACTTACAAGTAAATCTAGCTAAAATGTGCCTGGCTGCTATTCACTGAAAAGCTCATTCTGTGTACATTTTTAGCATACGTTTGCTCCTGCCGGGTCAGCTGAGCAGCGAATTTCTATTTAACCACCTGCTATCATGAGAGACCTCAGGGCTGCATGTTTTGAGCCCAGTATTGATCCTGAAAAGCGTTTCCAACCCCACTTACAAGTAAAACTAGCTAAAATGTGCCTGGCTGCTATTCACTGAAAAGCTCATTCTGTGTACATTTTTGGCATACGTTTGCTCCTACCGGGTCAGCTGAGCAGCAAATTTCTATTTAACCACCTGCTTTCATGAGAGACCTCAGGGCTGCATGTTTTGAGCCCAGTACTGAGCCTAAAAAGCATTTCCAACCCCACTTACAAGTAAAACTAGCTAAAATGTGCCTGGCTTCTCTTCACTGAAAAGCTCATTCTGAGTACATTTTTAGCATACGTTTGCTCCTGCCGGGTCAGCTGAGCAGCGAAATTCTATTTAACCACCTGCTATCATGAGAGACCTCAGGGCTGCATGTTTTGAGCCCAGTACTGATCCTGAAAAGCGTTTCCAACCCCACTTACAAGTAAAACCAGCTAAAATGTGCCTGGCTGCTATTCACTGAAAAGCTCATTCTGTGTACATTTTTGGCATACGTTTGCTCCTGCCGGGTCAGCTGAGCAGCGAATTTCTATTCAACCACCTGCTTTCATGAGAGACCTCAGGGCTGCATGTTTTGAGCCCAGTACTGATCCTGAAAAGCGTTTCCAACCCCACTTACAAGTAAAACTAGCTAAAATGTGCCTGGCTGCTATTCACTGAAAAGCTCATTCTGTGTACATTTTTGGCATACGTTTGCTCCTGCCGGGTCAGCTTAGCAGCGAATTTCTATTTAACCACCTGCTTTCATGAGAGACCTCAGGGCTGCATGTTTTGAGCCCAGTACTGATCCTGAAAAGCGTTTCCAACCCCACTTACAAGTAAAACTAGCTAAAATGTGCCTGGCTGCTATTCACTGAAAAGCTCATTCTGTGTACATTTTTGGCATACGTTTGCTCCTGCCGGTTCAGCTGAGCAGCGAATTTCTATTTAACCACCTGCTTTCATGAGAGACCTCAGGGCTGCATGTTTTGAGCCCAGTACTGAGCCTGAAAAGCATTTCCAACCCCACTTACAAGTAAAACTAGCTAAAATGTGCCTGACTGCTATTCACTGAAAAGCTCATTCTGTGTACATTTTTAGCATACGTTTGCTCCTGCCGGGTCAGCTGAGCAGCGAATTTCTATTTAACCACCTGCTATCATGAGAGACCTCAGGGCTGCATGTTTTGAGCCCAGTATTGATCCTGAAAAGCGTTTCCAACCGCACTTACAAGTAAAACTAGCTAAAATATGTCTGGCTGCTATTCACTGAAAAGCTCATTCTGTGTACATTTTTGGCATACGTTTGCTCCTACCGGGTCAGCTGAGCAGCAAATTTCTATTTAACCACCTGCTTTCATGAGAGACCTCAGGGCTGCATGTTTTGAGCCCAGTACTGAGCCTAAAAAGCATTTCCAACCCCACTTACAAGTAAAACTAGCTAAAATGTGCCTGGCTTCTCTTCACTGAAAAGCTCATTCTGAGTACATTTTTAGCATACGTTTGCTCCTGCCGGGTCAGCTGAGCAGCGAAATTCTATTTAACCACCTGCTATCATGAGAGACCTCAGGGCTGCATGTTTTGAGCCCAGTACTGATCCTGAAAAGCGTTTCCAACCCCACTTACAAGTAAAACTAGCTAAAATGTGCCTGGCTGCTATTCACTGAAAAGCTCATTCTGTGTACATTTTTGGCATACGTTTGCTCCTGCCGGGTCAGCTGAGCAGCGAATTTCTATTTACCACCTGCTTTCATGAGAGACCTCAGGGCTGCATGTTTTGAGCCCAGTACTGAGGCTGAAAAGCATTTCCAACCCTACTTACAAGTAAAACTAGCTAAAATGTGCCTGGCTTCTCTTCACTGAAAAGCTCATTCTGTGTACATTTTTGGCATACGTTTGCTCCTACCGGGTCAGCTGAGCAGCGAATTTCTATTTAACCACCTGCTATCATGAGAGACCTCAGGGCTGCATGTTTTGAGCCCAATACTGATCCTGAAAAGCATTTCCAACCCCACTTACAAGTAAAACTAGCTAAAATGTGCCTGGCTGCTATTCACTGAAAAGCTCATTCTGTGTACATTTTTGGCATACATTTGCTCCTACCGGGTCAGCTGAGCAGCGAATTTCTATTTAACCACCTGCTATCATGAGAGACCTCAGGGCTGCATGTTTTGAGCCCAGTACTGATCCTGAAAAGCATTTCCAACCCCACTGACAAGTAAAACTAGCTAAAATGTGCCTGGCTGCTATTCACTGAAAAGCTCATTCTGAGTACATTTTTAGCATACGTTTGCTCCTGCCGGGTCAGCTGAGCAGCGAATTTCTATTTAACCACCTGCTATCATGAGAGACCTCAGGGCTGCATGTTTTGAGCCCAGTACTGATCCTGAATAGCGTTTCCAACCCCACTTACAAGTAAAACTAGCTAAAATGTGCCTGGCTGCTATTCACTGAAAAGCTCATTCTGTGTACATTTTTGGCATACATTTGCTCCTAGCGGGTCAGCTGAGCAGCGAATTTCTATTTAACCATCTGCTTTCACTGAGAGACCTCAGGGCTGCATGTTTTGAGCCCAGTACTGAGCCTGAAAAGCGTTTCCAACCCCACTTACAAGTAAAACTAGCTAAAATGTGCCTGGCTGCTATTCACTGAAAAGCTCATTCTGAGTACATTTTTAGCATACGTTTGCTCCTGCCGGGTCAGCTGAGAAGCGAATTTCTATTTAACAACCTGCTATCATGAGAGACCCCAGGGCTGCATGTTTTGATTCCAGTATTGATCCTGAAAAGCGTTTCCAACCCCACTTACAAGTAAAACTAGCTAAAATGTGCCTGGCTGCTATTCACTGAAAAGCTCATTCTGAGTACATTTTTAGCATACGTTTGCTCCTGCCGGGTCAGCTGAGCAGCGATTTTCTATTTAACCACCTGCTATCATGAGAGACCTCAGGGCTGCATGTTTTGAGCCCAGTACTGAGCCTAAAAAGCATTTCCAACCCCACTTACAAGTAAAACTAGCTAAAATGTGCCTGGCTTCTCTTCACTGAAAAGCTCATTCTGAGTACATTTTTAGCATACGTTTGCTCCTGCCGGGTCAGCTGAGCAGCGAAATTCTATTTAACCACCTGCTATCATGAGAGACCTCAGGGCTGCATGTTTTGAGCCCAGTACTGATCCTGAAAAGCGTTTCCAACCCCATTTACAAGTAAAACTAGCTAAAATGTGCCTGGCTGCTATTCACTGAAAAGCTCATTCTGTGTACATTTTTGGCATACGTTTGCTCCTACCTGGTCAGCTGAGCAGCGAATTTCTATTTAACCACCTGCTTTCATGAGAGACCTCAGGGCTGCATGTTTTGAGCCCAGTACTGAGCCTAAAAAGCATTTCCAACCCCACTTACAAGTAAAACTAGCTAAAATGTGCCTGGCTTCTCTTCACTGAAAAGCTCATTCTGAGTACATTTTTAGCATACGTTTGCTCCTGCCGGGTCAGCTGAGCAGCGAAATTCTATTTAACCACCTGCTATCATGAGAGACCTCAGGGCTGCATGTTTTGAGCCCAGTACTGATCCTGAAAAGCGTTTCCAACCCCACTTACAAGTAAAACTAGCTAAAATGTGCCTGGCTGCTATTCACTGAAAAGCTCATTCTGTGTACATTTTTGGCATACGTTTGCTCCTGCCGGGTCAGCTGAGCAGCAAATTTCTATTTAACCACCTGCTTTCATGAGAGACCTCAGGGCTGCATGTTTTGAGCCCAGTACTGATCCTGAAAAGCGTTTCCAACCCCACTTACAAGTAAAACTAGCTAAAATGTGCCTGGCTGCTATTCACTGAAAAGCTCATTCTGTGTACATTTTTGGCATACGTTTGCTCCTGACGGGTCAGCTGAGCAGCGAATTTCTATTTAACCACCTGCTTTCATGAGAGACCTCAGGGCTGCATGTTTTGAGCCCAGTACTGATCCTGAAAAGCGTTTCCAACCCCACTTACAAGTAAAACTAGCTAAAATGTGCCTGGCTGCTATTCACTGAAAAGCTCATTCTGTGTACATTTTTGGCATACGTTTGCTCCTGCCGGGTCAGCTGAGCAGCGAATTTCTATTTAACCACCTGCTTTCATGAGAGACCTCAGGGCTGCATGTTTTGAGCCCAGTACTGAGGCTGAAAAGCATTTCCAACCCTACTTACAAGTAAAACTAGCTAAAATGTGCCTGGCTTCTCTTCACTGAAAAGCTCATTCTGTGTACATTTTTGGCATACGTTTGCTCCTACCGGGTCAGCTGAGCAGCGAATTTCTATTTAACCACCTGCTATCATGAGAGACCTCAGGGCTGCATGTTTTGAGCCCAGTACTGATCCTGAAAAGCGTTTCCAACCCCACTTACAAGTAAAACTAGCTAAAATGTCCCTGGCTGCTATTCACTGAAAAGCTCATTCTGTGTACATTTTTGGCATACGTTTGCTCCTGCCGGGTCAGCTGAGCAGCGAATTTCTATTTAACCACCTGCTTTCATGAGAGACCTCAGGGCTGCATGTTTTGAGCCCAGTACTGAGGCTGAAAAGCATTTCCAACCCTACTTACAAGTAAAACTAGCTAAAATGTGCCTGGCTTCTCTTCACTGAAAAGCTCATTCTGTGTACATTTTTGGCATACGTTTGCTCCTACCGGGTCAGCTGAGCAGCGAATTTCTATTTAACCACCTGCTATCTTGAGAGACCTCAGGGCTGCATGTTTTGAGCCCAGTACTGAGCCTGAAAAGCATTTCCAACCCCACTTAAAAGTAAAACTAGCTAAAATGTGCCTAGCTTCTCTTCACTGAAAAGCTCATTCTGTGTACATTTTTGGCATACGTTTGCTCCTACCGGGTCAGCTGAGCAGCGAATTTCTATTTAACCACCTGCTATCATGAGAGACCTCAGGGCTGCATGTTTTGAGCCCAGTACTGATCCTGAAAAGCATTTCCAACCCCACTTACAAGTAAAACTAGATAAAATGTGCCTGGCTGCTATTCACTGAAAAGCTCATTCTGAGTACATTTTTAGCATACGTTTGCTCCTGCCGGGTCAGCTGAGTAGCGAATTTCTATTTAACCACCTGCTATCATGAGAGACCTCAGGGCTGCATGTTTTGAGCCCAGTACTGATCCTGAATAGCGTTTCCAACCCCACTTACAAGTAAAACTAGCTAAAATGTGCCTGGCTGCTATTCACTGAAAAGCTCATTCTGTGTACATTTTTGGCATACGTTTGCTCCTACCGGGTCAGCTGAGCAGCGAATTTCTATTTAACCATCTGCTTTCACTGAGAGACCTCAGGGCTGCATGTTTTGAGCCCAGTACTGAGCCTGAAAAGCGTTTCCAACCCCACTTACAAGTAAAACTAGCTAAAATGTGCCTGGCTGCTATTCACTGAAAAGCTCATTCTGAGTACATTTTTAGCATACGTTTGCTCCTGCCGGGTCAGCTGAGCAGCGAATTTCTATTTAACCACCTGCTATCATGAGAGACCTCAGGGCTGCATGTTTTGAGCCCAGTACTGATCCTGAAAAGCGTTTCCAACCCCACTTACAAGTAAAACTAGATAAAATGTGCCTGGCTGCTATTCACTGAAAAGCTCATTCTGTGTACATTTTTAGGCATACGTTTGCTCCTTCCGGGTCAGCTGAGCAGCGAATGTCTATTTAACCACCTGCTATCATGAGAGACCTCAGGGCTGCATGTTTTGAGCCCAGTACTGATCCTGAAAAGCGTTTCCAACCCCACTTACAAGTAAAACTAGCTAAAATGTGCCTGGCTGCTATTCACTGAAAAGCTCATTCTGTGTACATTTTTGGCATACGTTTGCTCCTGCCGGGTCAGCTGAGCAGCGAATTTCTATTTAACCACCTGCTTTCATGAGAGACCTCAGGGCTGCATGTTTTGAGCCCAGTACTGATCCTGAAAAGCGTTTCCAACCCCACTTACAAGTAAAACTAGCTAAAATGTGCCTGGCTGCTATTCACTGAAAAGCTCATTCTGTGTACATTTTTGGCATACGTTTGCTCCTGACGGGTCAGCTGAGCAGCGAATTTCTATTTAACCACCTGCTTTCATGAGAGACCTCAGGGCTGCATGTTTTGAGCCCAGTACTGATCCTGAAAAGCGTTTCCAACCCCACTTACAAGTAAAACTAGCTAAAATGTTCCTGGCTTCTCTTCACTGAAAAGCTCATTCTGTGTACATTTTTGGCATACGTTTGCTCCTACCGGGTCAGCTGAGCAGCGAATTTCTATTTAACCACCTGCTTTCATGAGAGACCTCAGGGCTGCATGTTTTGAGCCCAGTACTGAGGCTGAAAAGCATTTCCAACCCTACTTACAAGTAAAACTAGCTAAAATGTGCCTGGCTTCTCTTCACTGAAAAGCTCATTCTGTGTACATTTTTGGCATACGTTTGCTCCTACCGGGTCAGCTGAGCAGCGAATTTCTATTTAACCACCTGCTATCATGAGAGACCTCAGGGCTGCATGTTTTGAGCCCAGTACTGATCCTGAAAAGCATTTCCAACCCCACTTACAAGTAAAACTAGCTAAAATGTGCCTGGCTGCTATTCACTGAAAAGCTCATTCTGTGTACATTTTTGGCATACATTTGCTCCTACCGGGTCAGCTGAGCAGCGAATTTCTATTTAACCACCTGCTTTCATGAGAGACCTCAGGGCTGCATGTTTTGAGCCCAGTACTGAGCCTGAAAAGCATTTCCAACCCCACTTAAAAGTAAAACTAGCTAAAATGTGCCTAGCTTCTCTTCACTGAAAAGCTCATTCTGAGTACATTTTTAGCATACGTTTGCTCCTGCCGGGTCAGCTGAGAAGCGAATTTCTATTTAACAACCTGCTATCATGAGAGACCCCAGGGCTGCATGTTTTGATTCCAGTATTGATCCTGAAAAGCGTTTCCAACCCCACTTACAAGTAAAACTAGCTAAAATGTGCCTGGCTGCTATTCACTGAAAAGCTCATTCTGAGTACATTTTTAGCATACGTTTGCTCCTGCCGGGTCAGCTGAGCAGCGATTTTCTATTTAACCACCTGCTATCATGAGAGACCTCAGGGCTGCATGTTTTGAGCCCAGTACTGAGCCTAAAAAGCATTTCCAACCCCACTTACAAGTAAAACTAGCTAAAATGTGCCTGGCTTCTCTTCACTGAAAAGCTCATTCTGAGTACATTTTTAGCATACGTTTGCTCCTGCCGGGTCAGCTGAGCAGCGAAATTCTATTTAACCACCTGCTATCATGAGAGACCTCAGGGCTGCATGTTTTGAGCCCAGTACTGATCCTGAAAAGCGTTTCCAACCCCATTTACAAGTAAAACTAGCTAAAATGTGCCTGGCTGCTATTCACTGAAAAGCTCATTCTGTGTACATTTTTGGCATACGTTTGCTCCTACCTGGTCAGCTGAGCAGCGAATTTCTATTTAACCACCTGCTTTCATGAGAGACCTCAGGGCTGCATGTTTTGAGCCCAGTACTGAGCCTAAAAAGCATTTCCAACCCCACTTACAAGTAAAACTAGCTAAAATGTGCCTGGCTTCTCTTCACTGAAAAGCTCATTCTGAGTACATTTTTAGCATACGTTTGCTCCTGCCGGGTCAGCTGAGCAGCGAAATTCTATTTAACCACCTGCTATCATGAGAGACCTCAGGGCTGCATGTTTTGAGCCCAGTACTGATCCTGAAAAGCGTTTCCAACCCCACTTACAAGTAAAACTAGCTAAAATGTGCCTGGCTGCTATTCACTGAAAAGCTCATTCTGTGTACATTTTTGGCATACGTTTGCTCCTGCCGGGTCAGCTGAGCAGCGAATTTCTATTTAACCACCTGCTTTCATGAGAGACCTCAGGGCTGCATGTTTTGAGCCCAGTACTGATCCTGAAAAGCGTTTCCAACCCCACTTACAAGTAAAACTAGCTAAAATGTGCCTGGCTGCTATTCACTGAAAAGCTCATTCTGTGTACATTTTTGGCATACGTTTGCTCCTGACGGGTCAGCTGAGCAGCGAATTTCTATTTAACCACCTGCTTTCATGAGAGACCTCAGGGCTGCATGTTTTGAGCCCAGTACTGATCCTGAAAAGCGTTTCCAACCCCACTTACAAGTAAAACTAGCTAAAATGTGCCTGGCTGCTATTCACTGAAAAGCTCATTCTGTGTACATTTTTGGCATACGTTTGCTCCTGCCGGGTCAGCTGAGCAGCGAATTTCTATTTAACCACCTGCTTTCATGAGAGACCTCAGGGCTGCATGTTTTGAGCCCAGTACTGAGGCTGAAAAGCATTTCCAACCCTACTTACAAGTAAAACTAGCTAAAATGTGCCTGGCTTCTCTTCACTGAAAAGCTCATTCTGTGTACATTTTTGGCATACGTTTGCTCCTACCGGGTCAGCTGAGCAGCGAATTTCTATTTAACCACCTGCTATCATGAGAGACCTCAGGGCTGCATGTTTTGAGCCCAGTACTGATCCTGAAAAGCATTTCCAACCCCACTTACAAGTAAAACTAGCTAAAATGTGCCTGGCTGCTATTCACTGAAAAGCTCATTCTGTGTACATTTTTGGCATACATTTGCTCCTAGCGGGTCAGCTGAGCAGCGAATTTCTATTTAACCATCTGCTTTCACTGAGAGACCTCAGGGCTGCATGTTTTGAGCCCAGTACTGAGCCTGAAAAGCGTTTCCAACCCCACTTACAAGTAAAACTAGCTAAAATGTGCCTGGCTGCTATTCACTGAAAAGCTCATTCTGAGTACATTTTTAGCATACGTTTGCTCCTGCCGGGTCAGCTGAGCAGCGAATTTCTATTTAACCACCTGCTATCATGAGAGACCTCAGGGCTGCATGTTTTGAGCCCAGTACTGATCCTGAAAAGCGTTTCCAACCCCACTTACAAGTAAAACTAGCTAAAATGTGCCTGGCTGCTATTCACTGAAAAGCTCATTCTGTGTACATTTTTAGGCATACGTTTGCTCCTGCCGGGTCAGCTGAGCAGCGAATGTCTATTTAACCACCTGCTATCATGAGAGACCTCAGGGCTGCATGTTTTGAGCCCAGTACTGATCCTGAAAAGCGTTTCCAACCCCACTTACAAGTAAAACTAGCTAAAATGTGCCTGGCTGCTATTCACTGAAAAGCTCATTCTGTGTACATTTTTAGGCATACGTTTGCTCCTGCCGGGTCAGCTGAGCAGCGAATGTCTATTTAACCACCTGCTATCATGAGAGACCTCAGGGCTGCATGTTTTGAGCCCAGTACTGAGCCTAAAAAGCATTTCCAACCCCACTTACAAGTAAAACTAGCTAAAATGTGCCTGGCTTCTCTTCACTGAAAAGCTCATTCTGAGTACATTTTTAGCATACGTTTTCTCCTGCCGGGTCAGCTGAGCAGCGAAATTCTATTTAACCACCTGCTATCATGAGAGACCTCAGGGCTGCATGTTTTGAGCCCAGTACTGATCCTGAAAAGCGTTTCCAACCCCACTTACAAGTAAAACTAGCTAAAATGTGCCTGGCTGCTATTCACTGAAAAGCTCATTCTGTGTACATTTTTGGCATACGTTTGCTCCTGCCGGGTCAGCTGAGCAGCGAATTTCTATTTAACCACCTGCTTTCATGAGAGACCTCAGGGCTGCATGTTTTGAGCCCAGTACTGATCCTGAAAAGCGTTTCCAACCCCACTTACAAGTAAAACTAGCTAAAATGTGCCTGGCTGCTATTCACTGAAAAGCTCATTCTGTGTACATTTTTGGCATACGTTTGCTCCTGACGGGTCAGCTGAGCAGCGAATTTCTATTTAACCACCTGCTTTCATGAGAGACCTCAGGGCTGCATGTTTTGAGCCCAGTACTGATCCTGAAAAGCGTTTCCAACCCCACTTACAAGTAAAACTAGCTAAAATGTCCCTGGCTGCTATTCACTGAAAAGCTCATTCTGTGTACATTTTTGGCATACGTTTGCTCCTGCCGGGTCAGCTGAGCAGCGAATTTCTATTTAACCACCTGCTTTCATGAGAGACCTCAGGGCTGCATGTTTTGAGCCCAGTACTGAGGCTGAAAAGCATTTCCAACCCTACTTACAAGTAAAACTAGCTAAAATGTGCCTGGCTTCTCTTCACTGAAAAGCTCATTCTGTGTACATTTTTGGCATACGTTTGCTCCTACCGGGTCAGCTGAGCAGCGAATTTCTATTTAACCACCTGCTATCTTGAGAGACCTCAGGGCTGCATGTTTTGAGCCCAGTACTGAGCCTGAAAAGCATTTCCAACCCCACTTAAAAGTAAAACTAGCTAAAATGTGCCTAGCTTCTCTTCACTGAAAAGCTCATTCTGAGTACATTTTTAGCATACGTTTGCTCCTGCCGGGTCAGCTGAGCAGCGAATTTCTATTTAACCACCTGCTATCATGAGAGACCTCAGGGCTGCATGTTTTGAGCCCAGTACTGATCCTGAAAAGCGTTTCCAACCCCACTTACAAGTAAAACTAGCTAAAATGTGCCTGGCTGCTATTCACTGAAAAGCTCATTCTGTGTACATTTTTGGCATACGTTTGCTCCTACCGGGTCAGCTGAGCAGCGAATTTCTATTTAACCACCTGCTATCATGAGAGACCTCAGGGCTGCATGTTTTGAGCCCAGTACTGATCCTGAAAAGCATTTCCAACCCCACTTACAAGTAAAACTAGATAAAATGTGCCTGGCTGCTATTCACTGAAAAGCTCATTCTGAGTACATTTTTAGCATACGTTTGCTCCTGCCGGGTCAGCTGAGTAGCGAATTTCTATTTAACCACCTGCTATCATGAGAGACCTCAGGGCTGCATGTTTTGAGCCCAGTACTGATCCTGAATAGCGTTTCCAACCCCACTTACAAGTAAAACTAGCTAAAATGTGCCTGGCTGCTATTCACTGAAAAGCTCATTCTGTGTACATTTTTGGCATACGTTTGCTCCTACCGGGTCAGCTGAGCAGCGAATTTCTATTTAACCATCTGCTTTCACTGAGAGACCTCAGGGCTGCATGTTTTGAGCCCAGTACTGAGCCTGAAAAGCGTTTCCAACCCCACTTACAAGTAAAACTAGCTAAAATGTGCCTGGCTGCTATTCACTGAAAAGCTCATTCTGAGTACATTTTTAGCATACGTTTGCTCCTGCCGGGTCAGCTGAGCAGCGAATTTCTATTTAACCACCTGCTATCATGAGAGACCTCAGGGCTGCATGTTTTGAGCCCAGTACTGATCCTGAAAAGCGTTTCCAACCCCACTTACAAGTAAAACTAGATAAAATGTGCCTGGCTGCTATTCACTGAAAAGCTCATTCTGTGTACATTTTTAGGCATACGTTTGCTCCTTCCGGGTCAGCTGAGCAGCGAATGTCTATTTAACCACCTGCTATCATGAGAGACCTCAGGGCTGCATGTTTTGAGCCCAGTACTGATCCTGAAAAGCGTTTCCAACCCCACTTACAAGTAAAACTAGCTAAAATGTGCCTGGCTGCTATTCACTGAAAAGCTCATTCTGTGTACATTTTTGGCATACGTTTGCTCCTGCCGGGTCAGCTGAGCAGCGAATTTCTATTTAACCACCTGCTTTCATGAGAGACCTCAGGGCTGCATGTTTTGAGCCCAGTACTGATCCTGAAAAGCGTTTCCAACCCCACTTACAAGTAAAACTAGCTAAAATGTGCCTGGCTGCTATTTACTGAAAAGCTCATTCTGTGTACATTTTTGGCATACGTTTGCTCCTGACGGGTCAGCTGAGCAGCGAATTTCTATTTAACCACCTGCTTTCATGAGAGACCTCAGGGCTGCATGTTTTGAGCCCAGTACTGATCCTGAAAAGCGTTTCCAACCCCACTTACAAGTAAAACTAGCTAAAATGTGCCTGGCTTCTCTTCACTGAAAAGCTCATTCTGTGTACATTTTTGGCATACGTTTGCTCCTACCGGGTCAGCTGAGCAGCGAATTTCTATTTAACCACCTGCTTTCATGAGAGACCTCAGGGCTGCATGTTTTGAGCCCAGTACTGAGGCTGAAAAGCATTTCCAACCCTACTTACAAGTAAAACTAGCTAAAATGTGCCTGGCTTCTCTTCACTGAAAAGCTCATTCTGTGTACATTTTTGGCATACGTTTGCTCCTACCGGGTCAGCTGAGCAGCGAATTTCTATTTAACCACCTGCTATCATGAGAGACCTCAGGGCTGCATGTTTTGAGCCCAGTACTGATCCTGAAAAGCATTTCCAACCCCACTTACAAGTAAAACTAGCTAAAATGTGCCTGGCTGCTATTCACTGAAAAGCTCATTCTGTGTACATTTTTGGCATACATTTGCTCCTACCGGGTCAGCTGAGCAGCGAATTTCTATTTAACCACCTGCTTTCATGAGAGACCTCAGGGCTGCATGTTTTGAGCCCAGTACTGAGCCTGAAAAGCATTTCCAACCCCACTTAAAAGTAAAACTAGCTAAAATGTGCCTAGCTTCTCTTCACTGAAAAGCTCATTCTGAGTACATTTTTAGCAAAAGTTTGCTCCTGCCGGGTCAGCTGAGCAGCGAATTTCTATTTAACCACCTGCTATCATGAGAGACCTCAGGGCTGCATGTTTTGAGCCCAGTACTGATCCTGAAAAGCGTTTCCAACCCCACTTACAAGTAAAACTAGCTAAAATGTGCCTGGCTGCTATTCACTGAAAAGCTCATTCTGTGTACATTTTTGGCATACGTTTGCTCCTACCGGGTCAGCTGAGCAGCAAATTTCTATTTAACCATCTGCTTTCATGAGAGACCTCAGGGCTGCATGTTTTGAGTCCAGTACTGAGCCTGAAAAGCATTTCCAACTCCACTTACAAGTAAAACTAGCTAAAATGTGCCTGGCTGCTCTTCACTGAAAAGCTCATTCTGAGTACATTTTTGGCATACGTTTGCTCCTGCCGGGTCAGCTGAGCAGCGAATTTCTATTTAACCACCTGCTATCATGAGAGACCTCAGGGCTGCATGTTTTGAGCCCAGTACTGATCCTGAAAAGCGTTTCCAACCCCACTTACAAGTAAAACTAGCTAAAATGTGCCTGGCTGCTATTCACTGAAAAGCTCATTCTGTGTACATTTTTGGCATACGTTTGCTCCTGCCGGGTCAGCTGAGCAGCGAATTTCTATTTAACCACCTGCTTTCATGAGAGACCTCAGGGCTGCATGTTTTGAGCCCAGTACTGATCCTGAAAAGCGTTTCCAACCCCACTTACAAGTAAAACTAGCTAAAATGTGCCTGGCTGCTATTCACTGAAAAGCTCATTCTGTGTACATTTTTGGCATACGTTTGCTCCTGCCGGTTCAGCTGAGCAGCCAATTTCTATTTAACCACCTGCTTTCATGAGAGACCTCAGGGCTGCATGTTTTGAGCCCAGTACTGAGCCTGAAAAGCGTTTCCAACCCCACTTACAAGTAAAACTACCTAAAATGTGCCTGGCTGCTATTCACTGAAAAGCTCATTCTGTGTACATTTTTAGCATACGTTTGCTCCTGCCGGGTCAGCTGAGCAGCGAATTTCTATTTAACCACCTGCTATCATGAGAGACCTCAGGGCTGCATGTTTTGAGCCCAGTACTGATCCTGAATAGCGTTTCCAACCCCACTTACAAGTAAAACTAGCTAAAATGTGCCTGGCTGCTATTCACTGAAAAGCTCATTCTGTGTACATTTTTGGCATACATTTGCTCCTAGCGGGTCAGCTGAGCAGCGAATTTCTATTTAACCATCTGCTTTCACTGAGAGACCTCAGGGCTGCATGTTTTGAGCCCAGTACTGAGCCTGAAAAGCGTTTCCAACCCCACTTACAAGTAAAACTAGCTAAAATGTGCCTGGCTGCTATTCACTGAAAAGCTCATTCTGAGTACATTTTTAGCATACGTTTGCTCCTGCCAGGTCAGCTGAGCAGCGAATTTCTATTTAACCACCTGCTATCATGAGAGACCTCAGGGCTGCATGTTTTGAGCCCAGTACTGATCCTGAAAAGCGTTTCCAACCCCACTTACAAGTAAAACTAGCTAAAATGTGCCTGGCTGCTATTCACTGAAAAGCTCATTCTGTGTACATTTTTAGGCATACGTTTGCTCCTGCCGGGTCAGCTGAGCAGCGAATGTCTATTTAACCACCTGCTATCATGAGAGACCTCAGGGCTGCATGTTTTGAGCCCAGTACTGATCCTGAAAAGCGTTTCCAACCCCACTTACAAGTAAAACTAGCTAAAATGTGCCTGGCTGCTATTCACTGAAAAGCTCATTCTGAGTACATTTTTAGCATACGTTTGCTCCTGCCGGGTCAGCTGAGAAGCGAATTTCTATTTAACAACCTGCTATCATGAGAGACCCCAGGGCTGCATGTTTTGATTCCAGTATTGATCCTGAAAAGCGTTTCCAACCCCACTTACAAGTAAAACTAGCTAAAATGTGCCTGGCTGCTATTCACTGAAAAGCTCATTCTGAGTACATTTTTAGCATACGTTTGCTCCTGCCGGGTCAGCTGAGCAGCGATTTTCTATTTAACCACCTGCTATCATGAGAGACCTCAGGGCTGCATGTTTTGAGCCCAGTACTGAGCCTAAAAAGCATTTCCAACCCCACTTACAAGTAAAACTAGCTAAAATGTGCCTGGCTTCTCTTCACTGAAAAGCTCATTCTGAGTACATTTTTAGCATACGTTTGCTCCTGCCGGGTCAGCTGAGCAGCGAAATTCTATTTAACCACCTGCTATCATGAGAGACCTCAGGGCTGCATGTTTTGAGCCCAGTACTGATCCTGAAAAGCGTTTCCAACCCCATTTACAAGTAAAACTAGCTAAAATGTGCCTGGCTGCTATTCACTGAAAAGCTCATTCTGTGTACATTTTTGGCATACGTTTGCTCCTACCTGGTCAGCTGAGCAGCGAATTTCTATTTAACCACCTGCTTTCATGAGAGACCTCAGGGCTGCATGTTTTGAGCCCAGTACTGAGCCTAAAAAGCATTTCCAACCCCACTTACAAGTAAAACTAGCTAAAATGTGCCTGGCTTCTCTTCACTGAAAAGCTCATTCTGAGTACATTTTTAGCATACGTTTGCTCCTGCCGGGTCAGCTGAGCAGCGAAATTCTATTTAACCACCTGCTATCATGAGAGACCTCAGGGCTGCATGTTTTGAGCCCAGTACTGATCCTGAAAAGCGTTTCCAACCCCACTTACAAGTAAAACTAGCTAAAATGTGCCTGGCTGCTATTCACTGAAAAGCTCATTCTGTGTACATTTTTGGCATACGTTTGCTCCTGCCGGGTCAGCTGAGCAGCGAATTTCTATTTAACCACCTGCTTTCATGAGAGACCTCAGGGCTGCATGTTTTGAGCCCAGTACTGATCCTGAAAAGCGTTTCCAACCCCACTTACAAGTAAAACTAGCTAAAATGTGCCTGGCTGCTATTCACTGAAAAGCTCATTCTGTGTACATTTTTGGCATACGTTTGCTCCTGACGGGTCAGCTGAGCAGCGAATTTCTATTTAACCACCTGCTTTCATGAGAGACCTCAGGGCTGCATGTTTTGAGCCCAGTACTGATCCTGAAAAGCGTTTCCAACCCCACTTACAAGTAAAACTAGCTAAAATGTGCCTGGCTGCTATTCACTGAAAAGCTCATTCTGTGTACATTTTTGGCATACGTTTGCTCCTGCCGGGTCAGCTGAGCAGCGAATTTCTATTTAACCACCTGCTTTCATGAGAGACCTCAGGGCTGCATGTTTTGAGCCCAGTACTGAGGCTGAAAAGCATTTCCAACCCTACTTACAAGTAAAACTAGCTAAAATGTGCCTGGCTTCTCTTCACTGAAAAGCTCATTCTGTGTACATTTTTGGCATACGTTTGCTCCTACCGGGTCAGCTGAGCAGCGAATTTCTATTTAACCACCTGCTATCATGAGAGACCTCAGGGCTGCATGTTTTGAGCCCAGTACTGATCCTGAAAAGCATTTCCAACCCCACTTACAAGTAAAACTAGCTAAAATGTGCCTGGCTGCTATTCACTGAAAAGCTCATTCTGTGTACATTTTTGGCATACATTTGCTCCTAGCGGGTCAGCTGAGCAGCGAATTTCTATTTAACCATCTGCTTTCACTGAGAGACCTCAGGGCTGCATGTTTTGAGCCCAGTACTGAGCCTGAAAAGCGTTTCCAACCCCACTTACAAGTAAAACTAGCTAAAATGTGCCTGGCTGCTATTCACTGAAAAGCTCATTCTGAGTACATTTTTAGCATACGTTTGCTCCTGCCGGGTCAGCTGAGCAGCGAATTTCTATTTAACCACCTGCTATCATGAGAGACCTCAGGGCTGCATGTTTTGAGCCCAGTACTGATCCTGAAAAGCGTTTCCAACCCCACTTACAAGTAAAACTAGCTAAAATGTGCCTGGCTGCTATTCACTGAAAAGCTCATTCTGTGTACATTTTTAGGCATACGTTTGCTCCTGCCGGGTCAGCTGAGCAGCGAATGTCTATTTAACCACCTGCTATCATGAGAGACCTCAGGGCTGCATGTTTTGAGCCCAGTACTGATCCTGAAAAGCGTTTCCAACCCCACTTACAAGTAAAACTAGCTAAAATGTGCCTGGCTGCTATTCACTGAAAAGCTCATTCTGTGTACATTTTTAGGCATACGTTTGCTCCTGCCGGGTCAGCTGAGCAGCGAATGTCTATTTAACCACCTGCTATCATGAGAGACCTCAGGGCTGCATGTTTTGAGCCCAGTACTGAGCCTAAAAAGCATTTCCAACCCCACTTACAAGTAAAACTAGCTAAAATGTGCCTGGCTTCTCTTCACTGAAAAGCTCATTCTGAGTACATTTTTAGCATACGTTTGCTCCTGCCGGGTCAGCTGAGCAGCGAAATTCTATTTAACCACCTGCTATCATGAGAGACCTCAGGGCTGCATGTTTTGAGCCCAGTACTGATCCTGAAAAGCGTTTCCAACCCCACTTACAAGTAAAACTAGCTAAAATGTGCCTGGCTGCTATTCACTGAAAAGCTCATTCTGTGTACATTTTTGGCATACGTTTGCTCCTGCCGGGTCAGCTGAGCAGCGAATTTCTATTTAACCACCTGCTTTCATGAGAGACCTCAGGGCTGCATGTTTTGAGCCCAGTACTGATCCTGAAAAGCGTTTCCAACCCCACTTACAAGTAAAACTAGCTAAAATGTGCCTGGCTGCTATTCACTGAAAAGCTCATTCTGTGTACATTTTTGGCATACGTTTGCTCCTGACGGGTCAGCTGAGCAGCGAATTTCTATTTAACCACCTGCTTTCATGAGAGACCTCAGGGCTGCATGTTTTGAGCCCAGTACTGATCCTGAAAAGCGTTTCCAACCCCACTTACAAGTAAAACTAGCTAAAATGTCCCTGGCTGCTATTCACTGAAAAGCTCATTCTGTGTACATTTTTGGCATACGTTTGCTCCTGCCGGGTCAGCTGAGCAGCGAATTTCTATTTAACCACCTGCTTTCATGAGAGACCTCAGGGCTGCATGTTTTGAGCCCAGTACTGAGGCTGAAAAGCATTTCCAACCCTACTTACAAGTAAAACTAGCTAAAATGTGCCTGGCTTCTCTTCACTGAAAAGCTCATTCTGTGTACATTTTTGGCATACGTTTGCTCCTACCGGGTCAGCTGAGCAGCGAATTTCTATTTAACCACCTGCTATCTTGAGAGACCTCAGGGCTGCATGTTTTGAGCCCAGTACTGAGCCTGAAAAGCATTTCCAACCCCACTTAAAAGTAAAACTAGCTAAAATGTGCCTAGCTTCTCTTCACTGAAAAGCTCATTCTGAGTACATTTTTAGCATACGTTTGCTCCTGCCGGGTCAGCTGAGCAGCGAATTTCTATTTAACCACCTGCTATCATGAGAGACCTCAGGGCTGCATGTTTTGAGCCCAGTACTGATCCTGAAAAGCGTTTCCAACCCCACTTACAAGTAAAACTAGCTAAAATGTGCCTGGCTGCTATTCACTGAAAAGCTCATTCTGTGTACATTTTTGGCATACGTTTGCTCCTACCGGGTCAGCTGAGCAGCGAATTTCTATTTAACCACCTGCTATCATGAGAGACCTCAGGGCTGCATGTTTTGAGCCCAGTACTGATCCTGAAAAGCATTTCCAACCCCACTTACAAGTAAAACTAGATAAAATGTGCCTGGCTGGTATTCACTGAAAAGCTCATTCTGAGTACATTTTTAGCATACGTTTGCTCCTGCCGGGTCAGCTGAGTAGCGAATTTCTATTTAACCACCTGCTATCATGAGAGACCTCAGGGCTGCATGTTTTGAGCCCAGTACTGATCCTGAATAGCGTTTCCAACCCCACTTACAAGTAAAACTAGCTAAAATGTGCCTGGCTGCTATTCACTGAAAAGCTCATTCTGTGTACATTTTTGGCATACGTTTGCTCCTACCGGGTCAGCTGAGCAGCGAATTTCTATTTAACCATCTGCTTTCACTGAGAGACCTCAGGGCTGCATGTTTTGAGCCCAGTACTGAGCCTGAAAAGCGTTTCCAACCCCACTTACAAGTAAAACTAGCTAAAATGTGCCTGGCTGCTATTCACTGAAAAGCTCATTCTGAGTACATTTTTAGCATACGTTTGCTCCTGCCGGGTCAGCTGAGCAGCGAATTTCTATTTAACCACCTGCTATCATGAGAGACCTCAGGGCTGCATGTTTTGAGCCCAGTACTGATCCTGAAAAGCGTTTCCAACCCCACTTACAAGTAAAACTAGATAAAATGTGCCTGGCTGCTATTCACTGAAAAGCTCATTCTGTGTACATTTTTAGGCATACGTTTGCTCCTTCCGGGTCAGCTGAGCAGCGAATGTCTATTTAACCACCTGCTATCATGAGAGACCTCAGGGCTGCATGTTTTGAGCCCAGTACTGATCCTGAAAAGCGTTTCCAACCCCACTTACAAGTAAAACTAGCTAAAATGTGCCTGGCTGCTATTCACTGAAAAGCTCATTCTGTGTACATTTTTGGCATACGTTTGCTCCTGCCGGGTCAGCTGAGCAGCGAATTTCTATTTAACCACCTGCTTTCATGAGAGACCTCAGGGCTGCATGTTTTGAGCCCAGTACTGATCCTGAAAAGCGTTTCCAACCCCACTTACAAGTAAAACTAGCTAAAATGTGCCTGGCTGCTATTCACTGAAAAGCTCATTCTGTGTACATTTTTGGCATACGTTTGCTCCTGACGGGTCAGCTGAGCAGCGAATTTCTATTTAACCACCTGCTTTCATGAGAGACCTCAGGGCTGCATGTTTTGAGCCCAGTACTGATCCTGAAAAGCGTTTCCAACCCCACTTACAAGTAAAACTAGCTAAAATGTGCCTGGCTTCTCTTCACTGAAAAGCTCATTCTGTGTACATTTTTGGCATACGTTTGCTCCTACCGGGTCAGCTGAGCAGCGAATTTCTATTTAACCACCTGCTTTCATGAGAGACCTCAGGGCTGCATGTTTTGAGTCCAGTACTGAGGCTGAAAAGCATTTCCAACCCTACTTACAAGTAAAACTAGCTAAAATGTGCCTGGCTTCTCTTCACTGAAAAGCTCATTCTGTGTACATTTTTGGCATACGTTTGCTCCTACCGGGTCAGCTGAGCAGCGAATTTCTATTTAACCACCTGCTATCATGAGAGACCTCAGGGCTGCATGTTTTGAGCCCAGTACTGATCCTGAAAAGCATTTCCAACCCCACTTACAAGTAAAACTAGCTAAAATGTGCCTGGCTGCTATTCACTGAAAAGCTCATTCTGTGTACATTTTTGGCATACATTTGCTCCTACCGGGTCAGCTGAGCAGCGAATTTCTATTTAACCACCTGCTTTCATGAGAGACCTCAGGGCTGCATGTTTTGAGCCCAGTACTGAGCCTGAAAAGCATTTCCAACCCCACTTAAAAGTAAAACTAGCTAAAATGTGCCTAGCTTCTCTTCACTGAAAAGCTCATTCTGAGTACATTTTTAGCATACGTTTGCTCCTGCCGGGTCAGCTGAGCAGCGAATTTCTATTTAACCACCTGCTATCATGAGAGACCTCAGGGCTGCATGTTTTGAGCCCAGTACTGATCCTGAAAAGCGTTTCCAACCCCACTTACAAGTAAAACTAGCTAAAATGTGCCTGGCTGCTATTCACTGAAAAGCTCATTCTGTGTACATTTTTGGCATACGTTTGCTCCTACCGGGTCAGCTGAGCAGCAAATTTCTATTTAACCATCTGCTTTCATGAGAGACCTCAGGGCTGCATGTTTTGAGTCCAGTACTGAGCCTGAAAAGCATTTCCAACTCCACTTACAAGTAAAACTAGCTAAAATGTGCCTGGCTGCTCTTCACTGAAAAGCTCATTCTGAGTACATTTTTGGCATACGTTTGCTCCTGCCGGGTCAGCTGAGCAGCGAATTTCTATTTAACCACCTGCTATCATGAGAGACCTCAGGGCTGCATGTTTTGAGCCCAGTACTGATCCTGAAAAGCGTTTCCAACCCCACTTACAAGTAAAACTAGCTAAAATGTGCCTGGCTGCTATTCACTGAAAAGCTCATTCTGTGTACATTTTTGGCATACGTTTGCTCCTGCCGGGTCAGCTGAGCAGCGAATTTCTATTTAACCACCTGCTTTCATGAGAGACCTCAGGGCTGCATGTTTTGAGCCCAGTACTGATCCTGAAAAGCGTTTCCAACCCCACTTACAAGTAAAACTAGCTAAAATGTGCCTGGCTGCTATTCACTGAAAAGCTCATTCTGTGTACATTTTTGGCATACGTTTGCTCCTGCCGGTTCAGCTGAGCAGCCAATTTCTATTTAACCACCTGCTTTCATGAGAGACCTCAGGGCTGCATGTTTTGAGCCCAGTACTGAGCCTGAAAAGCGTTTCCAAACCCACTTACAAGTAAAACTACCTAAAATGTGCCTGGCTGCTATTCACTGAAAAGCTCATTCTGTGTACATTTTTAGCATACGTTTGCTCCTGCCGGGTCAGCTGAGCAGCGAATTTCTATTTAACCACCTGCTATCATGAGAGACCTCAGGGCTGCATGTTTTGAGCCCAGTATTGATCCTGAAAAGCGTTTCCAACCCCACTTACAAGTAAAACTAGCTAAAATGTGCCTGGCTGCTATTCACTGAAAAGCTCATTCTGTGTACATTTTTGGCATACGTTTGCTCCTACCGGGTCAGCTGAGCAGCAAATTTCTATTTAACCACCTGCTTTCATGAGAGACCTCAGGGCTGCATGTTTTGAGCCCAGTACTGAGCCTAAAAAGCATTTCCAACCCCACTTACAAGTAAAACTAGCTAAAATGTGCCTGGCTTCTCTTCACTGAAAAGCTCATTCTGAGTACATTTTTAGCATACGTTTGCTCCTGCCGGGTCAGCTGAGCAGCGAAATTCTATTTAACCACCTGCTATCATGAGAGACCTCAGGGCTGCATGTTTTGAGCCCAGTACTGATCCTGAAAAGCGTTTCCAACCCCACTTACAAGTAAAACCAGCTAAAATGTGCCTGGCTGCTATTCACTGAAAAGCTCATTCTGTGTACATTTTTGGCATACGTTTGCTCCTGCCGGGTCAGCTGAGCAGCGAATTTCTATTCAACCACCTGCTTTCATGAGAGACCTCAGGGCTGCATGTTTTGAGCCCAGTACTGATCCTGAAAAGCGTTTCCAACCCCACTTACAAAGAAAACTAGCTAAAATGTGCCTGGCTGCTATTCACTGAAAAGCTCATTCCGTGTACATTTTTGGCATACGTTTGCTCCTGCCGGGTCAGCTTAGCAGCGAATTTCTATTTAACCACCTGCTTTCATGAGAGACCTCAGGGCTGCATGTTTTGAGCCCAGTACTGATCCTGAAAAGCGTTTCCAACCCCACTTACAAGTAAAACTAGCTAAAATGTGCCTGGCTGCTATTCACTGAAAAGCTCATTCTGTGTACATTTTTGGCATACGTTTGCTCCTGCCGGTTCAGCTGAGCAGCGAATTTCTATTTAACCACCTGCTTTCACGAGAGACCTCAGGGCTGCATGTTTTGAGCCCAGTACTGAGCCTGAAAAGCGTTTCCAAACCCACTTACAAGTAAAACTAGCTAAAATGTGCCTGGCTGCTATTCACTGAAAAGCTCATTCTGTGTACATTTTTAGCATACGTTTGCTCCTGCGGGGTCAGCTGAGCATCGAATTTCTATTTAACCACCTGCTATCATGAGAGACCTCAGGGCTGCATGTTTTGAGCCCAGTATTGATCCTGAAAAGCGTTTCCAACCCCACTTACAAGTAAAACTAGCTAAAATATGTCTGGCTGCTATTCACTGAAAAGCTCATTCTGTGTACATTTTTGGCATACGTTTGCTCCTACCGGGTCAGCTGAGCAGCAAATTTCTATTTAACCACCTGCTTTCATGAGAGACCTCAGGGCTGCATGTTTTGAGCCCAGTACTGAGCCTAAAAAGCATTTCCAACCCCACTTACAAGTAAAACTAGCTAAAATGTGCCTGGCTTCTCTTCACTGAAAAGCTCATTCTGAGTACATTTTTAGCATACGTTTGCTCCTGCCGGGTCAGCTGAGCAGCGAAATTCTATTTAACCACCTGCTATCATGAGAGACCTCAGGGCTGCATGTTTTGAGCCCAGTACTGATCCTGAAAAGCGTTTCCAACCCCACTTACAAGTAAAACTAGCTAAAATGTGCCTGGCTGCTATTCACTGAAAAGCTCATTCTGTGTACATTTTTGGCATACGTTTGCTCCTGCCGGGTCAGCTGAGCAGCGAATTTCTATTTAACCACCTGCTTTCATGAGAGACCTCAGGGCTGCATGTTTTGAGCCCAGTACTGAGGCTGAAAAGCATTTCCAACCCTACTTACAAGTAAAACTAGCTAAAATGTGCCTGGCTTCTCTTCACTGAAAAGCTCATTCTGCGTACATTTTTGGCATACGTTTGCTCCTACCGGGTCAGCTGAGCAGCGAATTTCTATTTAACCACCTGCTATCATGAGAGACCTCAGGGCTGCATGTTTTGAGCCCAATACTGATCCTGAAAAGCATTTCCAACCCCACTTACAAGTAAAACTAGCTAAAATGTGCCTGGCTGCTATTCACTGAAAAGCTCATTCTGTGTACATTTTTGGCATACATTTGCTCCTACCGGGTCAGCTGAGCAGCGAATTTCTATTTAACCACCTGCTTTCATGAGAGACCTCAGGGCTGCATGTTTTGAGCCCAGTACTGAGCCTGAAAAGCATTTCCAACCCCACTTAAAAGTAAAACTAGCTAAAATGTGCCTAGCTTCTCTTCACTGAAAAGCTCATTCTGAGTACATTTTTAGCATACGTTTGCTCCTGCCGGGTCAGCTGAGCAGCGAATTTCTATTTAACCACCTGCTATCATGAGAGACCTCAGGGCTGCATGTTTTGAGCCCAGTACTGATCCTGAAAAGCGTTTCCAACCCCACTTACAAGTAAAACTAGCTAAAATGTGCCTGGCTGCTATTCACTGAAAAGCTCATTCTGTGTACATTTTTGGCATACGTTTGCTCCTACCGGGTCAGCTGAGCAGCGAATTTCTATTTAACCAGCTGCTATCATGAGAGACCTCAGGGCTGCATGTTTTGAGCCCAGTACTGATCCTGAAAAGCATTTCCAACCCCACTTACAAGTAAAACTAGCTAAAATGTGCCTGGCTGCTATTCACTGAAAAGCTCATTCTGAGTACATTTTTAGCATACGTTTGCTCCTGCCGGGTCAGCTGAGCAGCGAATTTCTATTTAACCACCTGCTATCATGAGAGACCTCAGGGCTGCATGTTTTGAGCCCAGTACTGATCCTGAATAGCGTTTCCAACCCCACTTACAAGTAAAACTAGCTAAAATGTGCCTGGCTGCTATTCACTGAAAAGCTCATTCTGTGTAGATTTTTGGCATACATTTGCTCCTAGCGGGTCAGCTGAGCAGCGAATTTCTATTTAACCATCTGCTTTCACTGAGAGACCTCAGGGCTGCATGTTTTGAGCCCAGTACTGAGCCTGAAAAGCGTTTCCAACCCCACTTACAAGTAAAACTAGCTAAAATGTGCCTGGCTGCTATTCACTGAAAAGCTCATTCTGAGTACATTTTTAGCATACGTTTGCTCCTGCCGGGTCAGCTGAGCAGCGAATTTCTATTTAACCATCTGCTATCATGAGAGACCTCAGGGCTGCATGTTTTGAGCCCAGTACTGATCCTGAAAAGCGTTCCCAACCCCACTTACAAGTAAAACTAGCTAAAATGTGCCTGGCTGCTATTCACTGAAAAGCTCATTCTGTGTACATTTTTAGGCATACGTTTGCTCCTGCCGGGTCAGCTGAGCAGCGAATGTCTATTTAACCACCTGCTATCATGAGAGACCTCAGGGCTGCATGTTTTGAGCCCAGTACTGATCCTGAAAAGCGTTTCCAACCCCACTTACAAGTAAAACTAGCTAAAATGTGCCTGGCTGCTATTCACTGAAAAGCTCATTCTGAGTACATTTTTAGCATACGTTTGCTCCTGCCGGGTCAGCTGAGAAGCGAATTTCTATTTAACAACCTGCTATCATGAGAGACCCCAGGGCTGCATGTTTTGATTCCAGTATTGATCCTGAAAAGCGTTTCCAACCCCACTTACAAGTAAAACTAGCTAAAATGTGCCTGGCTGCTATTCACTGAAAAGCTCATTCTGAGTACATTTTTAGCATACGTTTGCTCCTGCCGGGTCAGCTGAGCAGCGATTTTCTATTTAACCACCTGCTATCATGAGAGACCTCAGGGCTGCATGTTTTGAGCCCAGTACTGAGCCTAAAAAGCATTTCCAACCCCACTTACAAGTAAAACTAGCTAAAATGTGCCTGGCTGCTATTCACTGAAAAGCTCATTCTGTGTACATTTTTGGCATACGTTTGCTCCTGCCGGGTCAGCTGAGCAGCGAATTTCTATTTAACCACCTGCTTTCATGAGAGACCTCAGGGCTGCATGTTTTGAGCCCAGTACTGATCCTGAAAAGCATTTCCAACCCCACTTACAAGTAAAACTAGCTAAAATGTGCCTGGCTTCTCTTCACTGAAAAGCTCATTCTGAGTACATTTTTAGCATACGTTTGCTCCTGCCGGGTCAGCTGAGCAGCGAAATTCTATTTAACCACCTGCTATCATGAGAGACCTCAGGGCTGCATGTTTTGAGCCCAGTACTGATCCTGAAAAGCGTTTCCAACCCCATTTACAAGTAAAACTAGCTAAAATGTGCCTGGCTGCTATTCACTGAAAAGCTCATTCTGTGTACATTTTTGGCATACGTTTGCTCCTACCGGGTAAGCTGAGCAGCGAATTTCTATTTAACCACCTGCTATCATGAGAGACCTCAGGGCTGCATGTTTTGAGCCCAGTACTGATCCTGAAAAGCATTTCCAACCCCACTTACAAGTAAAACTAGCTAAAATGTGCCTGGCTGCTATTCACTGAAAAGCTCATTCTGTGTACATTTTTGGCATACATTTGCTCCTACCGGGTCAGCTGAGCAGCGAATTTCTATTTAACCACCTGCTTTCATGAGAGACCTCAGGGCTGCATGTTTTGAGCCCAGTACTAAGCCTGAAAAGCATTTCCAACCCCACTTAAAAGTAAAATTAGCTAAAATGTGCCTAGCTTCTCTTCACTGAAAAGCTCATTCTGAGTACATTTTTAGCATACGTTTGCTCCTGCCGGGTCAGCTGAGCAGCGAATTTCTATTTAACCACCTGCTATCATGAGAGACCTCAGGGCTGCATGTTTTGAGCCCAGTACTGATCCTGAAAAGCGTTTCCAACCCCACTTACAAGTAAAACTAGCTAAAATGTGCCTGGCTGCTATTCACTGAAAAGCTCATTCTGTGTACATTTTTGGCATACGTTTGCTCCTACCGGGTCAGCTGAGCAGCGAATTTCTATTTAACCACCTGCTATCATGAGAGACCTCAGGGCTGCATGTTTTGAGCCCAGTACTGATCCTGAAAAGCATTTCCAACCCCACTTACAAGTAAAACTAGCTAAAATGTGCCTGGCTGCTATTCACTGAAAAGCTCATTCTGTGTACATTTTTGGCATACATTTGCTCCTAGCGGGTCAGCTGAGCAGCAAATTTCTATTTAACCATCTGCTTTCACTGAGAGACCTCAGGGCTGCATGTTTTGAGCCCAGTACTGAGCCTGAAAAGCGTTTCCAACCCCACTTACAAGTAAAACTAGCTAAAATGTGCCTGGCTGCTATTCACTGAAAAGCTCATTCTGAGTACATTTTTAGCATACGTTTGCTCCTGCCGGGTCAGCTGAGCAGCGAATTTCTATTTAACCACCTGCTATCACGAGAGACCTCAGGGCTGCATGTTTTGAGCCCAGTACTGATCCTGAAAAGCGTTTCCAACCCCACTTACAAGTAAAACTAGCTAAAATGTGCCTGGCTGCTATTCACTGAAAAGCTCATTCTGTGTACATTTTTAGGCATACGTTTGCTCCTGCCGGGTCAGCTGAGCAGCGAATGTCTATTTAACCACCTGCTATCATGAGAGACCTCAGGGCTGCATGTTTTGAGCCCAGTACTGATCCTGAAAAGCGTTTCCAACCCCACTTACAAGTAAAACTAGCTAAAATGTGCCTGGCTGCTATTCACTGAAAAGCTCATTCTGAGTACATTTTTAGCATACGTTTGCTCCTGCCGGGTCAGCTGAGAAGCGAATTTCTATTTAACAACCTGCTATCATGAGAGACCCCAGGGCTGCATGTTTTGATTCCAGTATTGATCCTGAAAAGCGTTTCCAACCCCACTTACAAGTAAAACTAGCTAAAATGTGCCTGGCTGCTATTCACTGAAAAGCTCATTCTGAGTACATTTTTAGCATACGTTTGCTCCTGCCGGGTCAGCTGAGCAGCGATTTTCTATTTAACCACCTGCTATCATGAGAGACCTCAGGGCTGCATGTTTTGAGCCCAGTACTGAGCCTAAAAAGCATTTCCAACCCCACTTACAAGTAAAACTAGCTAAAATGTGCCTGGCTTCTCTTCACTGAAAAGCTCATTCTGAGTACATTTTTAGCATACGTTTGCTCCTGCCGGGTCAGCTGAGCAGCGAAATTCTATTTAACCACCTGCTATCATGAGAGACCTCAGGGCTGCATGTTTTGAGCCCAGTACTGATCCTGAAAAGCGTTTCCAACCCCATTTACAAGTAAAACTAGCTAAAATGTGCCTGGCTGCTATTCACTGAAAAGCTCATTCTGTGTACATTTTTGGCATACCTTTGCTCCTACCTGGTCAGCTGAGCAGCGAATTTCTATTTAACCACTTGCTTTCATGAGAGACCTCAGGGCTGCATGTTTTGAGCCCAGTACTGAGCCTAAAAAGCATTTCCAACCCCACTTACAAGTAAAACTAGCTAAAATGTGCCTGGCTTCTCTTCACTGAAAAGCTCATTCTGAGTACATTTTTAGCATACGTTTGCTCCTGCCGGGTCAGCTGAGCAGCGAAATTCTATTTAACCACCTGCTATCATGAGAGACCTCAGGGCTGCATGTTTTGAGCCCAGTACTGATCCTGAAAAGCGTTTCCAACCCCACTTACAAGTAAAACTAGCTAAAATGTGCCTGGCTGCTATTCACTGAAAAGCTCATTCTGTGTACATTTTTGGCATACGTTTGCTCCTACCGGGTCAGCTGAGCAGCAAATTTCTATTTAACCACCTGCTATCATGAGAGACCTCAGGGCTGCATGTTTTGAGCCCAGTACTGATCCTGAAAAGCGTTTCCAACCCCACTTACAAGTAAAACTAGCTAAAATGTGCCTGGCTGCTATTCACTGAAAAGCTCATTCTGTGTACATTTTTGGCATACGTTTGCTCCTGACGGGTCAGCTGAGCAGCGAATTTCTATTTAACCACCTGCTTTCATGAGAGACCTCAGGGCTGCATGTTTTGAGCCCAGTACTGATCCTGAAAAGCGTTTCCAACCCCACTTACAAGTAAAACTAGCTAAAATGTGCCTGGCTGCTATCACAGAAAAGCTCATTCTGTGTACATTTTTGGCATACGTTTGCTCCTGCCGGTTCAGCTGAGCAGCCAATTTCTATTTAACCACCTGCTTTCATGAGAGACCTCAGGGCTGCATGTTTTGAGCCCAGTATTGATCCTGAAAAGCGTTTCCAACCCCACTTACAAGTAAAACTAGCTAAAATGTGCCTGGCTGCTATTCACTGAAAAGCTCATTCTGTGTACATTTTTGGCATACGTTTGCTCCTACCGGGTCAGCTGAGCAGCAAATTTCTATTTAACCACCTGCTTTCATGAGAGACCTCAGGGCTGCATGTTTTGAGCCCAGTACTGAGCCTAAAAAGCATTTCCAACCCCAGTTACAAGTAAAACTAGCTAAAATGTGCCTGGCTGCTCTTCACTGAAAAGCTCATTCTGAGTACCTTTTTAGCATACGTTTGCTCCTGCCGGGTCAGCTGAGCAGCGAAATTCTATTTAACCACCTGCTATCATGAGAGACCTCAGGGCTGCATGTTTTGAGCCCAGTATTGATCCTGAAAAGCGTTTCCAACCCCACTTACAAGTAAAACTAGCTAAAATGTGCCTGGCTGCTATTCACTGAAAAGCTCATTCTGTGTACATTTTTGGCATACATTTGCTCCTACCGGGTCAGCTGAGCAGCGAATTTCTATTTAACCACCTGCTTTCATGAGAGACCTCAGGGCTGCATGTTTTGAGCCCAGTACTAAGCCTGAAAAGCATTTCCAACCCCACTTAAAAGTAAAATTAGCTAAAATGTGCCTAGCTTCTCTTCACTGAAAAGCTCATTCTGAGTACATTTTTAGCATACGTTTGCTCCTGCCGGGTCAGCTGAGCAGCGAATTTCTATTTAACCACCTGCTATCATGAGAGACCTCAGGGCTGCATGTTTTGAGCCCAGTACTGATCCTGAAAAGCGTTTCCAACCCCACTTACAAGTAAAACTAGCTAAAATGTGCCTGGCTGCTATTCACTGAAAAGCTCATTCTGTGTACATTTTTGGCATACGTTTGCTCCTACCGGGTCAGCTGAGCAGCGAATTTCTATTTAACCACCTGCTATCATGAGAGACCTCAGGGCTGCATGTTTTGAGCCCAGTACTGATCCTGAAAAGCATTTCCAACCCCACTTACAAGTAAAACTAGCTAAAATGTGCCTGGCTGCTATTCACTGAAAAGCTCATTCTGTGTACATTTTTGGCATACATTTGCTCCTAGCGGGTCAGCTGAGCAGCAAATTTCTATTTAACCATCTGCTTTCACTGAGAGACCTCAGGGCTGCATGTTTTGAGCCCAGTACTGAGCCTGAAAAGCGTTTCCAACCCCACTTACAAGTAAAACTAGCTAAAATGTGCCTGGCTGCTATTCACTGAAAAGCTCATTCTGAGTACATTTTTAGCATACGTTTGCTCCTGCCGGGTCAGCTGAGCAGCGAATTTCTATTTAACCACCTGCTATCACGAGAGACCTCAGGGCTGCATGTTTTGAGCCCAGTACTGATCCTGAAAAGCGTTTCCAACCCCACTTACAAGTAAAACTAGCTAAAATGTGCCTGGCTGCTATTCACTGAAAAGCTCATTCTGTGTACATTTTTAGGCATACGTTTGCTCCTGCCGGGTCAGCTGAGCAGCGAATGTCTATTTAACCACCTGCTATCATGAGAGACCTCAGGGCTGCATGTTTTGAGCCCAGTACTGATCCTGAAAAGCGTTTCCAACCCCACTTACAAGTAAAACTAGCTAAAATGTGCCTGGCTGCTATTCACTGAAAAGCTCATTCTGAGTACATTTTTAGCATACGTTTGCTCCTGCCGGGTCAGCTGAGAAGCGAATTTCTATTTAACAACCTGCTATCATGAGAGACCCCAGGGCTGCATGTTTTGATTCCAGTATTGATCCTGAAAAGCGTTTCCAACCCCACTTACAAGTAAAACTAGCTAAAATGTGCCTGGCTGCTATTCACTGAAAAGCTCATTCTGAGTACATTTTTAGCATACGTTTGCTCCTGCCGGGTCAGCTGAGCAGCGATTTTCTATTTAACCACCTGCTATCATGAGAGACCTCAGGGCTGCATGTTTTGAGCCCAGTACTGAGCCTAAAAAGCATTTCCAACCCCACTTACAAGTAAAACTAGCTAAAATGTGCCTGGCTTCTCTTCACTGAAAAGCTCATTCTGAGTACATTTTTAGCATACGTTTGCTCCTGCCGGGTCAGCTGAGCAGCGAAATTCTATTTAACCACCTGCTATCATGAGAGACCTCAGGGCTGCATGTTTTGAGCCCAGTACTGATCCTGAAAAGCGTTTCCAACCCCATTTACAAGTAAAACTAGCTAAAATGTGCCTGGCTGCTATTCACTGAAAAGCTCATTCTGTGTACATTTTTGGCATACCTTTGCTCCTACCTGGTCAGCTGAGCAGCGAATTTCTATTTAACCACTTGCTTTCATGAGAGACCTCAGGGCTGCATGTTTTGAGCCCAGTACTGAGCCTAAAAAGCATTTCCAACCCCACTTACAAGTAAAACTAGCTAAAATGTGCCTGGCTTCTCTTCACTGAAAAGCTCATTCTGAGTACATTTTTAGCATACGTTTGCTCCTGCCGGGTCAGCTGAGCAGCGAAATTCTATTTAACCACCTGCTATCATGAGAGACCTCAGGGCTGCATGTTTTGAGCCCAGTACTGATCCTGAAAAGCGTTTCCAACCCCACTTACAAGTAAAACTAGCTAAAATGTGCCTGGCTGCTATTCACTGAAAAGCTCATTCTGTGTACATTTTTGGCATACGTTTGCTCCTACCGGGTCAGCTGAGCAGCAAATTTCTATTTAACCACCTGCTATCATGAGAGACCTCAGGGCTGCATGTTTTGAGCCCAGTACTGATCCTGAAAAGCGTTTCCAACCCCACTTACAAGTAAAACTAGCTAAAATGTGCCTGGCTGCTATTCACTGAAAAGCTCATTCTGTGTACATTTTTGGCATACGTTTGCTCCTGACGGGTCAGCTGAGCAGCGAATTTCTATTTAACCACCTGCTTTCATGAGAGACCTCAGGGCTGCATGTTTTGAGCCCAGTACTGATCCTGAAAAGCGTTTCCAACCCCACTTACAAGTAAAACTAGCTAAAATGTGCCTGGCTGCTATCACAGAAAAGCTCATTCTGTGTACATTTTTGGCATACGTTTGCTCCTGCCGGTTCAGCTGAGCAGCCAATTTCTATTTAACCACCTGCTTTCATGAGAGACCTCAGGGCTGCATGTTTTGAGCCCAGTATTGATCCTGAAAAGCGTTTCCAACCCCACTTACAAGTAAAACTAGCTAAAATGTGCCTGGCTGCTATTCACTGAAAAGCTCATTCTGTGTACATTTTTGGCATACGTTTGCTCCTACCGGGTCAGCTGAGCAGCAAATTTCTATTTAACCACCTGCTTTCATGAGAGACCTCAGGGCTGCATGTTTTGAGCCCAGTACTGAGCCTAAAAAGCATTTCCAACCCCAGTTACAAGTAAAACTAGCTAAAATGTGCCTGGCTGCTCTTCACTGAAAAGCTCATTCTGAGTACCTTTTTAGCATACGTTTGCTCCTGCCGGGTCAGCTGAGCAGCGAAATTCTATTTAACCACCTGCTATCATGAGAGACCTCAGGGCTGCATGTTTTGAGCCCAGTACTGATCCTGAAAAGCGTTTCCAACCCCACTTACAAGTAAAACCAGCTAAAATGTGCCTGGCTGCTATTCACTGAAAAGCTCATTCTGTGTACATTTTTGGCACACGTTTGCTCCTGCCGGGTCAGCTGAGCAGCGAATTTCTATTCAACCACCTGCTTTCATGAGAGACCTCAGGGCTGCATGTTTTGAGCCCAGTACTGAGCCTGAAAAGCATTTCCAACCCCACTTACAAGTAAAACTAGCTAAAATGTGCCTGGCTGCTATTCACTGAAAAGCTCATTCTGTGTACATTTTTGGCATACGTTTGCTCCTGCCGGGTCAGCTTAGCAGCGAATTTCTATTTAACCACCTGCTTTCATGAGAGACCTCAGGGCTGCATGTTTTGAGCCCAGTACTGATCCTGAAAAGCGTTTCCAACCCCACTTACAAGTAAAACTAGCTAAAATGTGCCTGGCTGCTATTCACTGAAAAGCTCATTCTGTGTACATTTTTGGCATACGTTTGCGCCTGCCGGTTCAGCTGAGCAGCGAATTTCTATTTAACCACCTGCTTTCATGAGAGACCTCAGGGCTGCATGTTTTGAGCCCAGTACTGAGCCTGAAAAGCGTTTCCAACCCCACTTACAAGTAAAACTATCTAAAATGTGCCTGGCAGCTATTCACTGAAAAGCTCATTCTGTGTACATTTTTAGCATACGTTTGCTCCTGCCGGGTCAGCTGAGCAGCGAATTTCTATTTAACCACCTGCTATCATGAGAGACCTCAGGGCTGCATGTTTTGAGCCCAGTATTGATCCTGAAAAGCGTTTCCAACCCCACTTACAAGTAAAACTAGCTAAAATATGTCTGGCTGCTATTCACTGAAAAGCTCATTCTGTGTACATTTTTGGCATACGTTTGCTCCTACCAGGTCAGCTGAGCAGCAAATTTCTATTTAACCACCTGCTTTCATGAGAGACCTCAGGGCTGCATGTTTTGAGCCCAGTACTGAGCCTAAAAAGCATTTCCAACCCCACTTACAAGTAAAACTAGCTAAAATGTGCCTGGCTTCTCTTCACTGAAAAGCTCATTCTGAGTACATTTTTAGCATACGTTTGCTCCTGCCGGGTCAGCTGAGCAGCGAAATTCTATTTAACCACCTGCTATCATGAGAGACCTCAGGGCTGCATGTTTTGAGCCCAGTACTGATCCTGAAAAGCGTTTCCAACCCCACTTACAAGTAAAACTAGCTAAAATGTGCCTGGCTGCTATTCACTGAAAAGCTCATTCTGTGTACATTTTTGGCATACGTTTGCTCCTGCCGGGTCAGCTGAGCAGCGAATTTCTATTTAACCACCTGCTTTCATGAGAGACCTCAGGGCTGCATGTTTTGAGCCCAGTACTGAGGCTGAAAAGCATTTCCAACCCTACTTACAAGTAAAAGTAGCTAAAATGTGCCTGGCTTCTCTTCACTGAAAAGCTCATTCTGTGTACATTTTTGGCATACGTTTGCTCCTACCGGGTCAGCTGAGCAGCGAATTTCTATTTAACCACCTGCTATCATGAGAGACCTCAGGGCTGCATGTTTTGAGCCCAATACTGATCCTGAAAAGCATTTCCAACCCCACTTACAAGTAAAACTAGCTAAAATGTGCCTGGCTGCTATTCACTGAAAAGCTCATTCTGTGTACATTTTTGGCATACATTTGCTCCTACCGGGTCAGCTGAGCAGCGAATTTCTATTTAACCACCTGCTATCATGAGAGACCTCAGGGCTGCATGTTTTGAGCCCAGTACTGAGCCTGAAAAGCATTTCCAACCCCACTTAAAAGTAAAACTAGCTAAAATGTGCCTAGCTTCTCTTCACTGAAAAGCTCATTCTGAGTACATTTTTAGCATACGTTTGCTCCTGCCGGGTCAGCTGAGCAGCGAATTTCTATTTAACCACCTGCTATCATGAGAGACCTCAGGGCTGCATGTTTTGAGCCCAGTACTGATCCTGAAAAGCGTTTCCAACCCCACTTACAAGTAAAACTAGCTAAAATGTGCCTGGCTGCTATTCACTGAAAAGCTCATTCTGTGTACATTTTTGGCATACGTTTGCTCCTACCGGGTCAGCTGAGCAGCGAATTTCTATTTAACCACCTGCTATCATGAGAGACCTCAGGGCTGCATGTTTTGAGCCCAGTACTGATCCTGAAAAGCATTTCCAACCCCACTTACAAGTAAAACTAGCTAAAATGTGCCTGGCTGCTATTCACTGAAAAGCTCATTCTGAGTACATTTTTAGCATACGTTTGCTCCTGCCGGGTCAGCTGAGCAGCGAATTTCTATTTAACCACCTGCTATCATGAGAGACCTCAGGGCTGCATGTTTTGAGCCCAGTACTGATCCTGAATAGCGTTTCCAACCCCACTTACAAGTAAAACTAGCTAAAATGTGCCTGGCTGCTATTCACTGAAAAGCTCATTCTGTGTACATTTTTGGCATACATTTGCTCCTAGCGGGTCAGCTGAGCAGCGAATTTCTATTTAACCATCTGCTTTCACTGAGAGACCTCAGGGCTGCATGTTTTGAGCCCAGTACTGAGCCTGAAAAGCGTTTCCAACCCCACTTACAAGTAAAACTAGCTAAAATGTGCCTGGCTGCTATTCACTGAAAAGCTCATTCTGAGTACATTTTTAGCATACGTTTGCTCCTGCCGGGTCAGCTGAGCAGCGAATTTCTATTTAACCACCTGCTATCATGAGAGACCTCAGGGCTGCATGTTTTGAGCCCAGTACTGATCCTGAAAAGCGTTTCCAACCCCACTTACAAGTAAAACTAGCTAAAATGTGCCTGGCTGCTATTCACTGAAAAGCTCATTCTGTGTACATTTTTAGGCATACGTTTGCTCCTGCCGGGTCAGCTGAGCAGCGAATGTCTATTTAACCACCTGCTATCATGAGAGACCTCAGGGCTGCATGTTTTGAGCCCAGTACTGAGCCTGAAAAGCGTTTCCAACCCCACTTACAAGTAAAACTAGCTAAAATGTGCCTGGCTGCTATTCACTGAAAAGCTCATTCTGTGTACATTTTTGGCATACGTTTGCTCCTACCAGGTCAGCTGAGCAGCGAATTTCTATTTAACCACCTGCTTTCATGAGAGACCTCAGGGCTGCATGTTTTGAGCCCAGTACTGAGCCTAAAAAGCATTTCCAACCCCACTTACAAGTAAAACTAGCTAAAATGTGCCTGGCTTCTCTTCACTGAAAAGCTCATTCTGAGTACATTTTTAGCATACGTTTGCTCCTGCCGGGTCAGCTGAGCAGCGAAATTCTATTTAACCACCTGCTATCATGAGAGACCTCAGGGCTGCATGTTTTGAGCCCAATACTGATCCTGAAAAGCATTTCCAACCCCACTTACAAGTAAAACTAGCTAAAATGTGCCTGGCTGCTATTCACTGAAAAGCTCATTCTGTGTACATTTTTGGCATACATTTGCTCCTACCGGGTCAGCTGAGCAGCGAATTTCTATTTAACCACCTGCTATCATGAGAGACCTCAGGGCTGCATGTTTTGAGCCCAGTACTGAGCCTGAAAAGCATTTCCAACCCCACTTAAAAGTAAAACTAGCTAAAATGTGCCTAGCTTCTCTTCACTGAAAAGCTCATTCTGAGTACATTTTTAGCATACGTTTGCTCCTGCCGGGTCAGCTGAGCAGCGAATTTCTATTTAACCACCTGCTATCATGAGAGACCTCAGGGCTGCATGTTTTGAGCCCAGTACTGATCCTGAAAAGCGTTTCCAACCCCACTTACAAGTAAAACTAGCTAAAATGTGCCTGGCTGCTATTCACTGAAAAGCTCATTCTGTGTACATTTTTGGCATACGTTTGCTCCTACCGGGTCAGCTGAGCAGCCAATTTCTATTTAACCACCTGCTATCATGAGAGACCTCAGGGCTGCATGTTTTGAGCCCAGTACTGATCCTGAAAAGCATTTCCAACCCCACTTACAAGTAAAACTAGCTAAAATGTGCCTGGCTGCTATTCACTGAAAAGCTCATTCTGAGTACATTTTTAGCATACGTTTGCTCCTGCCGGGTCAGCTGAGCAGCGAATTTCTATTTAACCACCTGCTATCATGAGAGACCTCAGGGCTGCATGTTTTGAGCCCAGTACTGATCCTGAATAGCGTTTCCAACCCCACTTACAAGTAAAACTAGCTAAAATGTGCCTGGCTGCTATTCACTGAAAAGCTCATTCTGTGTACATTTTTGGCATACGTTTGCTCCTGCCGGGTCAGCTGAGCAGCGAATTTCTATTTAACCACCTGCTATCATGAGAGACCTCAGGGCTGCATGTTTTGAGCCCAGTACTGATCCTGAAAAGCGTTTCCAACCCCACTTACAAGTAAAACTAGCTAAAATGTGCCTGGCTGCTATTCACTGAAAAGCTCATTCTGTGTACATTTTTAGGCATACGTTTGCTCCTGCCGGGTCAGCTGAGCAGCGAATGTCTATTTAACCACCTGCTATCATGAGAGACCTCAGGGCTGCATGTTTTGAGCCCAGTATTGATCCTGAAAAGCGTTTCCAACCCCACTTACAAGTAAAACTAGCTAAAATGTGCCTGGCTGCTATTCACTGAAAAGCTCATTCTGTGTACATTTTTGGCATACGTTTGCTCCTACCGGGTCAGCTGAGCAGCAAATTTCTATTTAACCACCTGCTTTCATGAGAGACCTCAGGGCTGCATGTTTTGAGCCCAGTACTGAGCCTAAAAAGCATTTCCAACCCCACTTACAAGTAAAACTAGCTAAAATGTGCCTGGCTTCTCTTCACTGAAAAGCTCATTCTGAGTACATTTTTAGCATACGTTTGCTCCTGCCGGGTCAGCTGAGCAGCGAAATTCTATTTAACCACCTGCTATCATGAGAGACCTCAGGGCTGCATGTTTTGAGCCCAGTACTGATCCTGAAAAGCGTTTCCAACCCCACTTACAAGTAAAACCAGCTAAAATGTGCCTGGCTGCTATTCACTGAAAAGCTCATTCTGTGTACATTTTTGGCATACGTTTGCTCCTGCCGGGTCAGCTGAGCAGCGAATTTCTATTCAACCACCTGCTTTCATGAGAGACCTCAGGGCTGCATGTTTTGAGCCCAGTACTGATCCTGAAAAGCGTTTCCAACCCCACTTACAAGTAAAACTAGCTAAAATGTGCCTGGCTGCTATTCACTGAAAAGCTCATTCTGTGTACATTTTTGGCATACGTTTGCTCCTGCCGGGTCAGCTTAGCAGCGAATTTCTATTTAACCACCTGCTTTCATGAGAGACCTCAGGGCTGCATGTTTTGAGCCCAGTACTGATCCTGAAAAGCGTTTCCAACCCCACTTACAAGTAAAACTAGCTAAAATGTGCCTGGCTGCTATTCACTGAAAAGCTCATTCTGTGTACATTTTTGGCATACGTTTGCTCCTGCCGGTTCAGCTGAGCAGCGAATTTCTATTTAACCACCTGCTTTCATGAGAGACCTCAGGGCTGCATGTTTTGAGCCCAGTACTGAGCCTGAAAAGCGTTTCCAACCCCACTTACAAGTAAAACTAGCTAAAATGTGCCTGGCTGCTATTCACTGAAAAGCTCATTCTGTGTACATTTTTAGCATACGTTTGCTCCTGCCGGGTCAGCTGAGCAGCGAATTTCTATTTAACCACCTGCTATCATGAGAGACCTCAGGGCTGCATGTTTTGAGCCCAGTATTGATCCTGAAAAGCGTTTCCAACCCCACTTACAAGTAAAACTAGCTAAAATATGTCTGGCTGCTATTCACTGAAAAGCTCATTCTGTGTACATTTTTGGCATACGTTTGCTCCTACCAGGTCAGCTGAGCAGCAAATTTCTATTTAACCACCTGCTTTCATGAGAGACCTCAGGGCTGCATGTTTTGAGCCCAGTACTGAGCCTAAAAAGCATTTCCAACCCCACTTACAAGTAAAACTAGCTAAAATGTGCCTGGCTTCTCTTCACTGAAAAGCTCATTCTGAGTACATTTTTAGCATACGTTTGCTCCTGCCGGGTCAGCTGAGCAGCGAAATTCTATTTAACCACCTGCTATCATGAGAGACCTCAGGGCTGCATGTTTTGAGCCCAGTACTGATCCTGAAAAGCGTTTCCAACCCCACTTACAAGTAAAACTAGCTAAAATGTGCCTGGCTGCTATTCACTGAAAAGCTCATTCTGTGTACATTTTTGGCATACGTTTGCTCCTGCCGGGTCAGCTGAGCAGCGAATTTCTACTTAACCACCTGCTTTCATGAGAGACCTCAGGGCTGCATGTTTTGAGCCCAGTACTGAGGCTGAAAAGCATTTCCAACCCTACTTACAAGTAAAACTAGCTAAAATGTGCCTGGCTTCTCTTCACTGAAAAGCTCATTCTGTGTACATTTTTGGCATACGTTTGCTCCTACCGGGTCAGCTGAGCAGCGAATTTCTATTTAACCACCTGCTATCATGAGAGACCTCAGGGCTGCATGTTTTGAGCCCAATACTGATCCTGAAAAGCATTTCCAACCCCACTTACAAGTAAAACTAGCTAAAATGTGCCTGGCTGCTATTCACTGAAAAGCTCATTCTGTGTACATTTTTGGCATACATTTGCTCCTACCGGGTCAGCTGAGCAGCGAATTTCTATTTAACCACCTGCTATCATGAGAGACCTCAGGGCTGCATGTTTTGAGCCCAGTACTGAGCCTGAAAAGCATTTCCAACCCCACTTAAAAGTAAAACTAGCTAAAATGTGCCTAGCTTCTCTTCACTGAAAAGCTCATTCTGAGTACATTTTTAGCATACGTTTGCTCCTGCCGGGTCAGCTGAGCAGCGAATTTCTATTTAACCACCTGCTATCATGAGAGACCTCAGGGCTGCATGTTTTGAGCCCAGTACTGATCCTGAAAAGCGTTTCCAACCCCACTTACAAGTAAAACTAGCTAAAATGTGCCTGGCTGCTATTCACTGAAAAGCTCATTCTGTGTACATTTTTGGCATACGTTTGCTCCTACCGGGTCAGCTGAGCAGCGAATTTCTATTTAACCACCTGCTATCATGAGAGACCTCAGGGCTGCATGTTTTGAGCCCAGTACTGATCCTGAAAAGCATTTCCAACCCCACTTACAAGTAAAACTAGCTAAAATGTGCCTGGCTGCTATTCACTGAAAAGCTCATTCTGAGTACATTTTTAGCATACGTTTGCTCCTGCCGGGTCAGCTGAGCAGCGAATTTCTATTTAACCACCTGCTATCATGAGAGACCTCAGGGCTGCATGTTTTGAGCCAAGTACTGATCCTGAATAGCGTTTCCAACCCCACTTACAAGTAAAACTAGCTAAAATGTGCCTGGCTGCTATTCACTGAAAAGCTCATTCTGTGTACATTTTTGGCATACATTTGCTCCTAGCGGGTCAGCTGAGCAGCGAATTTCTATTTAACCATCTGCTTTCACTGAGAGACCTCAGGGCTGCATGTTTTGAGCCCAGTACTGAGCCTGAAAAGCGTTTCCAACCCCACTTACAAGTAAAACTAGCTAAAATGTGCCTGGCTGCTATTCACTGAAAAGCTCATTCTGAGTACATTTTTAGCATACGTTTGCTCCTGCCGGGTCAGCTGAGCAGCGAATTTCTATTTAACCACCTGCTATCATGAGAGACCTCAGGGCTGCATGTTTTGAGCCCAGTACTGATCCTGAAAAGCGTTTCCAACCCCACTTACAAGTAAAACTAGCTAAAATGTGCCTGGCTGCTATTCACTGAAAAGCTCATTCTGTGTACATTTTTAGGCATACGTTTGCTCCTGCCGGGTCAGCTGAGCAGCGAATGTCTATTTAACCACCTGCTATCATGAGAGACCTCAGGGCTGCATGTTTTGAGCCCAGTACTGATCCTGAAAAGCGTTTCCAACCCCACTTACAAGTAAAACTAGCTAAAATGTGCCTGGCTGCTATTCACTGAAAAGCTCATTCTGAGTACATTTTTAGCATACGTTTGCTCCTGCCGGGTCAGCTGAGAAGCGAATTTCTATTTAACAACCTGCTATCATGAGAGACCCCAGGGCTGCATGTTTTGATTCCAGTATTGATCCTGAAAAGCGTTTCCAACCCCACTTACAAGTAAAACTAGCTAAAATGTGCCTGGCTGCTATTCACTGAAAAGCTCATTCTGAGTACATTTTTAGCATACGTTTGCTCCTGCCGGGTCAGCTGAGCAGCGATTTTCTATTTAACCACCTGCTATCATGAGAGACCTCAGGGCTGCATGTTTTGAGCCCAGTACTGAGCCTAAAAAGCATTTCCAACCCCACTTACAAGTAAAACTAGCTAAAATGTGCCTGGCTTCTCTTCACTGAAAAGCTCATTCTGAGTACATTTTTAGCATACGTTTGCTCCTGCCGGGTCAGCTGAGCAGCGAAATTCTATTTAACCACCTGCTATCATGAGAGACCTCAGGGCTGCATGTTTTGAGCCCAGTACTGATCCTGAAAAGCGTTTCCAACCCCATTTACAAGTAAAACTAGCTAAAATGTGCCTGGCTGCTATTCACTGAAAAGCTCATTCTGTGTACATTTTTGGCATACGTTTGCTCCTACCTGGTCAGCTGAGCAGCGAATTTCTATTTAACCACCTGCTTTCATGAGAGACCTCAGGGCTGCATGTTTTGAGCCCAGTACTGAGCCTAAAAAGCATTTCCAACCCCACTTACAAGTAAAACTAGCTAAAATGTGCCTGGCTTCTCTTCACTGAAAAGCTCATTCTGAGTACATTTTTAGCATACGTTTGCTCCTGCCGGGTCAGCTGAGCAGCGAAATTCTATTTAACCACCTGCTATCATGAGAGACCTCAGGGCTGCATGTTTTGAGCCCAGTACTGATCCTGAAAAGCGTTTCCAACCCCACTTACAAGTAAAACTAGCTAAAATGTGCCTGGCTGCTATTCACTGAAAAGCTCATTCTGTGTACATTTTTGGCATACGTTTGCTCCTGCCGGGTCAGCTGAGCAGCGAATTTCTATTTAACCACCTGCTTTCATGAGAGACCTCAGGGCTGCATGTTTTGAGCCCAGTACTGATCCTGAAAAGCGTTTCCAACCCCACTTACAAGTAAAACTAGCTAAAATGTGCCTGGCTGCTATTCACTGAAAAGCTCATTCTGTGTACATTTTTGGCATACGTTTGCTCCTGACGGGTCAGCTGAGCAGCGAATTTCTATTTAACCACCTGCTTTCATGAGAGACCTCAGGGCTGCATGTTTTGAGCCCAGTACTGATCCTGAAAAGCGTTTCCAACCCCACTTACAAGTAAAACTAGCTAAAATGTGCCTGGCTGCTATTCACTGAAAAGCTCATTCTGTGTACATTTTTGGCATACGTTTGCTCCTGCCGGGTCAGCTGAGCAGCGAATTTCTATTTAACCACCTGCTTTCATGAGAGACCTCAGGGCTGCATGTTTTGAGCCCAGTACTGAGGCTGAAAAGCATTTCCAACCCTACTTACAAGTAAAACTAGCTAAAATGTGCCTGGCTTCTCTTCACTGAAAAGCTCATTCTGTGTACATTTTTGGCATACGTTTGCTCCTACCGGGTTAGCTGAGCAGCGAATTTCTATTTAACCACCTCCTATCATGAGAGACCTCAGGGCTGCATGTTTTGAGCCCAGTACTGATCCTGAAAAGCATTTCCAACCCCACTTAAAAGTAAAACTAGCTAAAATGTGCCTAGCTTCTCTTCACTGAAAAGCTCATTCTGAGTACATTTTTAGCATACGTTTGCTCCTGCCGGGTCAGCTGAGCAGCGAATTTCTAGTTAACCACCTGCTATCATGAGAGACCTCAGGGCTGCATGTTTTGAGCCCAGTACTGATCCTGAATAGCGTTTCCAACCCCACTTACAAGTAAAACTAGCTAAAATGTGCCTGGCTGCTATTCACTGAAAAGCTCATTCTGTGTACATTTTTGGCATACATTTGCTCCTAGCGGGTCAGCTGAGCAGCGAATTTCTATTTAACCATCTGCTTTCACTGAGAGACCTCAGGGATGCATGTTTTGAGCCCAGTACTGAGCCTGAAAAGCGTTTCCAACCCCACTTACAAGTAAAACTAGCTAAAATGTGCCTGGCTGCTATTCACTGAAAAGCTCATTCTGAGTACATTTTTAGCATACGTTTGCTCCTGCCGGGTCAGCTGAGCAGCGAATTTCTATTTAACCACCTGCTATCATGAGAGACCTCAGGGCTGCATGTTTTGAGCCCAGTACTGATCCTGAAAAGCGTTTCCAACCCCACTTACAAGTAAAACTAGCTAAAATGTGCCTGGCTGCTATTCACTGAAAAGCTCATTCTGTGTACATTTTTAGGCATACGTTTGCTCCTGCCGGGTCAGCTGAGCAGCGAATGTCTATTTAACCACCTGCTATCATGAGAGACCTCAGGGCTGCATGTTTTGAGCCCAGTACTGATCCTGAAAAGCGTTTCCAACCCCACTTACAAGTAAAACTAGCTAAAATGTGCCTGGCTGCTATTCACTGAAAAGCTCATTCTGTGTACATTTTTAGGCATACGTTTGCTCCTGCCGGGTCAGCTGAGCAGCGATTTTCTATTTAACCACCTGCTATCATGAGAGACCTCAGGGCTGCATGTTTTGAGCCCAGTACTGAGCCTAAAAAGCATTTCCAACCCCACTTACAAGTAAAACTAGCTAAAATGTGCCTGGCTTCTCTTCACTGAAAAGCTCATTCTGAGTACATTTTTAGCATACGTTTGCTCCTGCCGGGTCAGCTGAGCAGCGAAATTCTATTTAACCACCTGCTATCATGAGAGACCTCAGGGCTGCATGTTTTGAGCCCAGTACTGATCCTGAAAAGCGTTTCCAACCCCATTTACAAGTAAAACTAGCTAAAATGTGCCTGGCTGCTATTCACTGAAAAGCTCATTCTGTGTACATTTTTGGCATACGTTTGCTCCTACCTGGTCAGCTGAGCAGCGAATTTCTATTTAACCACCTGCTTTCATGAGAGACCTCAGGGCTGCATGTTTTGAGCCCAGTACTGAGCCTAAAAAGCATTTCCAACCCCACTTACAAGTAAAACTAGCTAAAATGTGCCTGGCTTCTCTTCACTGAAAAGCTCATTCTGAGTACATTTTTTGCATACGTTTGCTCCTGCCGGGTCAGCTGAGCAGCGAAATTCTATTTAACCACATGCTATCATGAGAGACCTCAGGGCTGCATGTTTTGAGCCCAGTACTGATACTGAAAAGCGTTTCCAACCCCACTTACAAGTAAAACTAGCTAAAATGTGCCTGGCTGCTATTCACTGAAAAGCTCATTCTGTGTACATTTTTGGCATACGTTTGCTCCTGCCGGGTCAGCTGAGTGCGAATTTCTATTTAACCACCTGCTTTCATGAGAGACCTCAGGGCTGCATGTTTTGAGCCCAGTACTGATCCTGAAAAGCGTTTCCAACCCCACTTACAAGTAAAACTAGCTAAAATGTGCCTGGCTGCTATTCACTGAAAAGCTCATTCTGTGTACATTTTTGGCATACGTTTGCTCCTGACGGGTCAGCTGAGCAGCAAATTTCTATTTAACCACCTGCTTTCATGAGAGACCTCAGGGCTGCATGTTTTGAGCCCAGTACTGATCCTGAAAAGCGTTTCTAACCCCACTTACAAGTAAAACTAGCTAAAATGTGCCTGGCTGCTATTCACTGAAAAGCTCATTCTGTGTACATTTTTGGCATACGTTTGCTCCTGCCGGGTCAGCTGAGCAGCGAATTTCTATTTAACCACCTGCTTTCATGAGAGACCTCAGGGCTGCATGTTTTGAGCCCAGTACTGAGGCTGAAAAGCATTTCCAACCCTACTTACAAGTAAAACTAGCTAAAATGTGCCTGGCTTCTCTTCACTGAAAAGCTCATTCTGTGTACATTTTTGGCATACGTTTGCTCCTACCGGGTCAGCTGAGCAGCGAATTTCTATTTAACCACCTGCTATCATGAGAGACCTCAGGGCTGCATGTTTTGAGCCCAGTACTGATCCTGAAAAGCATTTCCAACCCCACTTACAAGTAAAACTAGCTAAAATGTGCCTGGCTTCTCTTCACTGAAAAGCTCATTCTGAGTACATTTTTAGCATACGTTTGCTCCTGCCGGGTCAGCTGAGCAGCGAAATTCTATTTAACCACCTGCTATCATGAGAGACCTCAGGGCTGCATGTTTTGAGCCCAGTACTGATCCTGAAAAGCGTTTCCAACCCCACTTACAAGTAAAACTAGCTAAAATGTGCCTGGCTGCTATTCACTGAAAAGCTCATTCTGTGTACATTTTTGGCATACTTTTGCTCCTGCCGGGTCAGCTGAGCAGCGAATTTCTATTTAACCACCTGCTTTCATGAGAGACCTCAGGGCTGCATGTTTTGAGCCCAGTACTGAGGCTGAAAAGCATTTCCAACCCTACTTACAAGTAAAACTAGCTAAAATGTGCCTGGCTTCTCTTCACTGAAAAGCTCATTCTGTGTACATTTTTGGCATACGTTTGCTCCTACCGGGTCAGCTGAGCGGCGAATTTCTATTTAACCACCTGCTATCATGAGAGACCTCAGGGCTGCATGTTTTGAGCCCAGTACTGATCCTGAAAAGCATTTCCAACCCCACTTACAAGCAAAACTAGCTAAAATGTGCCTGGCTGCTATTCACTGAAAAGCTCATTCTGTGTACATTTTTGGCATACATTTGCTCCTACCGGGTCAGCTGAGCAGCGAATTTCTATTTAACCACCTGCTTTCATGAGAGACCTCAGGGCTGCATGTTTTGAGCCCAGTACTAAGCCTGAAAAGCATTTCCAACCCCACTTAAAAGTAAAACTAGCTAAAATGTGCCTAGCTTCTCTTCACTGAAAAGCTCATTCTGAGTACATTTTTAGCATACGTTTGCTCCTGCCGGGTCAGCTGAGCAGCGAATTTCTATTTAACCACCTGCTATCATGAGAGACCTCAGGGCTGCATGTTTTGAGCCCAGTACTGATCCTGAAAAGCGTTTCCAACCCCACTTACAAGTAAAACTAGCTAAAATGTGCCTGGCTGCTATTCACTGAAAAGCTCATTCTGTGTACATTTTTGGCATACGTTTGCTCCTACCGGGTCAGCTGAGCAGCGAATTTCTATTTAACCACCTGCTATCATGAGAGACCTCAGGGCTGCATGTTTTGAGCCCAGTACTGATGCTGAAAAGCATTTCCAACCCCACTTACAAGTAAAACTAGCTAAAATGTGCCTGGCTGCTATTCACTGAAAAGCTCATTCTGTGTACATTTTTGGCATACATTTGCTCCTAGCGGGTCAGCTGAGCAGCGAATTTCTATTTAACCATCTGCTTTCACTGAGAGACCTCAGGGCTGCATGTTTTGAGCCCAGTACTGAGCCTGAAAAGCGTTTCCAACCCCACTTACAAGTAAAACTAGCTAAAATGTGCCTGGCTGCTATTCACTGAAAAGCTCATTCTGAGTACATTTTTAGCATATGTTTGCTCCTGCCGGGTCAGCTGAGCAGCGAATTTCTATTTAACCACCTGCTATCATGAGAGACCTCAGGGCTGCATGTTTTGAGCCCAGTACTGATCCTGAAAAGCGTTTCCAACCCCACTTACAAGTAAAACTAGCTAAAATGTGCCTGGCTGCTATTCACTGAAAAGCTCATTCTGTGTACATTTTTAGGCATACGTTTGCTCCTGCCGGGTCAGCTGAGCAGCGAATGTCTATTTAACCACCTGCTATCATGAGAGACCTCAGGGCTGCATGTTTTGAGCCCAGTACTGATCCTGAAAAGCGTTTCCAACCCCACTTACAAGTAAAACTAGCTAAAATGTGCCTGGCTGCTATTCACTGAAAAGCTCATTCTGAGTACATTTTTAGCATACGTTTGCTCCTGCCGGGTCAGCTGAGAAGCGAATTTCTATTTAACAACCTGCTATCATGAGAGACCTCAGGGCTGCATGTTTTGATTCCAGTATTGATCCTGAAAAGCGTTTCCAACCCCACTTACAAGTAAAACTAGCTAAAATGTGCCTGGCTGCTATTCACTGAAAAGCTCATTCTGAGTACATTTTTAGCATACGTTTGCTCCTGCCGGGTCAGCTGAGCAGCGATTTTCTATTTAACCACCTGCTATCATGAGAGACCTCAGGGCTGCATGTTTTGAGCCCAGTACTGAGCCGAAAAAGCATTTCCAACCCCACTTACAAGTAAAACTAGCTAAAATGTGCCTGGCTTCTCTTCACTGAAAAGCTCATTCTGAGTACACTTTTAGCATACGTTTGCTCCTGCCGGGTCAGCTGAGCAGCGAAATTCTATTTAACCACCTGCTATCATGAGAGACCTCAGGGCTGCATGTTTTGAGCCCAGTACTGATCCTGAAAAGCGTTTCCAACCCCATTTACAAGTAAAACTAGCTAAAATGTGCCTGGCTGCTATTCACTGAAAAGCTCATTCTGTGTACATTTTTGGCATACGTTTGCTCCTACCTGGTCAGCTGAGCAGCGAATTTCTATTTAACCACCTGCTTTCATGAGAGACCTCAGGGCTGCATGTTTTGAGCCCAGTACTGAGCCTAAAAAGCATTTCCAACCCCACTTACAAGTAAAACTAGCTAAAATGTGCCTGGCTTCTCTTCACTGAAAAGCTCATTCTGAGTACATTTTTAGCATACGTTTGCTCCTGCCGGGTCAGCTGAGCAGCGAAATTCTATTTAACCACCTGCTATCATGAGAGACCTCAGGGCTGCATGTTTTGAGCCCAGTACTGATCCTGAAAAGCGTTTCCAACCCCACTTACAAGTAAAACTAGCTAAAATGTGCCTGGCTGCTATTCACTGAAAAGCTCATTCTGTGTACATTTTTGGCATACGTTTGCTCCTGCCGGGTCAGCTGAGCAGCGAATTTCTATTTAACCACCTGCTTTCATGAGAGACATCAGGGCTGCATGTTTTGAGCCCAGTACTGATCCTGAAAAGCGTTTCCAACCCCACTTACAAGTAAAACTAGCTAAAATGTGCCTGGCTGCTATTCACTGAAAAGCTCATTCTGTGTACATTTTTGGCATACGTTTGCTCCTGACGGGTCAGCTGAGCAGCGAATTTCTATTTAACCACCTGCTTTCATGAGAGACCTCAGGGCTGCATGTTTTGAGCCCAGTACTGATCCTGAAAAGCGTTTCCAACCCCACTTACAAGTAAAACTAGCTAAAATGTGCCTGGCTGCTATTCACTGAAAAGCTCATTCTGTGTACATTTTTGGCATACGTTTGCTCCTGCCGGGTCAGCTGAGCAGCGAATTTCTATTTAACCACCTGCTTTCATGAGAGACCTCAGGGCTGCATGTTTTGAGCCCAGTACTGATCCTGAAAAGCGTTTCCAACCCCACTTACAAGTAAAACTAGCTAAAATGTGCCTGGCTGCTATTCACTGAAAAGCTCATTCTGTGTACATTTTTGGCATACGTTTGCTCCTGACGGGTCAGCTGAGCAGCAAATTTCTATTTAACCACCTGCTTTCATGAGAGACCTCAGGGCTGCATGTTTTGAGCCCAGTACTGATCCTGAAAAGCGTTTCTAACCCCACTTACAAGTAAAACTAGCTAAAATGTGCCTGGCTGCTATTCACTGAAAAGCTCATTCTGTGTACATTTTTGGCATACGTTTGCTCCTGCCGGGTCAGCTGAGCAGCGAATTTCTATTTAACCACCTGCTTTCATGAGAGACCTCAGGGCTGCATGTTTTGAGCCCAGTACTGAGGCTGAAAAGCATTTCCAACCCTACTTACAAGTAAAACTAGCTAAAATGTGCCTGGCTTCTCTTCACTGAAAAGCTCATTCTGTGTACATTTTTGGCATACGTTTGCTCCTACCGGGTCAGCTGAGCAGCGAATTTCTATTTAACCACCTGCTATCATGAGAGACCTCAGGGCTGCATGTTTTGAGCCCAGTACTGATCCTGAAAAGCATTTCCAACCCCACTTACAAGTAAAACTAGCTAAAATGTGCCTGGCTTCTCTTCACTGAAAAGCTCATTCTGAGTACATTTTTAGCATACGTTTGCTCCTGCCGGGTCAGCTGAGCAGCGAAATTCTATTTAACCACCTGCTATCATGAGAGACCTCAGGGCTGCATGTTTTGAGCCCAGTACTGATCCTGAAAAGCGTTTCCAACCCCACTTACAAGTAAAACTAGCTAAAATGTGCCTGGCTGCTATTCACTGAAAAGCTCATTCTGTGTACATTTTTGGCATACTTTTGCTCCTGCCGGGTCAGCTGAGCAGCGAATTTCTATTTAACCACCTGCTTTCATGAGAGACCTCAGGGCTGCATGTTTTGAGCCCAGTACTGAGGCTGAAAAGCATTTCCAACCCTACTTACAAGTAAAACTAGCTAAAATGTGCCTTGCTTCTCTTCACTGAAAAGCTCATTCTGTGTACATTTTTGGCATACGTTTGCTCCTACCGGGTCAGCTGAGCGGCGAATTTCTATTTAACCACCTGCTATCATGAGAGACCTCAGGGCTGCATGTTTTGAGCCCAGTACTGATCCTGAAAAGCATTTCCAACCCCACTTACAAGCAAAACTAGCTAAAATGTGCCTGGCTGCTATTCACTGAAAAGCTCATTCTGTGTACATTTTTGGCATACATTTGCTCCTACCGGGTCAGCTGAGCAGCGAATTTCTATTTAACCACCTGCTTTCATGAGAGACCTCAGGGCTGCATGTTTTGAGCCCAGTACTAAGCCTGAAAAGCATTTCCAACCCCACTTAAAAGTAAAACTAGCTAAAATGTGCCTAGCTTCTCTTCACTGAAAAGCTCATTCTGAGTACATTTTTAGCATACGTTTGCTCCTGCCGGGTCAGCTGAGCAGCGAATTTCTATTTAACCACCTGCTATCATGAGAGACCTCAGGGCTGCATGTTTTGAGCCCAGTACTGATCCTGAAAAGCGTTTCCAACCCCACTTACAAGTAAAACTAGCTAAAATGTGCCTGGCTGCTATTCACTGAAAAGCTCATTCTGTGTACATTTTTGGCATACGTTTGCTCCTACCGGGTCAGCTGAGCAGCGAATTTCTATTTAACCACCTGCTATCATGAGAGACCTCAGGGCTGCATGTTTTGAGCCCAGTACTGATGCTGAAAAGCATTTCCAACCCCACTTACAAGTAAAACTAGCTAAAATGTGCCTGGCTGCTATTCACTGAAAAGCTCATTCTGTGTACATTTTTGGCATACATTTGCTCCTAGCGGGTCAGCTGAGCAGCGAATTTCTATTTAACCATCTGCTTTCACTGAGAGACCTCAGGGCTGCATGTTTTGAGCCCAGTACTGAGCCTGAAAAGCGTTTCCAACCCCACTTACAAGTAAAACTAGCTAAAATGTGCCTGGCTGCTATTCACTGAAAAGCTCATTCTGAGTACATTTTTAGCATATGTTTGCTCCTGCCGGGTCAGCTGAGCAGCGAATTTCTATTTAACCACCTGCTATCATGAGAGACCTCAGGGCTGCATGTTTTGAGCCCAGTACTGATCCTGAAAAGCGTTTCCAACCCCACTTACAAGTAAAACTAGCTAAAATGTGCCTGGCTGCTATTCACTGAAAAGCTCATTCTGTGTACATTTTTAGGCATACGTTTGCTCCTGCCGGGTCAGCTGAGCAGCGAATGTCTATTTAACCACCTGCTATCATGAGAGACCTCAGGGCTGCATGTTTTGAGCCCAGTACTGATCCTGAAAAGCGTTTCCAACCCCACTTACAAGTAAAACTAGCTAAAATGTGCCTGGCTGCTATTCACTGAAAAGCTCATTCTGAGTACATTTTTAGCATACGTTTGCTCCTGCCGGGTCAGCTGAGAAGCGAATTTCTATTTAACAACCTGCTATCATGAGAGACCTCAGGGCTGCATGTTTTGATTCCAGTATTGATCCTGAAAAGCGTTTCCAACCCCACTTACAAGTAAAACTAGCTAAAATGTGCCTGGCTGCTATTCACTGAAAAGCTCATTCTGAGTACATTTTTAGCATACGTTTGCTCCTGCCGGGTCAGCTGAGCAGCGATTTTCTATTTAACCACCTGCTATCATGAGAGACCTCAGGGCTGCATGTTTTGAGCCCAGTACTGAGCCGAAAAAGCATTTCCAACCCCACTTACAAGTAAAACTAGCTAAAATGTGCCTGGCTTCTCTTCACTGAAAAGCTCATTCTGAGTACACTTTTAGCATACGTTTGCTCCTGCCGGGTCAGCTGAGCAGCAAAATTCTATTTAACCACCTGCTATCATGAGAGACCTCAGGGCTGCATGTTTTGAGCCCAGTACTGATCCTGAAAAGCGTTTCCAACCCCATTTACAAGTAAAACTAGCTAAAATGTGCCTGGCTGCTATTCACTGAAAAGCTCATTCTGAGTACATTTTTAGCATACGTTTGCTCCTGCCGGGTCAGCTGAGCAGCGAATTTCTATTTAACCACCTGCTATCATGAGAGACCTCAGGGCTGCATGTTTTGAGCCCAGTACTGATCCTGAAAAGCGTTTCCAACCCCACTTACAAGTAAAACTAGCTAAAATGTGCCTGGCTGCTATTCACTGAAAAGCTCATTCTGTGTACATTTTTGGCATACGTTTGCTCCTGCCGGGTCAGCTGAGCAGCGAATTTCTATTTAACCACCTGCTTTCATGAGAGACCTCAGGGCTGCATGTTTTGAGCCCAGTACTGATCCTGAAAAGCGTTTCCAACCCCACTTACAAGTAAAACTAGCTAAAATGTGCCTGGCTGCTATTCACTGAAAAGCTCATTCTGTGTACATTTTTGGCATACGTTTGCTCCTGACGGGTCAGCTGAGCAGCGAATTTCTATTTAACCACCTGCTTTCATGAGAGACCTCAGGGCTGCATGTTTTGAGCCCAGTACTGATCCTGAAAAGCGTTTCCAACCCCACTTACAAGTAAAACTAGCTAAAATGTGCCTGGCTGCTATTCACTGAAAAGCTCATTCTGTGTACATTTTTAGCATACGTTTGCTCCTGCCGGGTCAGCTGAGCAGCGAATTTCCATTTAACCACCTGCTATCATGAGAGACCTCAGGGCTGCATGTTTTGAGCCCAGTACTGATCCTGAAAAGCGTTTCCAACCCCACTTACAAGTAAAACTAGCTAAAATGTGCCTGGCTGCTCTTCACTGAAAAGCTCATTCTGAGTACATTTTTGGCATACGTTTGCTCCTGCCGGGTCAGCTGAGCAGCGAATTTCTATTTAACCACCTGCTATCATGAGAGACCTCAGGGCTGCATGTTTTGAGCCCAGTACTGATCCTGAAAAGCGTTTCCAACCCCACTTACAAGTAAAACTAGCTAAAATGTGCCTGGCTGCTATTCACTGAAAAGCTCATTCTGTGTACATTTTTGGCATACGTTTGCTCCTGCCGGGTCAGCTGAGCAGCGAATTTCTATTTAACCACCTGCTTTCATGAGAGACCTCAGGGCTGCATGTTTTGAGCCCAGTACTGATCCTGAAAAGCGTTTCCAACCCCACTTACAAGTAAAACTAGCTAAAATGTGCCTGGCTGCTATTCACTGAAAAGCTCATTCTGTGTACATTTTTGGCATACGTTTGCTCCTGCCGGTTCAGCTGAGCAGCCAATTTCTATTTAACCACCTGCTTTCATGAGAGACCTCAGGGCTGCATGTTTTGAGCCCAGTACTGAGCCTGAAAAGCGTTTCCAACCCCACTTACAAGTAAAACTACCTAAAATGTGCCTGGCTGCTATTCACTGAAAAGCTCATTCTGTGTACATTTTTAGCATACGTTTGCTCCTGCCGGGTCAGCTGAGCAGCGAATTTCTATTTAACCACCTGCTATCATGAGAGACCTCAGGGCTGCATGTTTTGAGCCCAGTATTGATCCTGAAAAGCGTTTCCAACCCCACTTACAAGTAAAACTAGCTAAAATGTGCCTGGCTGCTATTCACTGAAAAGCTCATTCTGTGTACATTTTTGACATACGTTTGCTCCTACCGGGTCAGCTGAGCAGCAAATTTCTATTTAACCACCTGCTTTCATGAGAGACCTCAGGGCTGCATGTTTTGAGCCCAGTACTGAGCCTAAAAAGCATTTCCAACCCCACTTACAAGTAAAACTAGCTAAAATGTGCCTGGCTTCTCTTCACTGACAAGCTCATTCTGAGTACATTTTTAGCATACGTTTGCTCCTGCCGGGTCAGCTGAGCAGCGAAATTCTATTTAACCACCTGCTATCATGAGAGACCTCAGGGCTGCATGTTTTGAGCCCAGTACTGATCCTGAAAAGCGTTTCCAACCCCACTTACAAGTAAAACCAGCTAAAATGTGCCTGGCTGCTATTCACTGAAAAGCTCATTCTGTGTACATTTTTGGCATACGTTTGCTCCTGCCGGGTCAGCTGAGCAGCGAATTTCTATTCAACCACCTGCTTTCATGAGAGACCTCAGGGCTGCATGTTTTGAGCCCAGTACTGATCCTGAAAAGCGTTTCCAACCCCACTTACAAGTAAAACTAGCTAAAATGTGCCTGGCTGCTATTCACTGAAAAGCTCATTCTGTGTACATTTTTGGCATACGTTTGCTCCTGCCGGGTCAGCTTAGCAGTGAATTTCTATTTAACCACCTGCTTTCATGAGAGACCTCAGGGCTGCATGTTTTGAGCCCAGTACTGATCCTGAAAAGCGTTTCCAACCCCACTTACAAGTAAAACTAGCTAAAATGTGCCTGGCTGCTATTCACTGAAAAGCTCATTCTCTGTACATTTTTGGCATACGTTTGCTCCTGCCGGTTCAGCTGAGCAGCGAATTTCTATTTAACCACCTGCTTTCATGAGAGACCTCAGGGCTGCATGTTTTGAGCCCAGTACTGAGCCTGAAAAGCGTTTCCAACCCCACTTACAAGTAAAACTAGCTAAAATGTGCCTGGCTGCTATTCACTGAAAAGCTCATTCTGTGTACATTTTTAGCATACGTTTGCTCCTGCCGGGTCAGCTGAGCAGCGAATTTCTATTTAACCACCTGCTATCATGAGAGACCTCAGGGCTGCATGTTTTGAGCCCAGTATTGATCCTGAAAAGCGTTTCCAACCCCACTTACAAGTAAAACTAGCTAAAATATGTCTGGCTGCTATTCACTGAAAAGCTCATTCTGTGTACATTTTTGGCATACGTTTGCTCCTACCGGGTCAGCTGAGCAGCAAATTTCTATTTAACCACCTGCTTTCATGAGAGACCTCAGGGCTGCATGTTTTGAGCCCAGTACTGAGCCTAAAAAGCATTTCCAACCCCACTTACAAGTAAAACTAGCTAAAATGTGCCTGGCTTCTCTTCACTGAAAAGCTCATTCTGAGTACATTTTTAGCATACGTTTGCTCCTGCCGGGTCAGCTGAGCAGCGAAATTCTATTTAACCACCTGCTATCATGAGAGACCTCAGGGCTGCATGTTTTGAGCCCAGTACTGATCCTGAAAAGCGTTTCCAACCCCACTTACAAGTAAAACTAGCTAAAATGTGCCTGGCTGCTATTCACTGAAAAGCTCATTCTGTGTACATTTTTGGCATACGTTTGCTCCTGCCGGGTCAGCTGAGCAGCGAATTTCTATTTAACCACCTGCTTTCATGAGAGACCTCAGGGCTGCTTGTTTTGAGCCCAGTACTGAGGCTGAAAAGCATTTCCAACCCTACTTACAAGTAAAACTAGCTAAAATGTGCCTGGCTTCTCTTCACTGAAAAGCTCATTCTGTGTACATTTTTGGCATACATTTGCTCCTACCGGGTCAGCTGAGCAGCGAATTTCTATTTAACCACCTGCTATCATGAGAGACCTCAGGGCTGCATGTTTTGAGCCCAATACTGATCCTGAAAAGCATTTCCAACCCCACTTACAAGTAAAACTAGCTAAAATGTGCCTGGCTGCTATTCACTGAAAAGCTCATTCTGTGTACATTTTGGGCATACATTTGCTCCTACCGGGTCAGCTGAGCAGCGAATTTCTATTTAACCACCTGCTTTCATGAGAGACCTCAGGGCTGCATGTTTTGAGCCCAGTACTGAGCCTGAAAAGCATTTCCAACCCCACTTAAAAGTAAAACTAGCTAAAATGTGCCTAGCTTCTCTTCACTGAAAAGCTCATTCTGAGTACATTTTTAGCATACGTTTGCTCCTGCCGGGTCAGCTGAGCAGCGAATTTCTATTTAACCACCTGCTATCATGAGAGACCTCAGGGCTGCATGTTTTGAGCCCAGTACTGATCCTGAAAAGCGTTTCCAACCCCACTTACAAGTAAAACTAGCTAAAATGTGCCTGGCTGCTATTCACTGAAAAGCTCATTCTGTGTACATTTTTGGCATACGTTTGCTCCTACCGGGTCAGCTGAGCAGCGAATTTCTATTTAACCACCTGCTATCATGAGAGACCTCAGGGCTGCATGTTTTGAGCCCAGTACTGATCCTGAAAAGCATTTCCAACCCCACTTACAAGTAAAACTAGCTAAAATGTGCCTGGCTGCTATTCACTGAAAAGCTCATTCTGAGTACATTTTTAGCATACGTTTGCTCCTGCCGGGTCAGCTGAGCAGCGAATTTCTATTTAACCACCTGCTATCATGAGAGACCTCAGGGCTGCATGTTTTGAGCCCAGTACTGATCCTGAATAGCGTTTCCAACCCCACTTACAAGTAAAACTAGCTAAAATGTGCCTGGCTGCTATTCACTGAAAAGCTCATTCTGTGTACATTTTTGGCATACATTTGCTCCTAGCGGGTCAGCTGAGCAGCGAATTTCTATTTAACCATCTGCTTTCACTGAGAGACCTCAGGGCTGCATGTTTTGAGCCCAGTACTGAGCCTGAAAAGCGTTTCCAACCCCACTTACAAGTAAAACTAGCCTAAATGTGCCTGGCTGCTATTCACTGAAAAGCTCATTCTGAGTACATTTTTAGCATACTTTGCTCCTGCCGGGTCAGCTGAGCAGCGAATTTCTATTTAACCACCTGCTATCATGAGAGACCTCAGGGCTGCATGTTTTGAGCCCAGTACTGATCCTGAAAAGCGTTTCCAACCCCACTTACAAGTAAAACTAGCTAAAATGTGCCTGGCTGCTATTCACTGAAAAGCTCATTCTGTGTACATTTTTAGGCATACGTTTGCTCCTGCCGGGTCAGCTGAGCAGCGAATGTCTATTTAACCACCTGCTATCATGAGAGACCTCAGGGCTGCATGTTTTGAGCCCAGTACTGATCCTGAAAAGCGTTTCCAACCCCACTTACAAGTAAAACTAGCTAAAATGTGCCTGGCTGCTATTCACTGAAAAGCTCATTCTGAGTACATTTTTAGCATACGTTTGCTCCTGCCGGGTCAGCTGAGAAGCGAATTTCTATTTAACAACCTGCTATCATGAGAGACCCCAGGGCTGCATGTTTTGATTCCAGTATTGATCCTGAAAAGCGTTTCCAACCCCACTTACAAGTAAAACTAGCTAAAATGTGCCTGGCTGCTATTCACTGAAAAGCTCATTCTGAGTACATTTTTAGCATACGTTTGCTCCAGCCGGGTCAGCTGAGCAGCGATTTTCTATTTAACCACCTGCTATCATGAGAGACCTCAGGGCTGCATGTTTTGAGCCCAGTACTGAGCCTAAAAAGCATTTCCAACCCCACTTACAAGTAAAACTAGCTAAAATGTGCCTGGCTTCTCTTCACTGAAAAGCTCATTCTGAGTACATTTTTAGCATACGTTTGCTCCTGCCGGGTCAGCTGAGCAGCGAAATTCTATTTAACCACCTGCTATCATGAGAGACCTCAGGGCTGCATGTTTTGAGCCCAGTACTGATCCTGAAAAGCGTTTCCAACCCCATTTACAAGTAAAACTAGCTAAAATGTGCCTGGCTGCTATTCACTGAAAAGCTCATTCTGTGTACATTTTTGGCATACGTTTGCTCCTACCTGGTCAGCTGAGCAGCGAATTTCTATTTAACCACCTGCTTTCATGAGAGACCTCAGGGCTGCATGTTTTGAGCCCAGTACTGAGCCTAAAAAGCATTTCCAACCCCACTTACAAGTAAAACTAGCTAAAATGTGCCTGGCTTCTCTTCACTGAAAAGCTCATTCTGAGTACATTTTTAGCATACGTTTGCTCCTGCCGGGTCAGCTGAGCAGCGAAATTCTATTTAACCACCTGCTATCATGAGAGACCTCAGGGCTGCATGTTTTGAGCCCAGTACTGATCCTGAAAAGCGTTTCCAACCCCACTTACAAGTAAAACTAGCTAAAATGTGCCTGGCTGCTATTCACTGAAAAGCTCATTCTGTGTACATTTTTGGCATACGTTTGCTCCTGCCGGGTCAGCTGAGCAGCGAATTTCTATTTAACCACCTGCTTTCATGAGAGACCTCAGGGCTGCATGTTTTGAGCCCAGTACTGATCCTGAAAAGCGTTTCCAACCCCACTTACAAGTAAAACTAGCTAAAATGTGCCTGGCTGCTATTCACTGAAAAGCTCATTCTGTGTACATTTTTGGCATACGTTTGCTCCTGACGGGTCAGCTGAGCAGCGAATTTCTATTTAACCACCTGCTTTCATGAGAGACCTCAGGGCTGCATGTTTTGAGCCCAGTACTGATCCTGAAAAGCGTTTCCAACCCCACTTACAAGTAAAACTAGCTAAAATGTGCCTGGCTGCTATTCACTGAAAAGCTCATTCTGTGTACATTTTTGGCATACGTTTGCTCCTGCCGGGTCAGCTGAGCAGCGAATTTCTATTTAACCACCTGCTTTCATGAGAGACCTCAGGGCTGCATGTTTTGAGCCCAGTACTGAGGCTGAAAAGCATTTCCAACCCTACTTACAAGTAAAACTAGCTAAAATGTGCCTGGCTTCTCTTCACTGAAAAGCTCATTCTGTGTACATTTTTGGCATACGTTTGCTCCTACCGGGTCAGCTGAGCAGCGAATTTCTATTTAACCACCTGCTATCATGAGAGACCTCAGGGCTGCATGTTTTGAGCCCAGTACTGATCCTGAAAAGCATTTCCAACCCCACTTAAAAGTAAAACTAGCTAAAATGTGCCTAGCTTCTCTTCACTGAAAAGCTCATTCTGAGTACATTTTTAGCATACGTTTGCTCCTGCCGGGTCAGCTGAGCAGCGAATTTCTATTTAACCACCTGCTATCATGAGAGACCTCAGGGCTGCATGTTTTGAGCCCAGTACTGATCCTGAATAGCGTTTCCAACCCCACTTACAAGTAAAACTAGCTAAAATGTGCCTGGCTGCTATTCACTGAAAAGCTCATTCTGTGTACATTTTTGGCATACATTTGCTCCTAGCGGGTCAGCTGAGCAGCGAATTTCTATTTAACCATCTGCTTTCACTGAGAGACCTCAGAGCTGCATGTTTTGAGCCCAGTACTGAGCCTGAAAAGCGTTTCCAACCCCACTTACAAGTAAAACTAGCTAAAATGTGCCTGGCTGCTATTCACTGAAAAGCTCATTCTGAGTACATTTTTAGCATACGTTTGCTCCTGCCGGGTCAGCTGAGCAGCGAATTTCTATTTAACCACCTGCTATCATGAGAGACCTCAGGGCTGCATGTTTTGAGCCCAGTACTGATCCTGAAAAGCGTTTCCAACCCCACTTACAAGTAAAACTAGCTAAAATGTGCCTGGCTGCTATTCACTGAAAAGCTCATTCTGTGTACATTTTTAGGCATACGTTTGCTCCTGCCGGGTCAGCTGAGCAGCGAATGTCTATTTAACCACCTGCTATCATGAGAGACCTCAGGGCTGCATGTTTTGAGCCCAGTACTGATCCTGAAAAGCGTTTCCAACCCCACCTACAAGTAAAACTAGCTAAAATGTGCCTGGCTGCTATTCACTGAAAAGCTCATTCTGAGTACATTTTTAGCATACGTTTGCTCCTGCCGGGTCAGCTGAGAAGCGAATTTCTATTTAACAACCTGCTATCATGAGAGACCCCAGGGCTGCATGTTTTGATTCCAGTATTGATCCTGAAAAGCGTTTCCAACCCCACTTACAAGTAAAACTAGCTAAAATGTGCCTGGCTGCTATTCACTGAAAAGCTCATTCTGAGTACATTTTTAGCATACGTTTGCTCCTGCCGGGTCAGCTGAGCAGCGATTTTCTATTTAACCACCTGCTATCATGAGAGACCTCAGGGCTGCATGTTTTGAGCCCAGTACTGATCCTGAAAAGCGTTTCCAACCCCACTTACAAGTAAAACTAGCTAAAATGTGCCTGGCTGCTATTCACTGAAAAGCTCATTCTGTGTACATTTTTGGCATACGTTTGCTCCTGACGGGTCAGCTGAGCAGCGAATTTCTATTTAACCACCTGCTTTCATGAGAGACCTCAGGGCTGCATGTTTTGAGCCCAGTACTGATCCTGAAAAGCGTTTCCAACCCCACTTACAAGTAAAACTAGCTAAAATGTGCCTGGCTGCTATTCACTGAAAAGCTCATTCTGTGTACATTTTTGGCATACGTTTGCTCCTGCCGGGTCAGCTGAGCAGCGAATTTCTATTTAACCACCTGCTTTCATGAGAGACCTCAGGGCTGCATGTTTTGAGCCCAGTACTGAGGCTGAAAAGCATTTCCAACCCTACTTACAAGTAAAACTAGCTAAAATGTGCCTGGCTTCTCTTCACTGAAAAGCTCATTCTGTGTACATTTTTGGCATACGTTTGCTCCTACCGGGTCAGCTGAGCAGCGAATTTCTATTTAACCACCTGCTATCATGAGAGACCTCAGGGCTGCATGTTTTGAGCCCAGTACTGATCCTGAAAAGCATTTCCAACCCCACTTAAAAGTAAAACTAGCTAAAATGTGCCTAGCTTCTCTTCACTGAAAAGCTCATTCTGAGTACATTTTTAGCATACGTTTGCTCCTGCCGGGTCAGCTGAGCAGCGAATTTCTATTTAACCACCTGCTATCATGAGAGACCTCAGGGCTGCATGTTTTGAGCCCAGTACTGATCCTGAATAGCGTTTCCAACCCCACTTACAAGTAAAACTAGCTAAAATGTGCCTGGCTGCTATTCACTGAAAAGCTCATTCTGTGTACATTTTTGGCATACATTTGCTCCTAGCGGGTCAGCTGAGCAGCGAATTTCTATTTAACCATCTGCTTTCACTGAGAGACCTCAGAGCTGCATGTTTTGAGCCCAGTACTGAGCCTGAAAAGCGTTTCCAACCCCACTTACAAGTAAAACTAGCTAAAATGTGCCTGGCTGCTATTCACTGAAAAGCTCATTCTGAGTACATTTTTAGCATACGTTTGCTCCTGCCGGGTCAGCTGAGCAGCGAATTTCTATTTAACCACCTGCTATCATGAGAGACCTCAGGGCTGCATGTTTTGAGCCCAGTACTGATCCTGAAAAGCGTTTCCAACCCCACTTACAAGTAAAACTAGCTAAAATGTGCCTGGCTGCTATTCACTGAAAAGCTCATTCTGTGTACATTTTTAGGCATACGTTTGCTCCTGCCGGGTCAGCTGAGCAGCGAATGTCTATTTAACCACCTGCTATCATGAGAGACCTCAGGGCTGCATGTTTTGAGCCCAGTACTGATCCTGAAAAGCGTTTCCAACCCCACCTACAAGTAAAACTAGCTAAAATGTGCCTGGCTGCTATTCACTGAAAAGCTCATTCTGAGTACATTTTTAGCATACGTTTGCTCCTGCCGGGTCAGCTGAGAAGCGAATTTCTATTTAACAACCTGCTATCATGAGAGACCCCAGGGCTGCATGTTTTGATTCCAGTATTGATCCTGAAAAGCGTTTCCAACCCCACTTACAAGTAAAACTAGCTAAAATGTGCCTGGCTGCTATTCACTGAAAAGCTCATTCTGAGTACATTTTTAGCATACGTTTGCTCCTGCCGGGTCAGCTGAGCAGCGATTTTCTATTTAACCACCTGCTATCATGAGAGACCTCAGGGCTGCATGTTTTGAGCCCAGTACTGAGCCTAAAAAGCATTTCCAACCCCACTTACAAGTAAAACTAGCTAAAATGTGCCTGGCTTCTCTTCACTGAAAAGCTCATTCTGAGTACATTTTTAGCATACGTTTGCTCCTGCCGGGTCAGCTGAGCAGCGAAATTCTATTTAACCACCTGCTATCATGAGAGACCTCAGGGCTGCATGTTTTGAGCCCAGTACTGATCCTGAAAAGCGTTTCCAACCCCATTTACAAGTAAAACTAGCTAAAATGTGCCTGGCTGCTATTCACTGAAAAGCTCATTCTGTGTACATTTTTGGCATACGTTTGCTCCTACCTGGTCAGCTGAGCAGCGAATTTCTATTTAACCACCTGCTTTCATGAGAGACCTCAGGGCTGCATGTTTTGAGCCCAGTACTGAGCCTAAAAAGCATTTCCAACCCCACTTACAAGTAAAACTAGCTAAAATGTGCCTGGCTTCTCTTCACTGAAAAGCTCATTCTGAGTACATTTTTAGCATACGTTTGCTCCTGCCGGGTCAGCTGAGCAGCGAAATTCTATTTAACCACCTGCTATCATGAGAGACCTCAGGGCTGCATGTTTTGAGCCCAGTACTGATCCTGAAAAGCGTTTCCAACCCCACTTACAAGTAAAACTAGCTAAAATGTGCCTGGCTGCTATTCACTGAAAAGCTCATTCTGTGTACATTTTTGGCATACGTTTGCTCCTGCCGGGTCAGCTGAGCAGCGAATTTCTATTTAACCACCTGCTTTCATGAGAGACCTCAGGGCTGCATGTTTTGAGCCCAGTACTGATCCTGAAAAGCGTTTCCAACCCCACTTACAAGTAAAACTAGCTAAAATGTGCCTGGCTGCTATTCACTGAAAAGCTCATTCTGAGTACATTTTTAGCATACGTTTGCTCCTGCCGGGTCAGCTGAGCAGCGAAATTCTATTTAACCACCTGCTATCATGAGAGACCTCAGGGCTGCATGTTTTGAGCCCAGTACTGATCCTGAAAAGCGTTTCCAACCCCACTTACAAGTAAAACTAGCTAAAATGTGCCTGGCTGCTATTCACTGAAAAGCTCATTCTGTGTACATTTTTGGCATACGTTTGCTCCTGCCGGGTCAGCTGAGCAGCGAATTTCTATTTAACCACCTGCTTTCATGAGAGACCTCAGGGCTGCATGTTTTGAGCCCAGTACTGATCCTGAAAAGCGTTTCCAACCCCACTTACAAGTAAAACTAGCTAAAATGTGCCTGGCTGCTATTCACTGAAAAGCTCATTCTGTGTACATTTTTGGCATACGTTTGCTCCTGACGGGTCAGCTGAGCAGCGAATTTCTATTTAACCACCTGCTTTCATGAGAGACCTCAGGGCTGCATGTTTTGAGCCCAGTACTGATCCTGAAAAGCGTTTCCAACCCCACTTACAAGTAAAACTAGCTAAAATGTGCCTGGCTGCTATTCACTGAAAAGCTCATTCTGTGTACATTTTTGGCATACGTTTGCTCCTGCCGGGTCAGCTGAGCAGCGAATTTCTATTTAACCACCTGCTTTCATGAGAGACCTCAGGGCTGCATGTTTTGAGCCCAGTACTGAGGCTGAAAAGCATTTCCAACCCTACTTACAAGTAAAACTAGCTAAAATGTGCCTAGCTTCTCTTCACTGAAAAGCTCATTCTGTGTACATTTTTGGCATACGTTTGCTCCTGCCGGGTCAGCTGAGCAGCGAATTTCTATTTAACCACCTGCTATCATGAGAGACCTCAGGGCTGCATGTTTTGAGCCCAGTACTGATCCTGAATAGCGTTTCCAACCCCACTTACAAGTAAAACTAGCTAAAATGTGCCTGGCTGCTATTCACTGAAAAGCTCATTCTGTGTACATTTTTGGCATACATTTGCTCCTAGCGGGTCAGCTGAGCAGCGAATTTCTATTTAACCATCTGCTTTCACTGAGAGACCTCAGGGCTGCATGTTTTGAGCCCAGTACTGAGCCTGAAAAGCGTTTCCAACCCCACTTACAAGTAAAACTAGCTAAAATGTGCCTGGCTGCTATTCACTGAAAAGCTCATTCTGAGTACATTTTTAGCATACGTTTGCTCCTGCCGGGTCAGCTGAGCAGCGAATTTCTATTTAACCACCTGCTATCATGAGAGACCTCAGGGCTGCATGTTTTGAGCCCAGTACTGAGCCTAAAAAGCATTTCCAACCCCACTTACAAGTAAAACTAGCTAAAATGTGCCTGGCTTCTCTTCACTGAAAAGCTCATTCTGAGTACATTTTTAGCATACGTTTGCTCCTGCCGGGTCAGCTGAGCAGCGAAATTCTATTTAACCACCTGCTATCATGAGAGACCTCAGGGCTGCATGTTTTGAGCCCAGTACTGATCCTGAAAAGCGTTTCCAACCCCATTTACAAGTAAAACTAGCTAAAATGTGCCTGGCTGCTATTCACTGAAAAGCTCATTCTGTGTACATTTTTGGCATACGTTTGCTCCTACCTGGTCAGCTGAGCAGCGAATTTCTATTTAACCACCTGCTTTCATGAGAGACCTCAGGGCTGCATGTTTTGAGCCCAGTACTGAGCCTAAAAAGCATTTCCAACCCCACTTACAAGTAAAACTAGCTAAAATGTGCCTGGCTTCTCTTCACTGAAAAGCTCATTCTGAGTACATTTTTTGCATACGTTTGCTCCTGCCGGGTCAGCTGAGCAGCGAAATTCTATTTAACCACATGCTATCATGAGAGACCTCAGGGCTGCATGTTTTGAGCCCAGTACTGATACTGAAAAGCGTTTCCAACCCCACTTACAAGTAAAACTAGCTAAAATGTGCCTGGCTGCTATTCACTGAAAAGCTCATTCTGTGTACATTTTTGGCATACGTTTGCTCCTGCCGGGTCAGCTGAGCAGCGAATTTCTATTTAACCACCTGCTTTCATGAGAGACCTCAGGGCTGCATGTTTTGAGCCCAGTACTGATCCTGAAAAGCGTTTCCAACCCCACTTACAAGTAAAACTAGCTAAAATGTGCCTGGCTGCTATTCACTGAAAAGCTCATTCTGTGTACATTTTTGGCATACGTTTGCTCCTGACGGGTCAGCTGAGCAGCAAATTTCTATTTAACCACCTGCTTTCATGAGAGACCTCAGGGCTGCATGTTTTGAGCCCAGTACTGATCCTGAAAAGCGTTTCTAACCCCACTTACAAGTAAAACTAGCTAAAATGTGCCTGGCTGCTATTCACTGAAAAGCTCATTCTGTGTACATTTTTGGCATACGTTTGCTCCTGCCGGGTCAGCTGAGCAGCGAATTTCTATTTAACCACCTGCTTTCATGAGAGACCTCAGGGCTGCATGTTTTGAGCCCAGTACTGAGGCTGAAAAGCATTTCCAACCCTACTTACAAGTAAAACTAGCTAAAATGTGCCTGGCTTCTCTTCACTGAAAAGCTCATTCTGTGTACATTTTTGGCATACGTTTGCTCCTACCGGGTCAGCTGTGCAGCGAATTTCTATTTAACCACCTGCTATCATGAGAGACCTCAGGGCTGCATGTTTTGAGCCCAGTACTGATCCTGAAAAGCATTTCCAACCCCACTTACAAGTAAAACTAGCTAAAATGTGCCTGGCTTCTCTTCACTGAAAAGCTCATTCTGAGTACATTTTTAGCATACGTTTGCTCCTGCCGGGTCAGCTGAGCAGCGAAATTCTATTTAACCACCTGCTATCATGAGAGACCTCAGGGCTGCATGTTTTGAGCCCAGTACTGATCCTGAAAAGCGTTTCCAACCCCACTTACAAGTAAAACTAGCTAAAATGTGCCTGGCTGCTATTCACTGAAAAGCTCATTCTGTGTACATTTTTGGCATACTTTTGCTCCTGCCGGGTCAGCTGAGCAGCGAATTTCTATTTAACCACCTGCTTTCATGGGAGACCTCAGGGCTGCATGTTTTGAGCCCAGTACTGAGGCTGAAAAGCATTTCCAACCCTACTTACAAGTAAAACTAGCTAAAATGTGCCTGGCTTCTCTTCACTGAAAAGCTCATTCTGTGTACATTTTTGGCATACGTTTGCTCCTACCGGGTCAGCTGAGCGGCGAATTTCTATTTAACCACCTGCTATCATGAGAGACCTCAGGGCTGCATGTTTTGAGCCCAGTACTGATCCTGAAAAGCATTTCCAACCCCACTTACAAGCAAAACTAGCTAAAATGTGCCTGGCTGCTATTCACTGAAAAGCTCATTCTGTGTACATTTTTGGCATACATTTGCTCCTACCGGGTCAGCTGAGCAGCGAATTTCTATTTAACCACCTGCTTTCATGAGAGACCTCAGGGCTGCATGTTTTGAGCCCAGTACTAAGCCTGAAAAGCATTTCCAACCCCACTTAAAAGTAAAACTAGCTAAAATGTGCCTAGCTTCTCTTCACTGAAAAGCTCATTCTGAGTACATTTTTAGCATACGTTTGCTCCTGCCGGGTCAGCTGAGCAGCGAATTTCTATTTAACCACCTGCTATCATGAGAGACCTCAGGGCTGCATGTTTTGAGCCCAGTACTGATCCTGAAAAGCGTTTCCAACCCCACTTACAAGTAAAACTAGCTAAAATGTGCCTGGCTGCTATTCACTGAAAAGCTCATTCTGTGTACATTTTTGGCATACGTTTGCTCCTACCGGGTCAGCTGAGCAGCGAATTTCTATTTAACCACCTGCTATCATGAGAGACCTCAGGGCTGCATGTTTTGAGCCCAGTACTGATGCTGAAAAGCATTTCCAACCCCACTTACAAGTAAAACTAGCTAAAATGTGCCTGGCTGCTATTCACTGAAAAGCTCATTCTGTGTACATTTTTGGCATACATTTGCTCCTAGCGGGTCAGCTGAGCAGCGAATTTCTATTTAACCATCTGCTTTCACTGAGAGACCTCAGGGCTGCATGTTTTGAGCCCAGTACTGAGCCTGAAAAGCGTTTCCAACCCCACTTACAAGTAAAACTAGCTAAAATGTGCCTGGCTGCTATTCACTGAAAAGCTCATTCTGAGTACATTTTTAGCATATGTTTGCTCCTGCCGGGTCAGCTGAGCAGCGAATTTCTATTTAACCACCTGCTATCATGAGAGACCTCAGGGCTGCATGTTTTGAGCCCAGTACTGATCCTGAAAAGCGTTTCCAACCCCACTTACAAGTAAAACTAGCTAAAATGTGCCTGGCTGCTATTCACTGAAAAGCTCATTCTGTGTACATTTTTAGGCATACGTTTGCTCCTGCCGGGTCAGCTGAGCAGCGAATGTCTATTTAACCACCTGCTATCATGAGAGACCTCAGGGCTGCATGTTTTGAGCCCAGTACTGATCCTGAAAAGCGTTTCCAACCCCACTTACAAGTAAAACTAGCTAAAATGTGCCTGGCTGCTATTCACTGAAAAGCTCATTCTGAGTACATTTTTAGCATACGTTTGCTCCTGCCGGGTCAGCTGAGAAGCGAATTTCTATTTAACAACCTGCTATCATGAGAGACCTCAGGGCTGCATGTTTTGATTCCAGTATTGATCCTGAAAAGCGTTTCCAACCCCACTTACAAGTAAAACTAGCTAAAATGTGCCTGGCTGCTATTCACTGAAAAGCTCATTCTGAGTACATTTTTAGCATACGTTTGCTCCTGCCGGGTCAGCTGAGCAGCGATTTTCTATTTAACCACCTGCTATCATGAGAGACCTCAGGGCTGCATGTTTTGAGCCCAGTACTGAGCCGAAAAAGCATTTCCAACCCCACTTACAAGTAAAACTAGCTAAAATGTGCCTGGCTTCTCTTCACTGAAAAGCTCATTCTGAGTACACTTTTAGCATACGTTTGCTCCTGCCGGGTCAGCTGAGCAGCGAAATTCTATTTAACCACCTGCTATCATGAGAGACCTCAGGGCTGCATGTTTTGAGCCCAGTACTGATCCTGAAAAGCGTTTCCAACCCCATTTACAAGTAAAACTAGCTAAAATGTGCCTGGCTGCTATTCACTGAAAAGCTCATTCTGTGTACATTTTTGGCATACGTTTGCTCCTACCTGGTCAGCTGAGCAGCGAATTTCTATTTAACCACCTGCTTTCATGAGAGACCTCAGGGCTGCATGTTTTGAGCCCAGTACTGAGCCTAAAAAGCATTTCCAACCCCACTTACAAGTAAAACTAGCTAAAATGTGCCTGGCTTCTCTTCACTGAAAAGCTCATTCTGAGTACATTTTTAGCATACGTTTGCTCCTGCCGGGTCAGCTGAGCAGCGAAATTCTATTTAACCTCCTGCTATCATGAGAGACCTCAGGGCTGCATGTTTTGAGCCCAGTACTGATCCTGAAAAGCGTTTCCAACCCCACTTACAAGTAAAACTAGCTAAAATGTGCCTGGCTGCTATTCACTGAAAAGCTCATTCTGTGTACATTTTTGGCATACGTTTGCTCCTGCCGGGTCAGCTGAGCAGCGAATTTCTATTTAACCACCTGCTTTCATGAGAGACCTCAGGGCTGCATGTTTTGAGCCCAGTACTGATCCTGAAAAGCGTTTCCAACCCCACTTACAAGTAAAACTAGCTAAAATGTGCCTGGCTGCTATTCACTGAAAAGCTCATTCTGTGTACATTTTTGGCATACGTTTGCTCCTGACGGGTCAGCTGAGCAGCGAATTTCTATTTAACCACCTGCTTTCATGAGAGACCTCAGGGCTGCATGTTTTGAGCCCAGTACTGATCCTGAAAAGCGTTTCCAACCCCACTTACAAGTAAAACTAGCTAAAATGTGCCTGGCTGCTATTCACTGAAAAGCTCATTCTGTGTACATTTTTAGCATACGTTTGCTCCTGCCGGGTCAGCTGAGCAGCGAATTTCCATTTAACCACCTGCTATCATGAGAGACCTCAGGGCTGCATGTTTTGAGCCCAGTACTGATCCTGAAAAGCGTTTCCAACCCCACTTACAAGTAAAACTAGCTAAAATGTGCCTGGCTGCTCTTCACTGAAAAGCTCATTCTGAGTACATTTTTGGCATACGTTTGCTCCTGCCGGGTCAGCTGAGCAGCGAATTTCTATTTAACCACCTGCTATCATGAGAGACCTCAGGGCTGCATGTTTTGAGCCCAGTACTGATCCTGAAAAGCGTTTCCAACCCCACTTACAAGTAAAACTAGCTAAAATGTGCCTGGCTGCTATTCACTGAAAAGCTCATTCTGTGTACATTTTTGGCATACGTTTGCTCCTGCCGGGTCAGCTGAGCAGCGAATTTCTATTTAACCACCTGCTTTCATGAGAGACCTCAGGGCTGCATGTTTTGAGCCCAGTACTGATCCTGAAAAGCGTTTCCAACCCCACTTACAAGTAAAACTAGCTAAAATGTGCCTGGCTGCTATTCACTGAAAAGCTCATTCTGTGTACATTTTTGGCATACGTTTGCTCCTACCGGGTCAGCTGAGCAGCGAATTTCTATTTAACCACCTGCTTTCATGAGAGACCTCAGGGCTGCATGTTTCGAGCCCAGTACTGAGCCTGAAAAGCATTTCCAACCCCACTTACAAGTAAAACTAGCTAAAATGTGCCTGGCTGCTATTCACTGAAAAGCTCATTCTGTGTACATTTTTGGCATACGTTTGCTCCTGCCGGGTCAGCTGAGCAGTGAATTTCTATTTAACCACCTGCTATCATGAGAGACCTCAGGGCTGCATGTTTTGAGCCCAGTACTGAGCCTAAAAAGCATTTCCAACCCCACTTACAAGTAAAACTAGCTAAAATGTGCCTGGCTTCTCTTCACTGAAAAGCTCATTCTGAGTACATTTTTAGCATACGTTTGCTCCTGCCGGGTCAGCTGAGCAGCGAAATTCTATTTAACCACCTGCTATCATGAGAGACCTCAGGGCTGCATGTTTTGAGCCCAGTACTGATCCTGAAAAGCGTTTCCAACCCCATTTACAAGTAAAACTAGCTAAAATGTGCCTGGCTGCTATTCACTGAAAAGCTCATTCTGTGTACATTTTTGGCATACGTTTGCTCCTACCTGGTCAGCTGAGCAGCGAATTTCTATTTAACCACCTGCTTTCATGAGAGACCTCAGGGCTGCATGTTTTGAGCCCAGTACTGAGCCTAAAAAGCATTTCCAACCCCACTTACAAGTAAAACTAGCTAAAATGTGCCTGGCTTCTCTTCACTGAAAAGCTCATTCTGAGTACATTTTTTGCATACGTTTGCTCCTGCCGGGTCAGCTGAGCAGCGAAATTCTATTTAACCACATGCTATCATGAGAGACCTCAGGGCTGCATGTTTTGAGCCCAGTACTGATACTGAAAAGCGTTTCCAACCCCACTTACAAGTAAAACTAGCTAAAATGTGCCTGGCTGCTATTCACTGAAAAGCTCATTCTGTGTACATTTTTGGCATACGTTTGCTCCTGCCGGGTCAGCTGAGCAGCGAATTTCTATTTAACCACCTGCTTTCATGAGAGACCTCAGGGCTGCATGTTTTGAGCCCAGTACTGATCCTGAAAAGCGTTTCCAACCCCACTTACAAGTAAAACTAGCTAAAATGTGCCTGGCTGCTATTCACTGAAAAGCTCATTCTGTGTACATTTTTGGCATACGTTTGCTCCTGACGGGTCAGCTGAGCAGCAAATTTCTATTTAACCACCTGCTTTCATGAGAGACCTCAGGGCTGCATGTTTTGAGCCCAGTACTGATCCTGAAAAGCGTTTCTAACCCCACTTACAAGTAAAACTAGCTAAAATGTGCCTGGCTGCTATTCACTGAAAAGCTCATTCTGTGTACATTTTTGGCATACGTTTGCTCCTGCCGGGTCAGCTGAGCAGCGAATTTCTATTTAACCACCTGCTTTCATGAGAGACCTCAGGGCTGCATGTTTTGAGCCCAGTACTGAGGCTGAAAAGCATTTCCAACCCTACTTACAAGTAAAACTAGCTAAAATGTGCCTGGCTTCTCTTCACTGAAAAGCTCATTCTGTGTACATTTTTGGCATACGTTTGCTCCTACCGGGTCAGCTGTGCAGCGAATTTCTATTTAACCACCTGCTATCATGAGAGACCTCAGGGCTGCATGTTTTGAGCCCAGTACTGATCCTGAAAAGCATTTCCAACCCCACTTACAAGTAAAACTAGCTAAAATGTGCCTGGCTTCTCTTCACTGAAAAGCTCATTCTGAGTACATTTTTAGCATACGTTTGCTCCTGCCGGGTCAGCTGAGCAGCGAAATTCTATTTAACCACCTGCTATCATGAGAGACCTCAGGGCTGCATGTTTTGAGCCCAGTACTGATCCTGAAAAGCGTTTCCAACCCCACTTACAAGTAAAACTAGCTAAAATGTGCCTGGCTGCTATTCACTGAAAAGCTCATTCTGTGTACATTTTTGGCATACTTTTGCTCCTGCCGGGTCAGCTGAGCAGCGAATTTCTATTTAACCACCTGCTTTCATGGGAGACCTCAGGGCTGCATGTTTTGAGCCCAGTACTGAGGCTGAAAAGCATTTCCAACCCTACTTACAAGTAAAACTAGCTAAAATGTGCCTGGCTTCTCTTCACTGAAAAGCTCATTCTGTGTACATTTTTGGCATACGTTTGCTCCTACCGGGTCAGCTGAGCGGCGAATTTCTATTTAACCACCTGCTATCATGAGAGACCTCAGGGCTGCATGTTTTGAGCCCAGTACTGATCCTGAAAAGCATTTCCAACCCCACTTACAAGCAAAACTAGCTAAAATGTGCCTGGCTGCTATTCACTGAAAAGCTCATTCTGTGTACATTTTTGGCATACATTTGCTCCTACCGGGTCAGCTGAGCAGCGAATTTCTATTTAACCACCTGCTTTCATGAGAGACCTCAGGGCTGCATGTTTTGAGCCCAGTACTAAGCCTGAAAAGCATTTCCAACCCCACTTAAAAGTAAAACTAGCTAAAATGTGCCTAGCTTCTCTTCACTGAAAAGCTCATTCTGAGTACATTTTTAGCATACGTTTGCTCCTGCCGGGTCAGCTGAGCAGCGAATTTCTATTTAACCACCTGCTATCATGAGAGACCTCAGGGCTGCATGTTTTGAGCCCAGTACTGATCCTGAAAAGCGTTTCCAACCCCACTTACAAGTAAAACTAGCTAAAATGTGCCTGGCTGCTATTCACTGAAAAGCTCATTCTGTGTACATTTTTGGCATACGTTTGCTCCTACCGGGTCAGCTGAGCAGCGAATTTCTATTTAACCACCTGCTATCATGAGAGACCTCAGGGCTGCATGTTTTGAGCCCAGTACTGATGCTGAAAAGCATTTCCAACCCCACTTACAAGTAAAACTAGCTAAAATGTGCCTGGCTGCTATTCACTGAAAAGCTCATTCTGTGTACATTTTTGGCATACATTTGCTCCTAGCGGGTCAGCTGAGCAGCGAATTTCTATTTAACCATCTGCTTTCACTGAGAGACCTCAGGGCTGCATGTTTTGAGCCCAGTACTGAGCCTGAAAAGCGTTTCCAACCCCACTTACAAGTAAAACTAGCTAAAATGTGCCTGGCTGCTATTCACTGAAAAGCTCATTCTGAGTACATTTTTAGCATATGTTTGCTCCTGCCGGGTCAGCTGAGCAGCGAATTTCTATTTAACCACCTGCTATCATGAGAGACCTCAGGGCTGCATGTTTTGAGCCCAGTACTGATCCTGAAAAGCGTTTCCAACCCCACTTACAAGTAAAACTAGCTAAAATGTGCCTGGCTGCTATTCACTGAAAAGCTCATTCTGTGTACATTTTTAGGCATACGTTTGCTCCTGCCGGGTCAGCTGAGCAGCGAATGTCTATTTAACCACCTGCTATCATGAGAGACCTCAGGGCTGCATGTTTTGAGCCCAGTACTGATCCTGAAAAGCGTTTCCAACCCCACTTACAAGTAAAACTAGCTAAAATGTGCCTGGCTGCTATTCACTGAAAAGCTCATTCTGAGTACATTTTTAGCATACGTTTGCTCCTGCCGGGTCAGCTGAGAAGCGAATTTCTATTTAACAACCTGCTATCATGAGAGACCTCAGGGCTGCATGTTTTGATTCCAGTATTGATCCTGAAAAGCGTTTCCAACCCCACTTACAAGTAAAACTAGCTAAAATGTGCCTGGCTGCTATTCACTGAAAAGCTCATTCTGAGTACATTTTTAGCATACGTTTGCTCCTGCCGGGTCAGCTGAGCAGCGATTTTCTATTTAACCACCTGCTATCATGAGAGACCTCAGGGCTGCATGTTTTGAGCCCAGTACTGAGCCGAAAAAGCATTTCCAACCCCACTTACAAGTAAAACTAGCTAAAATGTGCCTGGCTTCTCTTCACTGAAAAGCTCATTCTGAGTACACTTTTAGCATACGTTTGCTCCTGCCGGGTCAGCTGAGCAGCGAAATTCTATTTAACCACCTGCTATCATGAGAGACCTCAGGGCTGCATGTTTTGAGCCCAGTACTGATCCTGAAAAGCGTTTCCAACCCCATTTACAAGTAAAACTAGCTAAAATGTGCCTGGCTGCTATTCACTGAAAAGCTCATTCTGTGTACATTTTTGGCATACGTTTGCTCCTACCTTGTCAGCTGAGCAGCGAATTTCTATTTAACCACCTGCTTTCATGAGAGACCTCAGGGCTGCATGTTTTGAGCCCAGTACTGAGCCTAAAAAGCATTTCCAACCCCACTTACAAGTAAAACTAGCTAAAATGTGCCTGGCTTCTCTTCACTGAAAAGCTCATTCTGAGTACATTTTTAGCATACGTTTGCTCCTGCCGGGTCAGCTGAGCAGCGAAATTCTATTTAACCTCCTGCTATCATGAGAGACCTCAGGGCTGCATGTTTTGAGCCCAGTACTGATCCTGAAAAGCGTTTCCAACCCCACTTACAAGTAAAACTAGCTAAAATGTGCCTGGCTGCTATTCACTGAAAAGCTCATTCTGTGTACATTTTTGGCATACGTTTGCTCCTGCCGGGTCAGCTGAGCAGCGAATTTCTATTTAACCACCTGCTTTCATGAGAGACCTCAGGGCTGCATGTTTTGAGCCCAGTACTGATCCTGAAAAGCGTTTCCAACCCCACTTACAAGTAAAACTAGCTAAAATGTGCCTGGCTGCTATTCACTGAAAAGCTCATTCTGTGTACATTTTTGGCATACGTTTGCTCCTGACGGGTCAGCTGAGCAGCGAATTTCTATTTAACCACCTGCTTTCATGAGAGACCTCAGGGCTGCATGTTTTGAGCCCAGTACTGATCCTGAAAAGCGTTTCCAACCCCACTTACAAGTAAAACTAGCTAAAATGTGCCTGGCTGCTATTCACTGAAAAGCTCATTCTGTGTACATTTTTAGCATACGTTTGCTCCTGCCGGGTCAGCTGAGCAGCGAATTTCCATTTAACCACCTGCTATCATGAGAGACCTCAGGGCTGCATGTTTTGAGCCCAGTACTGATCCTGAAAAGCGTTTCCAACCCCACTTACAAGTAAAACTAGCTAAAATGTGCCTGGCTGCTCTTCACTGAAAAGCTCATTCTGAGTACATTTTTGGCATACGTTTGCTCCTGCCGGGTCAGCTGAGCAGCGAATTTCTATTTAACCACCTGCTATCATGAGAGACCTCAGGGCTGCATGTTTTGAGCCCAGTACTGATCCTGAAAAGCGTTTCCAACCCCACTTACAAGTAAAACTAGCTAAAATGTGCCTGGCTGCTATTCACTGAAAAGCTCATTCTGTGTACATTTTTGGCATACGTTTGCTCCTGCCGGGTCAGCTGAGCAGCGAATTTCTATTTAACCACCTGCTTTCATGAGAGACCTCAGGGCTGCATGTTTTGAGCCCAGTACTGATCCTGAAAAGCGTTTCCAACCCCACTTACAAGTAAAACTAGCTAAAATGTGCCTGGCTGCTATTCACTGAAAAGCTCATTCTGTGTACATTTTTGGCATACGTTTGCTCCTGCCGGTTCAGCTGAGCAGCCAATTTCTATTTAACCACCTGCTTTCATGAGAGACCTCAGGGCTGCATGTTTTGAGCCCAGTACTGAGCCTGAAAAGCGTTTCCAACCCCACTTACAAGTAAAACTACCTAAAATGTGCCTGGCTGCTATTCACTGAAAAGCTCATTCTGTGTACATTTTTAGCATACGTTTGCTCCTGCCGGGTCAGCTGAGCAGCGAATTTCTATTTAACCACCTGCTATCATGAGAGACCTCAGGGCTGCATGTTTTGAGCCCAGTATTGATCCTGAAAAGCGTTTCCAACCCCACTTACAAGTAAAACTAGCTAAAATGTGCCTGGCTGCTATTCACTGAAAAGCTCATTCTGTGTACATTTTTGGCATACGTTTGCTCCTACCGGGTCAGCTGAGCAGCAAATTTCTATTTAACCACCTGCTTTCATGAGAGACCTCAGGGCTGCATGTTTTGAGCCCAGTACTGAGCCTAAAAAGCATTTCCAACCCCACTTACAAGTAAAACTAGCTAAAATGTGCCTGGCTTCTCTTCACTGACAAGCTCATTCTGAGTACATTTTTAGCATACGTTTGCTCCTGCCGGGTCAGCTGAGCAGCGAAATTCTATTTAACCACCTGCTATCATGAGAGACCTCAGGGCTGCATGTTTTGAGCCCAGTACTGATCCTGAAAAGCGTTTCCAACCCCACTTACAAGTAAAACCAGCTAAAATGTGCCTGGCTGCTATTCACTGAAAAGCTCATTCTGTGTACATTTTTGGCATACGTTTGCTCCTGCCGGGTCAGCTGAGCAGCGAATTTCTATTCAACCACCTGCTTTCATGAGAGACCTCAGGGCTGCATGTTTTGAGCCCAGTACTGATCCTGAAAAGCGTTTCCAACCCCACTTACAAGTAAAACTAGCTAAAATGTGCCTGGCTGCTATTCACTGAAAAGCTCATTCTGTGTACATTTTTGGCATACGTTTGCTCCTGCCGGGTCAGCTTAGCAGTGAATTTCTATTTAACCACCTGCTTTCATGAGAGACCTCAGGGCTGCATGTTTTGAGCCCAGTACTGATCCTGAAAAGCGTTTCCAACCCCACTTACAAGTAAAACTAGCTAAAATGTGCCTGGCTGCTATTCACTGAAAAGCTCATTCTCTGTACATTTTTGGCATACGTTTGCTCCTGCCGGTTCAGCTGAGCAGCGAATTTCTATTTAACCACCTGCTTTCATGAGAGACCTCAGGGCTGCATGTTTTGAGCCCAGTACTGAGCCTGAAAAGCGTTTCCAACCCCACTTACAAGTAAAACTAGCTAAAATGTGCCTGGCTGCTATTCACTGAAAAGCTCATTCTGTGTACATTTTTAGCATACGTTTGCTCCTGCCGGGTCAGCTGAGCAGCGAATTTCTATTTAACCACCTGCTATCATGAGAGACCTCAGGGCTGCATGTTTTGAGCCCAGTATTGATCCTGAAAAGCGTTTCCAACCCCACTTACAAGTAAAACTAGCTAAAATATGTCTGGCTGCTATTCACTGAAAAGCTCATTCTGTGTACATTTTTGGCATACGTTTGCTCCTACCGGGTCAGCTGAGCAGCAAATTTCTATTTAACCACCTGCTTTCATGAGAGACCTCAGGGCTGCATGTTTTGAGCCCAGTACTGAGCCTAAAAAGCATTTCCAACCCCACTTACAAGTAAAACTACCTAAAATGTGCCTGGCTTCTCTTCACTGAAAAGCTCATTCTGAGTACATTTTTAGCATACGTTTGCTCCTGCCGGGTCAGCTGAGCAGCGAAATTCTATTTAACCACCTGCTATCATGAGAGACCTCAGGGCTGCATGTTTTGAGCCCAGTACTGATCCTGAAAAGCGTTTCCAACCCCACTTACAAGTAAAACTAGCTAAAATGTGCCTGGCTGCTATTCACTGAAAAGCTCATTCTGTGTACATTTTTGGCATACGTTTGCTCCTGCCGGGTCAGCTGAGCAGCGAATTTCTATTTAACCACCTGCTTTCATGAGAGACCTCAGGGCTGCTTGTTTTGAGCCCAGTACTGAGGCTGAAAAGCATTTCCAACCCTACTTACAAGTAAAACTAGCTAAAATGTGCCTGGCTTCTCTTCACTGAAAAGCTCATTCTGTGTACATTTTTGGCATACATTTGCTCCTACCGGGTCAGCTGAGCAGCGAATTTCTATTTAACCACCTGCTATCATGAGAGACCTCAGGGCTGCATGTTTTGAGCCCAATACTGATCCTGAAAAGCATTTCCAACCCCACTTACAAGTAAAACTAGCTAAAATGTGCCTGGCTGCTATTCACTGAAAAGCTCATTCTGTGTACATTTTTGGCATACATTTGCTCCTACCGGGTCAGCTGAGCAGCGAATTTCTATTTAACCACCTGCTTTCATGAGAGACCTCAGGGCTGCATGTTTTGAGCCCAGTACTGAGCCTGAAAAGCATTTCCAACCCCACTTAAAAGTAAAACTAGCTAAAATGTGCCTAGCTTCTCTTCACTGAAAAGCTCATTCTGAGTACATTTTTAGCATACGTTTGCTCCTGCCGGGTCAGCTGAGCAGCTAATTTCTATTTAACCACCTGCTATCATGAGAGACCTCAGGGCTGCATGTTTTGAGCCCAGTACTGATCCTGAAAAGCGTTTCCAACCCCACTTACAAGTAAAACTAGCTAAAATGTGCCTGGCTGCTATTCACTGAAAAGCTCATTCTGTGTACATTTTTGGCATACGTTTGCTCCTACCGGGTCAGCTGAGCAGCGAATTTCTATTTAACCACCTGCTATCATGAGAGACCTCAGGGCTGCATGTTTTGAGCCCAGTACTGATCCTGAAAAGCATTTCCAACCCCACTTACAAGTAAAACTAGCTAAAATGTGCCTGGCTGCTATTCACTGAAAAGCTCATTCTGAGTACATTTTTAGCATACGTTTGCTCCTGCCGGGTCAGCTGAGCAGCGAATTTCTATTTAACCACCTGCTATCATGAGAGACCTCAGGGCTGCATGTTTTGAGCCCAGTACTGATCCTGAATAGCGTTTCCAACCCCACTTACAAGTAAAACTAGCTAAAATGTGCCTGGCTGCTATTCACTGAAAAGCTCATTCTGTGTACATTTTTGGCATACATTTGCTCCTAGCGGGTCAGCTGAGCAGCGAATTTCTATTTAACCATCTGCTTTCACTGAGAGACCTCAGGGCTGCATGTTTTGAGCCCAGTACTGAGCCTGAAAAGCGTTTCCAACCCCACTTACAAGTAAAACTAGCCTAAATGTGCCTGGCTGCTATTCACTGAAAAGCTCATTCTGAGTACATTTTTAGCATACGTTTGCTCCTGCCGGGTCAGCTGAGCAGCGAATTTCTATTTAACCACCTGCTATCATGAGAGACCTCAGGGCTGCATGTTTTGAGCCCAGTACTGATCCTGAAAAGCGTTTCCAACCCCACTTACAAGTAAAACTAGCTAAAATGTGCCTGGCTGCTATTCACTGAAAAGCTCATTCTGTGTACATTTTTAGGCATACGTTTGCTCCTGCCGGGTCAGCTGAGCAGCGAATGTCTATTTAACCACCTGCTATCATGAGAGACCTCAGGGCTGCATGTTTTGAGCCCAGTACTGATCCTGAAAAGCGTTTCCAACCCCACTTACAAGTAAAACTAGCTAAAATGTGCCTGGCTGCTATTCACTGAAAAGCTCATTCTGAGTACATTTTTAGCATACGTTTGCTCCAGCCGGGTCAGCTGAGCAGCGATTTTCTATTTAACCACCTGCTATCATGAGAGACCTCAGGGCTGCATGTTTTGAGCCCAGTACTGAGCCTAAAAAGCATTTCCAACCCCACTTACAAGTAAAACTAGCTAAAATGTGCCTGGCTTCTCTTCACTGAAAAGCTCATTCTGAGTACATTTTTAGCATACGTTTGCTCCTGCCGGGTCAGCTGAGCAGCGAAATTCTATTTAACCACCTGCTATCATGAGAGACCTCAGGGCTGCATGTTTTGAGCCCAGTACTGATCCTGAAAAGCGTTTCCAACCCCATTTACAAGTAAAACTAGCTAAAATGTGCCTGGCTGCTTCACTGAAAAGCTCATTCTGTGTACATTT